>NC_136301.1:8637490-8965350 GCF_964198595.1 Lampetra fluviatilis | reverse complement strand
AACGATAATGACGTTTATTATTTTATTTAATCCTGCTGCTTCTGTGCACCCAGTGCTGAGCGCGTTTCCCGAGTTCGGCTCGAGGGCCGGCTGAGGCGCAGGCCGCGTGAACGGGCACAATCCCAGGGGTTGTTGGACAGAAAAATGCCTGCGGTGCATGGACAACGCCATTCTCACCGCTTGTAGCAGAGGCCACGCACCGCTCACTCACGATGAATCACAATATAAGAGATTCATTTTTTTGGTTCTTTCTGTAAAGTCACAAAGAAGGGAAATAATAAAATAATAAAAAGAAAACATAATAAAATACAATTCTCACGCTGTTTTTTACGTGGTGGTTTGGCTGCTGCAGCGCCTTGCTATAAAAAAAATTCCTTCCCTTTATTACTGCTAACCCTACTTCCTCCCTTTTTTGCTGCTAATCCTACATAATGCATGGGCATAATATGACTTTGAGACCCCCCCCACCTACGCATTCCACAAGTAGTGACTAATCCCATATCTGCATTTTCCATAAATATGCTAAATCCCTCTGTTGATATGCAAATTCCTTTGTCAAGGTGCCCTTCCTCCTCTAACCCAGCTTAAATATACGCTGCCAAGCTTGGTGGTGTTCAATCAGACGCTGTCTTTCCGACAGACCTGTTCTTCCCCTGAGGACGGCTGCTTGCGTTGTAGCCGAAACGTCGTGAGAATTGCATTTTATTCAGTTTGAATTTTTATTATTTTATTATTTCCCTTCTACGTAAGAGATGTTTACATCTCATCTAGACACCTTTGCACGGTTCTCTATGTATTCAGATTTCTTCAGCCATGTAATATGTGTTTATACATGGGAGAGCAAACCGGAGCTCTCTAATTATAATAATGTGCGTGTTAGCATCAATAATCAGCGTTGCAGAAGCCACACATTAGCATGGTTTGCTTTCTTGTTTTATTATATGCTACACAGTCCCCGATAACACTGGTCTACAATGTTTCAGACGTCGTCTGCTTCAGGGATGAAATGTGCTGTTCATTATGGATTTTTACGTGCTGAATTCAAATATGACAATTACAACAACTGATTGGCTACTGTTCCAAATATATTTAAGTTTTTACATTTTATGTCTATCTTTCTTGTGTAGATAGTAGAGTTTTACTCATAAATTGTAAACCTATGTCTTTTCACGTGTTTATGGTTGCTTTACATGATAACATGTCACCTGTCCTGTTCATGTAAAACTTTACAAATCAGCAAAAAGGGTGATATAAATAAAATGAATTATGAAACATAAGGCTAAAAACTATTATGTATATATAAGCACATAGTTTAGTCCTATTCAGTGTCTACTCGGTGCTTCTTGGCTTGTTTCTTGTATTCATGAAAGGGTTTCTCCATTTTCTTGGTTCTTTCGGTAAAGTCACGTAGAAGGGAAGTAATAAAATAATAAAAATAAAACATAATAAAATGAAATAATTATTTCATTTGGTTCTTTCGGTAAAGTCACGTAGTGACTTTACTTCACTTAACCTTGGACATTTTCCACGGATGTAGTTGAAAGTTGCTTGTGTTTTGTCCATGGCTTTGTCAAAGTTCTTCATCAGACCCGGCTTGATGTGTAAGAGTGGTAACAAAATCGTCCTTGATTCAACAAGTGGTGGATGAATTTCGATTTAAAGCTTTCGTGACTGCAGGGATTCATCTTCTTGGTTCTTTCGATAAAGTCACGTAGAATGGAAATAATAAAATAATAAAAATAAAACATAAGAAAATAATTCTCACGACGTTTCGGCCACAACGCAAGCAGCCGTCCTCAGGTGGAGAACGGGTCTGTCGAGAAGACAGAGTCTGAATGACACACCCCAGGCTTGGATCGTCTATTTAAGCTGGGATGGAGGGGGGAAGAGCGCCTTGACAAAATAATTTGCATCTCAAGAGGAATTTAGCATATTTATGGGAAATGCAGATATGCGATTAGTACTACTTGTGAAATGTGTAGGAGGTTTGGCGGGGGGGTTTAAAGCCATATTATGCCCGTGCATTATGCAGGATTAGCAGCATCCAAGGGAGGGGATAGGGGTAACATTAATAAAGGGAAGGAATGTTAATAGTATGTAGCTGCAGTAACTAAACCACCACGTAAATAACTAAAGTATAAACTACATAGCATCATCAGTATACTAAATATACTCTCCAATAAGCTGAACTACTAACAATAAGTAATACATTACAATTCTATGTCGCAAAAAATATAATATTCTTCCAGCTAAACTTTATTCTCTTACATCACACGGGTCTACACCGTACTATATACTGCCATAGACAAACCCAACATTAAATTACATACTGTATTACTATACACCACCCTATACCGTATACATTGTAATATTACACTATGTATTATTCTACCCACCCTACTGTATATCACACTGCTGTATATTCACTATACAATTACGATACTATATATTACTCTGTACATTGTGTAATAAAAGACTTGACCACGATATCTGGCTCAGTGTCCTTTATTCGGTCCGTACTGCGTCCCCACACGGCTGTCTCTCTTATTCTCTCTGTGCTGGTTCCGATGTCACTCCAGTCCACATCAGCAGCCCCGCTGCTGTTCTTGTCGCTCTTGCAGCCCCACAGCAGCTCCGCTGCTGTACTCTCACACAGCTCCCTTGGCTGTTCCTGCTGCAGCTCTGACGGCCTCGTGCTGTCTCGCCTTCTCGTCGCTCCTGCGACTCCTGGCAGCCACCCCGCTGCTCCTCACACACAGCCTTACTGCCTATCTCTATCTGCAGCTTTACACCTCCCAGTAGCTCCCTACTGTTCCCAGGGTTGGCTCCCGCTTCTGACGGTGCCCCCTCGGCTCGTACGCCCGCGTGGCCCCACACCTTTCCATTCACACCCCGACTGCCTTCTCCTTCCGGTTTACCCGCTTAAGGACCCCCTACCTTTCACCCACGTCACCTGGCTCCGCCTCCTCGTGACGTCACATCCGGAAGGTCGCTTTCGCCCGCATTACACCACCCTCCCCCATAGAAAAAACCCAGCCGACCTCGGCTGAACAACACCAAAGCGTAATGCGGTGAACCGACCTTCCCCCTTAAAGGACACTAAGCATGCAATATAACAACAAGAACAACACACAAGTAACATCGACGAACGTACGAAAGCATGCGATAAATACGACGGCAAGAACAAGAACAATAACAACATACAATCAACGAAACGTAAGCGATTTGGAACGAGTGCGGGTCGCCGGCCCGTCCCGGACGGTCGGCGGCCCACTTGTAGAACGGGGACGCGATGGAACATGAGAAATGACAGGGGGTAATTCCCCTGCTGCGATTGGAAGTCCACCGACATCTCGTGTCCCTGACGAATCAGTCTTGGTCGTATTCCGCGAATGCGCCTGCAGCGGGGTCGGAAGGGTCGCCGGGCTTGAAGGTCCCGCAGCCCTGGCAGGCGCCCTCCGAACAGGCCCACTCCTCCCCCGCGGTGTCACGGTCGGCCTGTCTGGAACAGGTACGACAGGCGCTCCAGCAAGATCAATGGACGCAGGCGGGGAAGAGTCAGAGTCAGCAGCAACAGACCCCGGCAAGGCAACATTGGGAGATGACGCATCACGTAGGGGAGCAACATATGGTTTCAACCGCGACGTATGAACAAACCAACGGCGAGAACCAAACTGAACGCGCGCCGACTGTGGATTGGGAACCTCAATGAGGCGCACAGGACCATGCCAAGGTTTGTGCAATTTAGGAGAGGTCCCCGGCCGCACCTGCGGGCAATGGAGCCAGGCCAGGTCTCCCACCTTCCAGGGGCACTCCCCCTCAGACCGCCGAGCATACCGCTCGTTCCGGGCCTGGGCTTTGGCCGTAGCCACGCGGGCGTTTTCCCGCGCCTCCGTAACCCGGCGAACCGTGTCCTGAATGTATTCAGGGAGTGGTTTACGAGGTCCCTTCACCCCAGTACCCAATTGCACATCCACCGGAGGCACGTTTTCCCGACCATACATAAGGTAAAACGGCGAATACCCTGTAGCCGCATGGGGCGTCATCCTGTACGCCGAAAGCACTCCGGGGATGTGCAGATCCCAATCCGATTGCTGTTCACTCACAGTATGGCAAAGCATGGCAGACAATGTCCTGTTCAGCCGCTCAACCATACCATCCGTCTGCGGATGGTATGGAGATGTCCGTATCTTCTTAGTCCCAAGGCCTGCGCACACTTCAGCCAATAATTTAGAAGAGAAATTTCGGCCCTGGTCCGTGAGGAGTCTCTCCGGCGCCCCCTTGTCCATAATGTACCCAAACAAAAAGGCGTCGGTGATGGCCGCGGCCGACTGATCGGGCAACGGCCAGGCCATCGGCCAACGGGAGAGATACTCAACCCCTACCAGCAAATATTTATTTCCCCTCGCCGATGGTGGGAAGGGTCCCAATATGTCCAGTGCCACCAATTCATTGACTCGAGACACCTGAATCGACTGGAGAGGCGGCACGTAAGGATGTTTAGGCGGCTTACGCCGGGCGCATTCAGGGCACGCGCGCACGTGCCCTACGACATCTGTCGCCATGCCGTGCCAAAAATAATGACGTTGTAACGTCAACAAGGTCTTCTGCACCCCTAAATGCAATAGTGTGTCACAATGGAGAGTTCTAATCAACTCAAATCGCAAGGACGTTGGTACCACCACACGCCAGCTTTCCTGGAACCTTTCTTGCCACATAAGCAGACCATCTCGGAGAGCGGTTCGCGGCCCCACAGCCGAACTCGGACTCCCATTGTCCCTCATAGACCGCTTCCGCATGGACAACAACGACTCGTCCATCATCTGTTCCCGAATCCAGACAGACCGCGGCAGATTCAAAACCCCATCAGTCGGTCCCGGTTCCATCGGAGTATCCGACTTCCCGACGGCCAACGTAAGCGGCTGAGGGGGGTTCAGAATCGGCGAACACCTATGCGTCCCCGACGCACATTTACAAGGGTCGCGCCCTGGTAATCTGGAAAGTGCGTCAGCGTTCGCATGGCGCACTCCCTTCCGATGTTGAATTTGGAAGGAAAATTCCTGCAGCGTGTCCAACCAACGTGCCCACTGTCCCGATGGCTGGTCCATTTTAAGTGCATATTGCAAGGCCGCATGATCCGTACGCACAATAAAAGAACGACCGTAAAGGTACGGTCGAAATTGCCGTAGGAAAAAAACAACCGCCAAAAGTTCTCTACGAGTGACACAGTAGCGTGTTTCCGCAGGCGACAAGACTCGGCTACCATACGCCACGACGCGCTCTACGCCCCCTTTAGACTGTGATAATACCGCCCCAATACCTGTGTCACTCGCGTCCGTATCAAGAATGAAAGGGCGATCAAAATCGGGATAATCCAATGTCGGGGCCGTAGCCAATAGATCACGCAGACTCCGAAAGGCCGCCTCTTCCGGCTCTCCCCAAACAAATTTCCGTCCTTTACCCGTAAGGAGATGCAAGGGCCTCGCAATCGTCGCAAACCCCGGCACAAATCTTCGGTAATACGAGGCAAATCCCAAAAAGCGCCGAACATCCCCCACAGAGGCCGGAGTCGGCCAATCCCGGACACACGCCGTCTTTTCCGGATCCGTGGACACCCCCTCTGCACTCACAATGTGCCCCAAATAACGGACGGACCGTTGCAGTAGGTGGCATTTTTTTGGTTTGAATTTCAAATTGGCAGAGCGCATCCTCGTGAACACTGTCTCCAGCCGCGTTAAATGTTCCTCAAATGTGCGGCTGAACACAATAATATCGTCCAAATATATAAGACACGTCTCCCACTGCAACCCCGTCAAAACGAGCTCCATCAATCTTTGAAATGTAGCAGGGGCCGCATTCAATCCCATCGGGAGGCAGTTGAATTGAAATAACCCCTGCGGCGTACGGAATGCGGTTTTCTCCCGTGAGGACTCGTCAAGGGGAAGCTGCCAAAATCCCGAAGAGAGGTCCAGTGTGGAAAAGAACTTAGCCCCCGACAATGCGTCAAGGGAGTCGTCCATACGCGGCAGGGGGTACGCATCTGCCACCGATATCTTATTCAATTTCCGGAAATCGACACAAAATCGCAAGTTGCCATCCTTTTTCTTAACCAAGACCACAGGAGCGCCCCATGGGCTGTTAGATGGCGATATAATGTCCGCAGCCAACATGTCTTCCACCGCCCCCCGAACGTGTTCTCGCTCCGCTGGACTCATCCGATGCGAATTTAACCGAATAGGGGCAGCGTCGCCCGTCTCAATGTGATGGGAAAGTAACGATGTGCGTCCCAAATCCAAATCGTCGGAGCTGAACACATCCGAATACGTCAGCAACAATTGACGCAGCGCATCACGTTGCCCCACGGACAGGGAAGAATTTTCATCACATAAGGTAGCGATCCAACGATTATCCGAACCCCTTGGCTCGGAAACACCAGCGACCACTCCTCGGCGATGCGGACAATCGCGCGTCGCAAACGCCGTAGTGGCATGTGCCACAACCGTACCGGCCGGAACACGGATGTTTTCCACCCCCGCATTAAGCACCTGTAAAACCGGTAATTGATCCGGCCGGACGATGGTCTGTGCCCCAACTAACGCCAATCCCGTTGTTATCGTGGCGGATGGTGACAACAAGACCCCTTGTGCTCCTAGCCGATTGGGCAGGGGCTTCCGATACCGCAAGGGTATAAGCATCTGTGAACCAGGTGGGATGTCCACAGATGCGACGGACAGCGCCTGCACCTGTACGGCCGAAGCAGGTCGCCCCCAGGGCGACGGCAGAAACGAGATTCGACGGCCCCCCGGCAATTCAATACAATTCTCATTGATTTTAATCAAAATGGGCATCTTAGCCAAAAAATCCGTGCCTAGTAAGCAAGGAACCGCCAAAGATCTCGATATTAACACAACGCCCGAAGCCGACACATCCCCTATAGATATCTTAGCATCCACCTGGCCCACGATACCCATACTACCCCCGTTCGCAGCGACGCAAGACCCATAAACCAGACGCACAGCCCCCGGCGGAATGCCCAACAGATGGAAAATGACATCCGATATAATAGTCGCAGACGCTCCCGAGTCGACCAAAATGCGCACGTCCACACCTTGTATGGACCCCGGCACAGTGGACGAACCCGTAGCGGCCGCGACAACTCTCCGTGCCAATTTGCGCCACTGCGTAACTGAATGACAAGGCCCCGTCGATGGCCTTTCTTTAACAACAACAATAGGATCGCGCAACAAGGGTGGTGGGTGAGGTGTAAAGCCTTGCCGAGTGTCTGGTGCGTGCCGACAAGCCTGTTTCGGAGGTTCCTTGGTCGGCTTGTCCGGTGTTGTGGGCTCCTGCTGCTGCGGACCCGGGAAGCGGGCCCAGCACTCTTTGGCGTAATGGCCCCTACGGCCGCAGCGGAAGCAATCGGCCTCGTTGCACCGAAGCGCAGGTCTTGCATCCCGGCGGCCCCGTCCCGATGGCGTAGCGCGCGGCCCCGGCCTTCCGCGTCCCGACCATGGAGAGGAGGCAGCCGTCAGCTCCTGTGGACCCCGCTCATCCGGCACATAGATCGCCCTTGTGGGGTCCCACCCCATCGCGCCTCCTTCCTTGACGGGCCCACCCGTCCATGCCGCCACTTGCTTCCAGCGACGGAGATTAAACTGCGCATCCAGACACTTTGCTGCCGCCCGGGACGTGAGCTTCTCATGCCCACACACAGGCATGGGGATCCCCAGATCCCGAGACAGCTCCAGCATTTTTCCCAATATGAGAGGCTCGAGCAGATCCTGTGGCGTGTCAGGATATGCTGCCATGGCCAGCTCCAACACCGCACCCCTGAACGCCACGGGCGATTCTTCGGGTGCTCGTTGTCGTTGAGCGAATCGCCGATGCGCGTCGTCAGGTGGCTCATAGGCGTCGGCCATTTCCTCAAAAACTCCACATAAAGTCTTCTTCTTATAGGCCGTTATGGAACGAAAAATCGAACAGATTCGTCGTCCAGTAGAGTCGGCAACACTTCCAAGGCCTCCGCATCGGTCCATCTTGCTGAACGAACCGCCGCCAAAAATCGGCAGGCGAAAGCGCTCCAATCGCCCCCGATAGAGAATTCCTTAACTGTAGTAAGGTGGCGACTCCGACTCCTCTTTACGCCGTCTTCCAATGATGGTTGTTCTGGAGGCAAATTCAAAATGGTGTCGGCCCGCGGCGTGGCCAAGATGGCGGTTTGGCGCCGCAGAGCGCGCAAGATGGCGTCTTCTTGCCGCGTGGCCAATGGCGGCGGCAGGGCAGGCAACGTGGCGGCCCGTGGAGCACCTTCTCGTTCCATCGTCGTCCTTGGCGTAACGAGGTGACATAGATGCGCCAGGACGTCCTTGAGTGTCTCCAGTTGTTCTGCCACCTGTTGCCATCTTTGGTGAGCGTCCGATGTTGTTGACGGACCCGCCATCGCGCCGACATCTTCCACGCCCGTCCCCGTGCTCGCCTCAGCAGGGCTCTCCTCCACCACCCCAGCAGAATCCGTGGTCGGAGGGAATTCGTCGTCGTCGGACGAAGAAGCCGATGCTGGCGCCGGGGGAATTTTCTTCCTTACTTGCTTAGACATGCCGTTTCACTTCTGACCCCAGTGTAATAAAAGACTTGACCACGATATCTGGCTCAGTGTCCTTTATTCGGTCCGTACTGCGTCCCCACACGGCTGTCTCTCTTATTCTCTCTGTGCTGGTTCCGATGTCACTCCAGTCCACATCAGCAGCCCCGCTGCTGTTCTTGTCGCTCTTGCAGCCCCACAGCAGCTCCGCTGCTGTACTCTCACACAGCTCCCTTGGCTGTTCCTGCTGCAGCTCTGACGGCCTCGTGCTGTCTCGCCTTCTCGTCGCTCCTGCGACTCCTGGCAGCCACCCCGCTGCTCCTCACACACAGCCTTACTGCCTATCTCTATCTGCAGCTTTACACCTCCCAGTAGCTCCCTACTGTTCCCAGGGTTGGCTCCCGCTTCTGACGGTGCCCCCTCGGCTCGTACGCCCGCGTGGCCCCACACCTTTCCATTCACACCCCGACTGCCTTCTCCTTCCGGTTTACCCGCTTAAGGACCCCCTACCTTTCACCCACGTCACCTGGCTCCGCCTCCTCGTGACGTCACATCCGGAAGGTCGCTTTCGCCCGCATTACAATTGTATTAAACATTACAATTTTATACTATTTATTATTATACAATCCGCTATACACTATACCATTGACCGTGGCGTGAAAGATACTAAGAGGAAGCAACGAAATGTGTCAATGGGAGAGTGTGGGTAGGAGACATGCAGCGGAGCAAAGAATCCATTCCCTGCGGAGAATACAAGATATATAGTCAATGCCAGTGAGTGGACTGCGGTCTGAAAGTCACCGTAAACGTGAACACAATCAGTTAAGATCCGAAATGGTTTATTACATCCTTCCAATGATTGCTGAGCCAGAATCCATCTTCTCGGTTGAAATTGTCTCTGTGTTTGTATATGTGGATCGCCTCATGAACGAATCTCTCATGGTAGCCAGATGGCTTGCAGAGAACCTCTGTCTTGGAGAAGTCAATATCATGTGAGCCCACTGAATTGCAACAGTGATCTGCCAAGGCTGAGGTGTTTGTCCTACCGTGTTTCAAGTCTGCTTCATATTTACGGATGCGGTCCGAGACATGTCGTTTGGTTTCTCCAATGTAACTGCTACCACAGAGGCAACTTAGTTTGTAGACGCCAGGGTACTGTATGTCTGGAACCACATCTTTTACAGACGGGACCAGATCACAGATTTTATGTACTGTGTTGATTCTGACCTGGATCTTGTGTTTCATCAGGATTTTGGAGATTTTTTTTGTGACCCCAGCAATGTAGGGTAAGGTGATGGTTTTGAAAGGCTCCTCAACAGGATCCTGCTTGATGGTTGGAGTGATGGCTTTGCGGATTGTGTAGTCGGAGTAACCAATAGCCTTAAGAGCTTGGCGTACGTGTTTGAGTTCACTGGCAATGTGTTCCTGGTAGGAGATGCATTGGGCTCTATGGTATAGAGTCTTGATGAGGGAATTCTTCTGGGATGGATGGTGGTGGGAATCCGGTTTTAGGCAAGCATCCGTATGGGTGGCTTTCCTGTAGACAGAGTGGCTCATTAAACCATCAAGTCTCCTTTTAATTAGGACATCCAAAAAGGGTAGCTTGCCATCTTTTTCGACTTCCATGGTGAATCTGATGGCTGGGTGTATGGAATTGATGTGGTCGAGGAATTGGTCTAGAGCAGGCCGGCCATGTGGCCAGATGACAAAAGTGTCATCTACGTACCTCTTCCATAAGGTCGGGCGTAGAGTGGCAGTCTGGATGGCGTCAGTCTCAAATTTCTCCATGAAAACGATGGCTACAACCGGAGATAGGGGGGAGCCCATTGGGGTGCCCTCAGTTTGTTTGTAGAAAGTTCCATTCCAGGTGAAGTATGTATTGGTTAAGCAGTGTCTCACCAGGGGGAGAACCCCAGTATTCAGTCCTTGATGAACCAAGTCTTCAATGATTGCGATGGTGTCAGGTACAGGAACTTTGGTGAATAAGGAAACCACATCAAAACTGACAAGCAGGTCGTCTGGGGACAGGGAAATCCCCTTGATTGTTGATATCAGGTCAGTAGCGTTTAGTACCGCAGAGGTGGTTTTTACAGTGAAAGGCCGCAGGATTTCAGACAAAAAACGAGCCAGTTTGTAGGTGGGGGAGTTGATAGCAGATAGAAGATGCACCTTTTCGTCCCTTATATTGTGATTTATCGTGAGTGAGCAGTGCGTGGCCTCTGCTACAAGCGGTGAGAATGGCGTTATCCCACCGCAGACATTTTTCTGTCCAACAACCCCTGGGACTGCGCCCGTTCACGCGGCCTGCGTCTCAGCCGGCCCTCGAGCCGAACTCGGGAAACGCGCTCAGCACTGGGTGCACAGAAGCAGCAGGATTAAATAAAATAATGAACGTCATTATCGTTTCATCATCTGCGACAGGAGATCAGGCCAGCGACCAATGGATTAAACATCCACTTTGTTAACATATCCTCTGCAGGAACAGACTATGGTCTCAATCGTCACTAATACCCTGATCTACAAGAAGCATAAACAGCTACACCCTTGTCAAATTCATCATTATCCATCGTAGGGCTCATGACTTCCATTAATAATAATGATCAACGTACGTAATTATAACAAACAATAGCCATTAGTGTGTTGTTGACTCTGCTGTTGAGACACAGAATGTCGAACCCGGTGAAAAACATTGATTGCAACGAATCAATGTTGCTGTAATTAAGCACTCCCAGAAGGCAGTGGGGCCGATGGGTTGGGCAAAAACAACTTGAATTAGATACGTTGAGTGAGAGACAATTTCTGAAGGAGATGCATTGCCTGCTCAAATGTTGTTTGTTTCAAAAGAAAAAGTTGATACATTTCAGATAATGGATCGACTTCATATAATAACAGCTCTGTTTCGCGTGTGTGTTTGAGTCACGTGTGGCTTAATGGAGCAGCAATGCAGTGAGTGCAGGGCTGGCGCTTCGGCGTCGCTGCGACGCATGAGGACCAGTCCCAGGGGTTACTGTGCAGCCAAATGTATTGCAGCTTCGTGAGGCTGTCGAAGGCGCCCTTGGGAACGGTCGTCAGCTGGTGGCATTGGCCCGCTGTCTCCTCGTTCCTCAATCCACATTACAAACACGGAGATAGCATATGCACATGCGTGCAGGAACAAGAAAGTAAGGTAATTAATAGAATACACACTTAAGTACGTGTACATTTATGCACATTTCAATGTACACAATACACACGTATGCACAAACACGCATATCTACATATACACTTCTATACTCAAGGTAGTGTTTCTTGTCGAACGTGAGTTGTTTTGATTACACTGAGTATAAACTCACGATAATTAGATTGAATTATAACAAAACACGTATTTTTTCATCGCAAGGTTTCCATTATGAAGAGCCACAGCTCCATCGGACTCACGAGCTGATGGAACGCGCCAGCACCAATGGATGTCAACTGCTTCGGGTCCAGACCTCAGTGAGCCAGTGTTGGCTACACTCAGAGGTGCATAAGCATACATAATAAAACTAAATAAATTAAAAAAATTAAAATAACTAAATTAAATCACGACGTTTCGGAGGCAACACAAGCTTCCGTCTTCAGGTGGAACCGTTACAGCCAAAATCGCTGTAGTAAGTGCAGAGCGCTAATAGAGAAACGCGACTATATAGGGTAAGAGGGGGGAGGAGCCAAGGTAGTGGGGGGTGGTGCCGTGTGGAGTCAGAGGGGGGCGGGTGCTAAGCTGAGTTAAGCCGATTGATAACCCCCCCTCTCCTGCATAATGAATAGATGTTATCAATCGGCTTAACTCAGCTTAGCACCCGCCCCTCCGACTCCACACGGCCCACCCCCCACTACTTTGGCTCCTCCTCCCCTCTTACCCTATATAGTCGCGTTTTTATATTAGCTCTCTCTTCACTTACTACAGTTATTTTGGCTGTAACGGTTCCACCTGAAGACGGAAGCTTGTGCTGCCTCCGAAACGTCGTTATTTAATTTAGTTATTTTAATTTTTTTATGTATTTAGTTTTTTTACCTACGTGACTTTACCGAAAAAAACAAAGAGTATGGATTCTTGCAGTCACGAAAACTTCAAATCTATAAAAAATAAAATAAACCCAACACAATACGCACGCCCACCGCGCTTAATGGGAAATATATAACAGCTAACGTACGTAAATGTACGTGCGTGCAACGTCGCGTCTCAGATATGTTTCAGTTTAAGACAATGTTATTGGATAATGTGTAAGGTTGTTTGTGCATATTCAGTTAAGATCCAGCTCTGTGTATTGAATGTCATTCCCTTAGTCTGTACAGACTAAAGTTAGATCATTAACGTACTCTTTATTGTTCAACATTAGTGAGGGGCACCCATTCAACTCCCCCCCCCACCCTCCCCCCCCGAACAGCGTGGTGAAATATGGTCAAATACACCCCATGACTGGCATGGCATGGGAAGGCCTTCATCCAGCACTGGTTAGAGAAAAGACTTTGAGTGATTCGTTTTATAATTGTTTGCACCACGCCAATCAGCTCACATGTTTGATGAATAAAATGTAGGCAGTGGTCTTTGTAGTCGTATTTAAATTCACTCCGTTAGAACCTTCATACAACAGTCGAGAGAGAGAGAGTGTCTGAGGTTCCTGCGCCGTAAGGAACTCGCTGGGGTGTTTGATCGCCTGGTGAATCTACAAAATCTGTATTTGTATCAGAACCAGCTGAAGAGCATTCCCAGGGGCGCGTGTGACAAAAACAGGCAGCTCTGCAAGCAACGGTCGCTGCGTTGTCGATGGACACCATGATAGAGATGACTCTCGGCACGAGTAGCGTTCAGTTTATAAACCTACAACCTTCGAGTGTCTACCAGTAAGCCGACCTTATAGCCTTTATCAATACGCCTGCCTTACAGCCTCTATCAGTAAGACTGCCTCATAGTTTCTACCAGTAACCCTGCCTTATAGTTTCTACCAGTAACCCTGCCGTATAGCCTCTACCAGTCAGCCTACCTTGAAGACGGAAGCTTGTGCTGCCTCCGAAACGTCGTTATTTAATTTAGTTATTTTAATTTTTTTTATGTATTTAGTTTTTTTACCTACGTGACTTTACCGAAAAAAACAAAGAGTATGGATTCTTGCAGTCACGAAAACTTCAAATCTATAAAAAATAAAATAAACCCAACACAATACGCACGCACACCGCGCTTAATGGGAAATATATAACAGCTAACGTACGTAAATGTACGTGCGTGCAACGTCGCGTCTCAGATATGTTTCAGTTTAAGACAATGTTATTGGATAATGTGTAAGGTTGTTTGTGCATATTCAGTTAAGATCCAGCTCTGTGTATTGAATGTCATTCCCTTAGTCTGTACAGACTAAAGTTAGATCATTAACGTACTCTTTATTGTTCAACATTAGTGAGGGGCACCCATTCAACTCCCCCCCCCACCCTCCCCCCCCGAACAGCGTGGTGAAATATGGTCAAATACACCCCATGACTGGCATGGCATGGGAAGGCCTTCATCCAGCACTGGTTAGAGAAAAGACTTTGAGTGATTCGTTTTATAATTGTTTGCACCACGCCAATCAGCTCACATGTTTGATGAATAAAATGTAGGCAGTGGTCTTTGTAGTCGTATTTAAATTCACTCCGTTAGAACCTTCATACAACAGTCGAGAGAGAGAGAGTGTCTGAGGTTCCTGCGCCGTAAGGAACTCGCTGGGGTGTTTGATCGCCTGGTGAATCTACAAAATCTGTATTTGTATCAGAACCAGCTGAAGAGCATTCCCAGGGGCGCGTGTGACAAAAACAGGCAGCTCTGCAAGCAACGGTCGCTGCGTTGTCGATGGACACCATGATAGAGATGACTCTCGGCACGAGTAGCGTTCAGTTTATAAACCTACAACCTTCGAGTGTCTACCAGTAAGCCGACCTTATAGCCTTTATCAATACGCCTGCCTTACAGCCTCTATCAGTAAGACTGCCTCATAGTTTCTACCAGTAACCCTGCCTTATAGTTTCTACCAGTAACCCTGCCGTATAGCCTCTACCAGTCAGCCTACCTTGTAGTTTCGACTTAAACGCCTGGCCCATAGTTTATTTCAATAAGCGTCTTACAATATATCTGTAAGCCTTCTCAATTCTCTCTGAGTAATCCAAAACCTTATGAAGTCTCCAAACGCAATTCTAATCTAACAGTAAGCCTGTCAACTGTGTATATGGCCTGGATAATCAGCCGTTGTCTTTCGTCGTCATTCGCCAGTGTCTATTCACTGCTGGATGTAGATAATATAGCATCTTTAAAGTGCCTCAAAGGTAAGTTCTCATCGTGGAACTGCTCCTGTACTGCTAATGAAGTAAGAATTGAATCCACGTTCGTCTTCTCTCTCCTGAGCTCTCTGCCCAAAGCAACTCCCTGGCACAAGCTCTCCCCGCTGGGGTGTTTGACCGCTTGGCGAATCTGCAGCAGCTGTATCTGGGGGTTAACCAGCTGTCGGCTCTACCCGTTGGGGTGTTTGACAAACTGACCCAGCTCACTCATCTGAGTCTGGACGTCAATCAACTGAAGAGCGCTCCCAGGGGCGCGTTACACAGACGTAGCTGCCTCTGCTTTCGCACTCTAAGCAGGTCATGTTCTTGAACATCAATGCTGATGTACCTGCACTACGCCAATGAAGGTACTGCACTCTACACGTGTTTTAATTGCTTCAGCATATAGTTGTCTGACAATATGGAACCAATTCACACATTTGTCTTTCATATTGCACCGAAGATTGACTGCCATTGTAAAACACCTATTTACAAGGTCTATTGTCTTGTATGTTAAACTGAGGTTGTTGAGAATAAACTCCCTGTACACACAGTCGAAAACCTTTTTTGCCAAAATTATTTTAATGAAACAAACGATGCAAGTGTTGCGACTCCGAGGCAGGTTGCTATTAGGGGCTCACGCCACGTTTATTTAAGGGCTCACGCCAAGTTGTTCAGGGCTTACGCCGAACCAGCACCCCCCTAGTCAATAACTCCCCAGAAGTTTCATTCTCTTCCTCATCTGACTCAAGTGAGACTGATTCTGGTATATCAGGAACCGGCAGTCCTTCTCCTTGGGGTACTGAGCGTATAGCTGATGGATTGTTTGGATAATGCACAGTCCACTTTTTCTTTTTTGACACACCTTTTCCAACTGGAGGTGCCATGCAGAAGTAACAATTACTGATATAATCTGTTGGCCCTCTCCAAATCATTGGCACTGCAAAAGGCATAGATTGCCTGTTCAACCACTGGCGAAGATTTGTTGCACAAGTATTGCAGCATATGTGTGGGGCCCACATCTTGTCCTGATCTCTCATTTTCCAGCCAAAATAAAGGTGATAGGTTTTCTTAACCATAGTGGTAATACTGCGCTTGTGTGATACAAAAGTCACTTCTCCACAAACATAGCAGAAGTTATATGCTTTGTTTACACAAGTACGAGGCATCTCTGCTCACTTTGGCTAAACAGAAATGTGTCCCTTTGCAAAATCAAACAATGACAATTAAGAGAGCACGACACTGTACGATTTCTCGAGCTGATGTAGGGCAAATTGCTCAGCAGAGGGGAGTAAGTCTATATATGATTGCATCATCCATAACTTCTAGGAATAACATGATGCAATTCATATCATGTATGATGCAGATTCCAAGAACACAGGATGAGATATTACTATCCTTTGTGCAAGCACTTCCAAGAGTTCATGAACAGTGAGCCTGGTGAAATTTGGGGAGCGCATCGTCAGTAGTGTACCTTTGGTTCCTAGGGTGTTTCGGCCTTTCACACTATACACCCTCCCCAAAGGCGGCCAGTGACAGGGTGATCAATTCTACGCTTGCGTCCCATTCCCAATTAGTCATAGGAGTTGCCTTGTTGTTGATAGCCAATATCCCATGGGACTATGCATGGCAGGGGCGTCCTCCTCCCTGAGTCAATAATTGTTGACCGCATACCTCCTGGCCCTCTCACTTCGGGGCCCAGCTGGGGTCTTTCCTCTTCATCCAGAGCCACTGACTGCTGCCTTCTGCCGCCTCCGATACAGCTCTGATTGCCGAATCTGATCAGATTTGAAACACGGCAAATATGAGTCTTCCGCCGTTGCCAATCATTGCTACAACACGGTGGGCTCTCATGAAATTGTTTCCTCCGAGACTAATGTGCTCTGCAAACCCTCTGGCTACCATCAAAGGTTTGTACACGAAGCCATTCAGATATACAAACATAGACATAATTTCAACCGTGATGATGGGTACAAACTTAGTAATCATTGGAAAGATGTTATCAACCATACAAAAAAGATTTAATTACACATTTTTGGACCATCTTATCTGACAGGCACTATTTTACTTTACCGAGTATTTACATCCCTAACGTTTAACAGTACTCTCTTTATTGTCAGCCAACACTGGTATAAACATAGGCATTTTCGTTTTCCTTTTCTATTATGTACATCCACAGTGACTTGCGCATAAACACGTCGTTGACCACGACCACGAGTACCTCGTCCCTCTGTTAGCCCCGCCCCCCCCTCCCGATAAGTTCCATTCATTGGCTACCACATTATGACAAGCCCCTCCCCTCTCTCCCCCCTTAACTGGTACTTAAGAGCTTACATCTTGAATCCCTCCTTCACTTGATGCAGCAAATCTGGCTGTGACGGTCCCACCTGATGACGGAGACTTGTGTTGCCTCCGAAACGTCGTGATTTTTATTGTTTTATTTTATTAATTTTAAATTAATTTTTTACCTACGTGACTTTACCTAAAGAACTAAGAGTATGAATCCTTGCAGTCACGAAAGCTTCAAATCTCGTTTCAACTGTCATGGCAGTTGAAACGGAGTCACAGCCTAAGTCGAGTCGACGGCACCTTGTGGAACTTTACAAATTATTTGGTGAACTGCCATGGCAGGCAGTGGTAGAAAAAGCACAAATGACTAAACACACACACACACCACCATAATTGGAAAATTAAATGGGTCACATTTTCGGCGATGATCATTCTTAATTTCTCGTTAACGTGCCCAAGACGTCGAGTTTCATATATGTATCACTTTCAAGCAATGCTATTGACTAATATGTACAATTATTTGTGGATGATAATAAGATTTATAACGCTTTGTACGCCATTTCATTTCGCCATTCCCTGAGTCCATTCAAATAAAGCGAGACCATTAGTCCACTCTTTGTTGTTCAATAGCGGTATAGCAACCCCCTCACCTAATAAAGTGTGGTGAAATATGGTCACTTCATCCAGCAGTGGAAAGACAAATGGCGTTGATTGATACAATTTTATAATTTTTCGGAACAACACCAATCCGCTCACAAGATTGATGGGTTGAAACAATATAACCAATGCTCTTTGCAGAAATAATTACATTAATTTTTCATTTAACAGTAGATAAAGAGTGTTTGAGGTTCCTGCACAGTGAGGAACTCGCTTCTCTCTCCGCGGGACTGTTTGACCGCATGGAGAATCTGCAGCACCTGTATATGGAGAATATCAAACTGTCGGCTGTACCCGTTGGGCTGTTTGACAAACTGACCCAGCTCACTCATCTGGGTCTGCACAACAACCAGCTGAAGAGTGTTCCCAGGGACGCGTTTTACAAACGGAGCCAGCACTACCAGGCACGGTCTCTGCTTTGTCGCTGGGCACCGGTGATAGAGATGACTCTAGGCACGAGTAGTGTTCCGTTCATAAAGCTACCGCGTTATTCACATCCACAGTCGTCGTCACCATCATCGTCCCGTTGTCCTTTTGTGCTACGAGTTAGTCTGCAGTGTCACTGAGCAATTATTTGAGCGTCTGCCTTCAGGTATGTGTGAATAGTAAATGAGTAAACCGTACGAATAATTAGAGCTGATATTGAGTGAATACAGAAATTCTCACGTGCCGTGACACGTACGAATTTGTCAGCAGGGAGAGTCGACAGTTGGTTCTGATTGAACCACAGCTTCTGCAGATTCACCAGGCGGTCAAACACCCCCTCGGGAATGATCACACTGGTCAACACACTTTTTCTGGCATAAGGTATCCCAACGGGTTTAAGGTAATTTTGGGGTGCTGATTCCAAATCTGGCATCAGTTTTTGTCTATCACATCAGGTTTTTGAGATATCAAATATTGCATTTTCAATAAAAACTGCAGAAGAAAAATATTAAATAAATGTGGATATCTACATAAAATGATATTATAAACACACTATCCTAAAAATTACAGCACCATATTTTAACACTAAAGCAGTCACTGACTCGCAACAACTTGCAATCATAAGTGACAGAGTTAATTTCGGGTAAAGTCAATGAAACTGGGGTATGCCGATAGCATAAAAATGAGATGTGAGAGAGCAAACCTGAGATCAGATTTGGAATCAGCACCCTGAAATTAGTTTAAAACAGCTGCAAAAGTCCAGGCCACAATTGTTTTTGTTTTGCTGACCAGTGTCATCAGCCGATCCCCAGACAAATACAATATGTGGAAACCCACCAACATGTGCCTGGAAACGAGTTCACTACAGCCAGACTGCTCATCTCATATTCCACGAGAATTTGTTTTCTTACTTATATATTCGAACCGTTATGTATAAATGAAGATATTGCGTGATGTAAATATTATTTTATTTATATGTTGGTAGTTTCCTCCAGTTCATTCAATTCGTAATTTCGACGTCAGGTCATGATATGAAGGATCAATTGACAATTCTCAAACATCCTGGCGGGTAGAGCCGAGGCTGGCTCCCAAGCAAATATAAACCTGGTACAAATGGAATTATACGATGAAACATACACGTTCGTTACATTTCGCGTAAAATTGTTTACAGCGATGATTTTTAGCGACTTTATACTCAGTGTGACAAAGCAACTGACTTTCGTACTTAACATTACATTTAGTATGGATGCCGAAATATTAAATATATATGTACATTAAAATCTACGGGTGCATCTATACGCATGCATTTCCCCATGCAGGTGCGGTACCGGTTTGCAATGATAGCTACTTTTAGAGATGAATTTGGCAACTAACTGCGTTCAGCGGATGGCAAAACTGGAGAGAACACGGGGAGCTTATGGCAACTTCTGGGACTGCTCAGCTGGTGGCAAGTTCCTGAGACTCCTGCACTGAGTATAGTGCGATTTTTAAAGAGTCTGTGTGTGAGGACATTCACGAGCTTAGACGAAGGTGTACTTTGACCAACGGACCCATGATCCACAACAACCTCACCCTGGCTGTGTAAATTCAGCACGGATTCAAACTCTTAGTTTTTTCGGTAAAGTCACGTAGGTAAAAAATGAAATTAAAATTAATACAGCAAATCTGGCTGTGACGGTCCCACCTGATGACGGAGACTTGTGTTGCCTCCGAAACGTCGTGATTTTTATTATTTTATTTTTATTAATTATAATTTCATTTTTTACCTACGTGACTTTACCGAAAAAACTAAGAGTATAAATTCAGCACGTCGCCTTGGCTAAACAATGACGTCACAGTCCCCTTTGAGCGTGCATCGTGCACACGGACTGCACGTGATCGTGAGTAAAACCTGGACCTGTGAAACGGCCCTCCAGCTGTGACTGTGCAGCACCACTCGCGTCAGTTGGGTCAGTTTGAGATGGACACCAGTGGGCAGAGCCGTGGACTGATTGCTATACAGGCAATAGAGTCTGCGCAACAACCATTTGAATAGCGTCCCTGAGGGTCTTTATATCGACACGATAGCGCAAAACTGTGGACAATTTTTGGCAATTCTAACATGGACACCTTCTATATTACATGTAATGCGTTGGTGAATACAAGGTAGAACAAACGTAACGTAGATATCATTCCAGGCGGTGCTGAGTCGCACCTCTCCTGGAAACGTGCGGTGGGATTTCTCTGCTTTCTTCCCACGTGACCAGCCAGGTGATTGTCGCAGCCCAGTCCACAATGACTGCAAAACGAGGATCAAACCAAATTTGTGTTTTTTACTTAAGTTCAGTAAAATGCTGATCTTTAAAATGTTCACGTAATACTCGCGCGGGATGAGTGCTCTGCAGGGCCTTTATGAAGGTAGAACATAATGCAGTCGTGGCTGACCCTACATCGTCGCCCGTACCGCGTAGTGTTCGTCGCTGGGGCAGAGGTCGCAAACGGGTTTTGATTGTTTACCCGTACCCGTACCCGGCCGCACCAGGGTCGAAAACGGGTACCCGTACCTGTACCCGGCCGTACCCGTACCCGGCCGGGTACGGGTAGGGTACGGGTATCGGGTACCCGATTGCGACCTCTGGGATGAAGCCATGTTGCAGGCGCAGGTGGGTTGATTCCAAGAACTTGAATTGTGAGAAGAGACAAGACGTTGGGAAATGAGTGACAAACAGTTACTCACCAGTGACTCACGGTCTACCCGTACCCGTACCCGTCCGCACCAGGGTCGCAAACGGGTACCCGTACCCGGCCGGGTGCGGGTAGCCGGGTATCGGGTAGGGTACGGGTATCGGGTACCCGGTTGCGACCTCTGCCCTGGGGACAGATGTGGACTGCCACGGGAGAAGCCTCGCGTCTGTTCCTGCGTGAATCCCCACCACCACGCGATTGCTGCTTTTATAAAACAATCAGATCACGACGTTTGAGCGAGGGGTGCTTGACAATCGAGCGCAGCTCACGTATATGGATCTTGGTAGTTATCGGGGCAGACCCTTCCCGAAGGAGTGTTTGACCGCCTGGTGGAATCTGCAGTGGTTCAGTTTGTACAACAATTGGCTGAGAGCGTTCGCGGGGGTGCGACTGGCGGTGGAGCTGTAGCCACGCGAGTGAGAGTCTCGCCGGGAGTGATAATGCACCCAATATGAACAGTGGCAAATACCTCAGCGTAGAAAGAAGAACAACACAAACACACAATAGTAAACAACAACATCAAACACTAGCTTCTCAAATATAATAAGATTGCATGTGCAGTCATGAATATTTGTATAAACATTTAAAACGTTGCAGTAATGACAGTCTCACAAATAAAGTGCAAAGATTAATGTATTTTCTTTAACGCCAGTCCTTAAATAACAACAATGGTGTTGCTTACATAACGGTTGTCAGCAATGATGTCCGTAAATACTGCATTGTAAAAGTGCCGGGAGCAAAACAAAGCGCTGTACGTCACCTTTGTGGACCTGACAAAAGCGTTTGACACCGTGAGCAGGCAGGGACTTTGGAAAATCCTGGACAAGCTAGGCTGCCCACCGAAGTTCCTCACCATGATCGTCCAGCTTCACGAAGACCAGCTTGGACAAGTCAGACATAGCAACAATCTCTCGCAGCCCTTCCCTATTGCAAACGGCGTGAAACAGGGCTGTGTTCTTGCTCCCACGCTGTTCACCATTTTGTTCAGCATGATGCTCCAGCAGGTCACAGAGGACCTCGACGACGCTGATGGCGTATACATCCGTTTTCGTCTCGACGGGAGCGTGTTCAACCTGAGGCGTTTGCAGGCCCACACAAAGACCATGGAGCAACTGATCAGGGAGCTGCTTTTTGCTGACGATGCCGCCCTCCTTGCTCACACAGAGGCAGCTATGCAGCGAATTACGTCCTGTTTCGCGAAAACAGCTCAGATCTTCGGCCTTGAAGTCAGTCTGAGGAAGACTGAAGTTCTTCATCAGTCCGCACCCCATGAGGAGCACCATCCACCAAGCATCTTCATTGAACAAACAGAACTGAAAGCTGTCCACCAATTCAGCTACTTGGGGTGCGTGATCTCGTCTGACGCCAAGATCGACAACGAAGTCGACAACAGGCTGGCCAAGGCAAACAATGCATTTGGCAGATTATACAAACGTGTCTGGAACAACAGAAACCTTAAAAGAGCCACAAAGGTCAACGTCTACAAAGCTGTTGTGCTGACCACTCTCCTGTATGGCGCTGAGTCCTGGGTCACGTACCGTCGTCACCTGAGTCTCCTCGAGCGTTTCCATCAGCGCTGCCTCCGCACAATCTTCAATATTCACTGGAGTGACTTCGTCGCCAACACTGAAGTCCTCAAGTCAGCGAAGGTCATCAGCATCGAGGCCATGGTCCTCAAGACACAGCTTCGTTGGGCAGGGCACATCGCCAGGATGGAGAACCACCGCTTACCTAAGATTGTGCTGTATGGGGAACTGTCCTCTGGCCATCGCGACATAGGGGCACCACGAAAGCGATACAAAGACTCCCTGAAGAAGTCCCTCACTGCTTGCTGCATCGATCACCGTCAGTGGGCAACACAAGCAGCTGATCGCAACTCCTGGCGGCACACAGTCCACCAGGCCACCTCCTTCTTCGAAGATACCCGCAGTGCCCGTATGGAGGACAAAAGGAGAAGGAGGAAGAATCATGATCCCTCAGCACCCATCCCAGATGAGACCTATACTTGCAGCTGTTGTGGCAGGACCTGCTTGTCCCGCATAGGCCTCTTCAGCCACCAGCGTGCCTGCAGAAGACGTGGATGTCCTTCCTAGATCTTCGTTCGCGAAGCCAAGCCATGATGATGATGATGTCAGCAATGATGTCCGTAAATACTGCATTGTAACTGCTTCACAGATATTCTACACAATGCATCGAATATCGTCTCAATAACTCAGCCAGTAGTGGATTAATATCAACGCTGCTGATGATGAAGAATCTATTACAAATAAAGATAGAGGCCCCATATCTATATTTAACCAGGTGAGAGCCTTTGAAGTCCACTCTTTTCAGTGGAGACCTTGCAAAAAAACACATGTGAATCCATTTTCTTTCTTCACCATTCACAAAAATAAAAATATAAAAAAACACAACACAACCACAATTCCACAGCAAAAACTGTTTAATGAAACAAACTATATAACACATACACGCTACTCTTAAACAATTTCAGAAGAACATTTGCAGAGAGAGCTTCAGAAAGAGGCAACTCGTGTTAATGTTGGACCACACGCGACGCCGCAGTGAGCTGCCTCTAAAGTCTAAACGGTCGCCCGTCCCTCGCAGTGTTCGTGCTCAGGGACAACTGTGGACTGCCGGAACAAACGCCACGCGTCTGTGCCCGCGGGAATCCCCACCAATGCGCAGATTTTGTATTTGAACGGCAATCAGAATAATTCCTGCAGTCACGAAAGCTCCTAAATTAAGATTGAACCACTTCTACGGGGAAGTTTTAAGCTTATCCTTTTTCTTTCTGGCTATTTGTTCTCTCTGCCTGTGTCCTCTCTTCGGAATTTTCACACTTAAAATTCTAACTTAGCAAATTTTGAAACACGTAATCAACCAGGCTATGCGTTAATTGTGTGTTAACCGACTCTCTGTGTTGTATTACATCACATTTCGATATTTTGCTAGGTTATTTAATTTTCGTGTGCCTGTCTCCTAATTTTCAATTTTGAGTGCCCCTTCCACATTGTCATCTTACTTGCAACAGGAGTACGTGGCCGTACACTCATTGATATGCTAATTCTCTCTGCCCCCTCCCTCTCTCCGTCCCCGCCCCCCCCCCTCTCTATATTTAAGGGACCGTCACAGAAACGACCCCTCTCTTTGTGCCGATGTGTGTCCTCTTGCTGTGTGCCATTGTGATGTCTGTCTGCTTGTATGTCTGTCTATAGTTTTCTAGTTAGATTTTTGTTGCTATTTCTTTTATACCTGATGATGATTGCTTGTGTTGCAATCGAAACGTCGTAATATGTTATTTTAATTTATTATTTTATTTTTAGACGTGACTTAACCGAAAAGAACCAAAGAATAAAGGCAATCAGATCACGAAGCTCGAGCCCGGGGTGTTTAACAGTCTGGTGGCGCTGGTGGAGATGTAGTGGTGGTATTGACGTGCGCCGACTGTGACAGTGATGGATCACGGGGCGGCGCGGGGTGCGGGGTTGGGCACGCGTTGTGGGCGTGGTGTGGACGCGCGCGCCGGGAGTGACAGATGACGGGGCGGCGCGGAGTGAGTGGTGAGGCACGATGAGATGTGGGAAAAGAGGATCGTAGCCAGCGCCCGGCGATTGGTCGAATAAGTGGGTGCTCGCAGCGACGTCCGCAGGTGGGGTATAAAGGGGGACGCGCGAGAGCACTCGGGGAGAGTTACCCAGTTGAAGACCCGAAGACGGAGCTGAAGACTTAGTCGCCGAGTAACTAAGTGGATGTTGGTCATCCGAGTAGCTCAGTGGCGTTAGTCGCCGAGTAGCTAAGTGGATGTTGGTCATCCGAGTAGCTCAGTGGCGTTAGTCGCCGAGTAGCTAAGTGGATGTTGGTCATCCGAGTAGCTCAGTGGGCGTTAGTCGCCAAGTAGCTAAGTGGGTGGTTGTCACCCGAGTACTAAGTGGATGTTGGTCATCCGAGTAGCCCAGTGGCGTTAGTCGCCGAGTAGCTAAGTGGATGTTGGTCATCCGAGTAGCTCAGTGGGCGTTAGTCGCCAAGTAGCTAAGTGGGTGTTTGTCACCCGAGTACTAAGTGGATGTTGGTCATCCGAGTAGCTCAGTGGGCGTTAGTCGCCAAGCAGCTAAGTGGGTGTTTGTCACCCGAGATATAAAGTAGGTGTTAGTCACCTGTAACCAAGTTTGATAAAATAAAGAGTGTGTTACCCGTGAAGTCGTCTCCCGTGGAGTTACTACATTACAACTGGCGTCAGAAGTAAACCTGTCTTCAAGGAGTATGGACACAAGGAAGACTACCCGTACCCACGAGCGAGGTCGGGATGACGACGGCGTACCGGGGACACCGACCTCGGGAGTAGAGGACGAGGAGTTGCCGCCGATGCAGCACTTCGCGGTGATGGCCGACGCTCTGCTTGCCTCCGACACCAGCCTCCAAGACGCACACTCCCGGTTGGCGGAGTTGCTGCTCGCCGCCGCTGCAATCTTGGCCGAGATCTCCGTTCCAGCGGGCGGGAAAACGGCTGCGGGGTTGGAGGAAGGAGCGAGGCTGGCGGGATCCCGCCAAAAGGCGCTTCGCGCCAAAAGTCTGGAAGTTCCCGCCGTTTTTGAGGGGCCGCCATTGATTGGCGGGAAAGACGGACGCCACGTGGCCGGACACCTCCGCGCAGCGCAGCCCACGTCATCAGCGCGCGCCGGAGCCCTCCATTTTGCGCCTGACAACCGAGCCGACATTTTACACAACTCCAGCGGAGCGCGGGAAAATCTCTCCGACGTCGACGACGATCGGGTCCTCCAGCAAAGATTGCCCGCGCTGTCGGCGTTCAAGGCGGATGGGGGCGACTGGGGAGCCTTCCAACGAAGGTTCCTCGCTCATCAGGAGATGTCGGGGTGGTCCGACACCACTGCCCTGCGTGCGTTGCCAGCGATGCTTGACGACGACGCGCTTGCAGCCTTCACATCTGCTGCAAGGTCGTCCCGCTCTACGCTCCAGGCCGCACTACACCTGATGGCGAAGGTGTTCGGGCCGCCCTCCACGTGTCGCCACCAGTTCTACGATCGGCGGAAGGTGGCTGGGGAAACGACGCTAGCCTACCGCACGGCACTACTCGCCTTGGCGGACGCAGCTTTTCCCCGCATGGATAAGGAGGGGAAGGACGCCATGGTGACGGAGCAGCTGCTGGTGTTGGCCCACGAGTTGGGGGTCCCCATCAACGTGGCAGACGAGATGGAGATCTGCTCCCTGGCGATCGCCACGAGCATTCACGCGTACGAGGTCCTCAAACGCAAGCCGGGGGTCGTCTGCAAATGGCCGGGGAACGCGGCACTGGCCGCCACGATCGCCGAACCTCAGCCAGCTGCGGTGCAGGAGCAGGCCTTCGCTGCATCGCGTCCGGGGGAGTGGAGAACGGGAGGTCGTTCGCCCACACGTTCGCCCCGCAAGCTGGAGCAACCGAAACCTACGACGTCCGTCGTCTGCTACAACTGCGGCCTTCGGGGTCACGTCACAGCCGGGTGCCGGGCCCCGCGTCAGCGCGCCGCAGGACCACGTCGGGACGACGACCAGGGCCACAAGTCATCCCAACAAAACCCGGTGCCTCGGGCTTGACGGCTGCTGACCGTCGAGAGCCTGAACCCCGGGGCACGCACGAGTCCTCGATGCCTGGCCGATGTCTTCCTGAACCGCCGGCACCACCGGACGTTCAACCGCGTCTGGTGCCGTACGACGGACCGGCAAGGCGGACTCGGGCTAGGTCTCAACAATTTTCATGAAGACGGTTTTTTTTTGCTCTACACCGAGCTCGCCCGGTGTTCCCCTCTGCCGGGGTAATGTCCCGTTGTAGGGACGCTCGGAAGAAAAGGGGACACTGCACGAGTCGAAAGAAAAAAAAAAAAAATTTCCATTTATTTTTTTTGCATACACATTGCTATTGTCACTCGCCGGTTTGTATATATTGTTCTATTGTCGCGGTGGCATTGGTTGAGGGTTGCGGATGGTAGTGTTCGCGTCGTGTTGTGTTGTTAGCTTAGTTGTTGTTCTTGTTGTTGTGTTGTGTTACGGGGCACACAGGGGGGGTTTGTATATTTTTATAGCAGCCGGGGCGGCTGCGAGCTATGTGGTAGGGGGTGATGTAGTGGTGGTATTGACGTGCGCCGACTGTGACAGTGATGGATCACGGGGCGGCGCGGGGTGCGGGGTTGGGCACGCGTTGTGGGCGTGGTGTGGACGCGCGCGCCGGGAGTGACAGATGACGGGGCGGCGCGGAGTGAGTGGTGAGGCACGATGAGATGTGGGAAAAGAGGATCGTAGCCAGCGCCCGGCGATTGGTCGAATAAGTGGGTGCTCGCAGCGACGTCCGCAGGTGGGGTATAAAGGGGGACGCGCGAGAGCACTCGGGGAGAGTTACCCAGTTGAAGACCCGAAGACGGAGCTGAAGACTTAGTCGCCGAGTAACTAAGTGGATGTTGGTCATCCGAGTAGCTCAGTGGCGTTAGTCGCCGAGTAGCTAAGTGGATGTTGGTCATCCGAGTAGCTCAGTGGCGTTAGTCGCCGAGTAGCTAAGTGGATGTTGGTCATCCGAGTAGCTCAGTGGGCGTTAGTCGCCAAGTAGCTAAGTGGGTGGTTGTCACCCGAGTACTAAGTGGATGTTGGTCATCCGAGTAGCCCAGTGGCGTTAGTCGCCGAGTAGCTAAGTGGATGTTGGTCATCCGAGTAGCTCAGTGGGCGTTAGTCGCCAAGTAGCTAAGTGGGTGTTTGTCACCCGAGTACTAAGTGGATGTTGGTCATCCGAGTAGCTCAGTGGGCGTTAGTCGCCAAGCAGCTAAGTGGGTGTTTGTCACCCGAGATATAAAGTAGGTGTTAGTCACCTGTAACCAAGTTTGATAAAATAAAGAGTGTGTTACCCGTGAAGTCGTCTCCCGTGGAGTTACTACATTACAGAGACACTAAACCCTGATGCTCCTGCTGTTATCACTGCGATATTGAATCATAATGGCATACAAGATAAAATAACAATGTCATAGTTTAACACGTGTGCTTTCGTGACCAATATCACCCATAATACAGGTTTTTGGGTGATATCGCATTAATATATAAATGTGTCGTTAAACCCGCCACCACCCGACACAGCCAATTAGTAAAGTTTGTTACGGAAACAGAACATGCCAATTCGTTACTAGTGAAGAGGAGTCGGAGACTGGTTACTCACTTGTTTATTCTGCAACCCACAGCCACACTCGTTCCTAAAACCAAACCCTGAACACGCGTCTCGCAGCCCCTTTTAAACCCTCCGTCTCTGCCCTCGTTCCCAAAACACATCTCCGTCTCGCACGCCGGGTCCGTGTGACGTCAGTGCACTTTAACCCTTGCCCCCGACTACGTAACACATACACAATAAGCACACTACAAAATGTAAGAAGAACATTTTACGGAGCGCATCAGGAAGAGGCAACTCGTGTGAACGTTGGACCACACGCGATGCCGTTCGCGTGCAAGGGGAGGCCGTTGTGAGCCGCCTCGAAACCGTCGCCCGTTCCTCGCAATGTTCGTGCTCAGGGACAACTGTGGACTGCTATAGCAGAAGCCTCGCGTCTGTGCCTGCGGGAATCCCCAACAACGCGCAGATTCTGTATTTGCACGTCAATCAGATCACGAAGCTCGAGCCCGGGGTGTTTGACAGTCTGATGGCACTGGTGGAGACAGGAGACCCCGAGGCTCTTGCTATTACCATTGCGATAGTGAATCATGATTTTTAATTACTTACCCACACCCGCATGATGGCGTACAAGATAAAATAACACTTTATAACGCGCTGTGTTTCAGAAGATAGGGGTGGCTTTATAAAGTAAATTCATAGTAAGGGCGAATAAAAGTTGCTTTAGCTAAAATATCTCTATGATTGTGAATCAAGGTCACTTGAACTGAGTTCTCAATGAGTGTGAACGCACCTAGCTTCATGTAAAATATCGCTGGCAAAGTGAATGTAATTCGTGTAAGTCAAAATTTCCACGACATTCAGTGTAGTTCGCGTTAATTAACAGATCCCAATGAAAGTGAAAGATGTACGATTAAATTATTGCAAATGGGAACGAAGGGATTTGCTTTAAATATGCAGATCTATAAGAAAGCGATTGAAGTCGGCTTTAATTGTGATGTGAATAGATATCTAATTCACCAAAGTATCCTCATGCACGTAATTGGCAGTCGCTTTGAGGTCAAGTACATTTCAATTAAATTTAACTCACGTTACTCTCGGTAACTCATATTATGGTAATGAACAGAGGTCACTTTGGCGAAGAGATATCAAGCATCATAATAAGCGATGGGTACCATCTGCGGTGAGTCGCAGTCTGACCCAGCTGTCCGTTGTGGATCTTAGTGACAACCAGCTGCAGGCTCCTCCCGATCGGGTGTTTGACCACCTGGTGAATCGGCAGCGGCTGTGGTTGAACAGCAACCAGCTGACTTCTCTCCCTGCTGGGGTGTTTGACAAACTCACCCAGCTCACGCACCTGGCTCTGAACACCAACCGGATGAAAAGCATTCCCAAGCACGACTGGTGGTGGAGCTGTAGACTGATTGAATTAGCAAATAGCTGACAATTAATGGTCACGTTTACGAATTTTATTAATTGTGTTGGACATACTGTACTCACACACACACACACGTTGCTCTTATAATTTGATACTAAACCTCGTGTTCTTGCTTCATTTGGTTTCGAGATTTTGTCGATCACTTTTCAACAGTGAAATGTGTTGTGTTGTGCATCCTTTGTTTGTACCCGAAGTCTCCCTTGCAGGGGTCTTGTCTGGTGAGACAAGAGTTCAGGGACGTGTGAGATTAAAATCGGGGTCAGAGCCCATTGAGACAAAGGGTTTTGCTGTACGGAAGACGAGACGATAAAACATCTCTGAACATGTCTCCGGGTGGAGAAAGACTAAAGACAGAGTCGTGCACCAGCAGTGAGAATAGCGGCGGACTGGCCGCCAAGGGAGGCACCGCGCCCAAAGAGAGGTCGCCATCCCAAACGCTTCACCGTCTGCCCTCTCTGTGTCATTGCGTATCGTGAGTCGCCTCGAGTGTTCTGCCTATATGTTTGTTTCGTGCTGTGTGCACCGTCTGTATCACGTGATAAGAGTGTCCTGTCTGTGCTGCACGCCTCGTATGCTCAGTCTGTATCGTCTGCCCTCTCTGCGTCATTGCGCACTGGGAGTCAAACCACCATACCTCCAGTGTTCTGCCTGCCGGGCAGATCTCTGTACACGTTTTAAAAATCATAATCAGCAGCAGTTACCATGTTCAATCCACTGCTAGATGAAGCTGTCCCCAAGCGGTCAGAATCCGTATCGTAAACTAGTATATAGGGCATGTCTACATTCATATGTACGTGTCAATATTTACATGAGAGAGCTGCTTCTGATCGCAAACAGAAGCTGCTGCGTCCCTCTCGGATATCAGATGTTTCTCTGTCGATATCTCACTGCTCATGGGAGTTTGTTTGCTACCCGATGGGAGACTGGGTTCATGCGGCAACTTCAGATTCTCCACGGGTTTCAAGGCGCCTCATTGTGGGACGCGGGATTCAACCACACATCAGTCAAACTGCCCTCTCTTTCTGCTCTAAAGAAGGACCATTGCACAAAACGTTAGAATATCATATCTATTAAATAGCATCGATTTACCAGAACCATCGTATATACATTATGATTATAGACATCGATGACTATAAGCACGCCGTGGAAGACCCGAAGCATCACAAACTCCGACTGAGACGGTGAGCGAGTGAGGAACGGTGTCGTGTTTTAAATTGAAGTTTCATACGCAAGAATTAAATATAAAATAATCTCCGAGTGATGTATGTGTCCATGACGCACGCGTATAGGGTTCACCATCAGTCGCTGTCGCGCGGTCTCTCTGATTGGCAGGAGACGACCCAGCCATCTTTCTGTACAACAACCCATGGGACTGCGCCTGTTCACACAGCCTGCGTCTCAGCTGGTGAGTGGCTCGAGCCGATTTCGGGAAACGTCGCCTCGATTGGCGACACCCAATACCCTCACTCACTCAGTACTGGGAAGAGATGGTGATGTTCGTGATGTTGATGTATAATAATTGTGTAAAAATATATAATACTCCGTAAGAAATCGTCTAACATTCAAATTAATATTCATCTGAATCTCTTGAACTAAACTTTACTAATCCAGGCAGCGGTTAGTAAACTCTGTTGTGATTTCAATTTTGGTGGTCGTTACACTGACACTGCTCCCCAGGGTTGCGGCTTCGTCATTACTCTTCTTGCAATGTTTCGGCACCGTCGTCGGCACATAATTGCCAAATCGAGCAAATGACCTGAGTAAATATTTAACGATCTGTACGGAAAACGGGGAACTTTGACTGATAGTGCTTCACTATGCCATTAAAGAAGAACAGCAAGCAACAACAACAAAATCAACGAACAATAACAACAATCAACAATAATCAACCACCAACCGGACACCTGAACTGGAATCGACAAAGTGTCAGAGCGGGGCGCACCTGCTGATGACTGCAAGTTTCGTGCAGTAGCCGATCGTTAACGACTGCACTGCACGTGGCCGTGGTCTGTGCAAGGTGGTTACTCCCACACACAGCCTCTACACATCCATGCGTCACGCAGTCCAGAGAAACAGGTTTCAGATGGGCATTGTGCATCCAGCTGTATAGAGGCACGCGCCTAGAAAACTTCCTCTGGGAATGCTCTTCAGCTGGTTGTCCCGCAGATTCAGTTGAGTGAGCTGGGTCAGTTTGTCAAACACTCCGGCGGGCAGAGCCTTCAGTTTGTTGTCAGGCAAACTCAGAATAGTTAGCTGAGTCAGTTTGTCAAACACTCCGGTGGGTAGAGCCGACAGTTGGTTTGAATACAGATACAGCTCCTGCAGTTTGACCAGGCGGTCAAACACCCCCTCGGGAACAACTATCAGCCGATTCCCAGACAAATACAAGATGTGTAAATTCACCAGCATGTGCTTGGATTAGAGTTCACTTCAGCCAGACTGTCAGTGTCATATTCCAGGTGCATTTGTTGTCTTACTTATATATTCTAGCCGTTATGAATAAATTAAGACGATGCGTAATATAAATAGGTTTTCATTCATATGTTGCTGTTTTACTCCAATTTATTCCAATCGTAACTACAATCGTGGGATTAAATGCACGTGTGGTAAACAAATGGCTCGCATAATGCACATGCATAATGTACGTTGCCTCAGTAACCCCCCCCCCCCACAGTGTGCAAGAGCGCAGAAGGGTGGTCAACACATCTACGCCTCTATATATAAGGAACGAAACAGGTGGACTTCTCCACAAATCTGGCTGTCGCTTGATGAAGCTAGTTGTAATTACTGGCGAAACATCGGACTCAGTTTGGAAATGTGGTGGCTTGGCTCTCCAACACACCAGTGTGCTGTACTAGTGACGAATTGTCACGTTCTGTTTACGTGACAACCCTTACTAGTTGGCTGTGTCGGGTGGTGGCGGGTTTTAACGACACATTTATATATTTACGCGATCTAACTCAAAAACCCTCTATTATGGGTAACGTCAACGCCAGATCATGATATGAAGGATCAATTGGCAATTCTAAAACATCCCAACGTGTAGAGCCGACGCTGGTTCCCAAGCAAATATCAACTTGGTACAAATGGAATGATGCGATGAAACATGCCTGCTCATTATGTAGAGGTGTTACGGGAGGGCGAACAAACACACCAGGGGTGGTTATGCCCGCACGCGGAAGGATGCTTACATCCACGTCCGCACCGTTTAGCCTGGGGGGCTAAAACGGCGCTGGGATCCACCACGGCCCCACCCCTCGGTGGGGGAGTTGCTATATAAGGCGGTGAGTCGGTGGGCTCGGGGTTCAGTGTTTAGCTTAAACCAGCGAAAAATGAAGACCGGCTAGATAGGCCCTGGGACTCCCCTGGATCGCCGTCCTTCTAAGGACCGACCAGGGCAAGCCAGTGGCGTGGCCCTGAGAGCCCAGAACCGATGCTCTTGTAAGAGCCGGTCTGGGGACTCAGGGTGCCGTAATCCCAGCTTGGCCAGAGCTGGGTCAGCTAGCCTCCATAGCTCTGAAGTGGAGGACCTGGGAGTAGGCTAGCCAGGATAGATTGTGGGATCTCCCTGTTAGACGGGTGAAGGGGCCGATACCCCTTCGAGTGTTGTATATCTTGGCCTGTATAGAGTGGAACGTTCAATAAATAAGTGTGCCTCCGACTACGTCGTCCAAGTCTCTTTAAACCTACTACAATTACATGTCGCGCGGAATTGCTTTAAAGCAATGACTTTGAACGAGTTTATACTCAGTGTAACAAAGCAACTCACTTTCGTAAAAAAATTTACATTTTGTATGGATGCCGAAATCTACAGGTGTATCAATATGCGTACATTTCCCCATATAGGTACGGTATCGGCTTGCTATTTTACACGTTCCTTTGGAGTGGGCAGGTAGGAACTTGGTTGGACAGCGGCATTCGTGCGATCCGTGTCACGCGGCGCAAGCTGCGTGGGGCGGCGCGTCACGTGGTGCCGAGCCCGCCCGAAGCGCTCTATGAAATACAAATCAAGGGCGTGGCTATGCACGACAGATAGACAGTGTGGAACTGTTGTTCCTACCTGTATAAGTCTTTGTAACTCGTATAGTGACTTGATGATGACATTTTAGGGACTAGGTAGCGACACTTAGCTACTACTTTGTGATTCGTTTGGCGATGTTCTATGTTAAGCAGTGGGCCACACTGGAGAGAACGCGGGGAGCTGATGGCAAGTTCTGGGACTGCTGAGCTGGTGGCATGTCCATGCGACCCGTGCACTGAGTAGAGGACGATTACACAGCGGTTCACTTTGACCAATGGTCCCACGATCCACACCAGTCGTGGCTGCCTCTAAACAGTCGCCCGTACCGCGCAGAGTTCGTGCCCGGAGACAGATGTGGACTGCCACGGGAGAAGCCTCGAGTCTGTGCCTGCGGGAATCCCCAGCACCACGCGAGTGCTGCGTTTGTACAACAATCAGATCACGAAGCTCGAGCCAGGGGTGCTTGACAGTCTAACGCAGCTCACTAATATGGATCTTGGTGGCAATCGGCTGCAGGCCCTTCCCGAGGGGGTGTTTGACCGCCTGATGAATCTGCAGTTGTTGGCATTGAACGATAATCAGCTGAAGAGCGGTCCCAGGGGCGCGACTCGCGGTGGAGCTGAAGCCACGCGCGTGAGAGTCTCGTCGGTGGTGATAATGCACCCAATATGAACATTCCAAATTGTCAGCGTAAAATTACGAACAACACAAATACACAATAGTAAACAACAAAAAATACGAGCATCTAAAAAAAACACTTTGCGTGCAGTCATGGTTGTTTGTATAAACATTTAACACGTTCCAGTAATGACAGTCTCAAGAATATTGTATTTACTTTAGGGACAGTCCTTAAATAACAACAATGCCGCTGCTTACATAACGGATGTCAGCAATGATGTCAGTAAATACTGCATTTTCACTGCTTCACAGATATCCTACACAATGCATCGACTATCGTCTCAATAAATCAGCAATAGTGTCCAGCAGTGGGTTAATATCAACGCTGGTGATGTTGAATTTATATCTAAATATCGAGACAGATACCCAGTGGCGGCTCGTCAATAGAGGGCGCAGGGGCGCCGCCCCCATCAAGATTATACATATGTAGTGGTGATACGCGCTGGGTGTATACGTCGTGTGCCAGCGCGTATGTACGGGTGTGTGTGTGGTGACGCGCGCTGACGGGGAGGAGCAGGCGTCAGTGCGCGGGTGAGGGTAGTGCTGCTGATTGGCTGTGTGCCGGTGACGCGCTGAGAGGGAGTGATCGGGTGGCAGCGCGGTGTGATTGGTCGGGGAGTGGAAACACGCGCTGGGCGGAAACGGATCGTAGAGATAGCGCGTGGTGATTAGGTAACTGAGGAGCGGTGCCGACGTTGAGGTCCGCATCCGCTCCGTCTCCCGGGAGGAAGAGATATATAAGGTGATGCACAGAGGAGTAGAGGGCAGAAGTGGAACCATCTAGGAATGAAGACGAATGTGCAGAGATAGAGCCCGGAGAGGAGAGTAATGTATAAGGGTGTAGCCAGAGAGAGAGAAAGGTCTACACGAGCTGAGTAATGTATAGTGTGTAGCCAGAGAGAGAGAAAGGTCTACACGAGCTGAGTAATGTATAGTGTGTAGCCAGAGAGAGAGAAAGGTCTACACGAGCTGAGTAATGCATGGTGTGTAGCCAGAGAGAGAGTGGAAGGTCTACACGAGCCGAGTATGCATACGGTGTAGCCAGAGAGAGAGTGTAAGGTCTACACGAGCCGAGTATGCATACGGTGTAGCCAGAGAGAGAGTGTAAGGTCTACACGAGATAGGTACTGAAGAGTGTGTAGCCGGAGATGTAAGGTCTACACGAGACGGGTACCGAAGAGTGTGTAGCCAGAGGTGCAGAGTCTACACGAGACGAGTGAAGAGTGTAGCAGAGGCGTAAGGTCTACACGAGACGAGTGAAGAGTGTAGCAGAGGCGCAGAGTCTACACGAGACGAGAGAAGAGTGTAGCCGAGGCGCGGAGTCTACACGAGGCACAGAGAGCCAGCAGCACAGAATCTACGAGAGTCGAGAGAAGCGTAGGGCGGAGAGAAGAGGTCACGAGTTGTACCGTTGTATGGTGACCGCATTGTGAAGAAGAGAGGCCACGCGTTGTATCGTTACAAGTCAAGATTTAATAAAAGAAGTGTGTTCCCGTCAAGGAGTTTCCTGCCGTCATTTTCCAGTACTTCACATATACAAAAATTATATAAAAATACATAAATAAAATATTTTTTTCATACGATGTGCCGGCTGGTAGTAAGAAAAGCATCAGCATTTAATAAAAACTGGCTTTAATCGGTCAACTATTTTCTATGTTTTTCAATGTGTTTCATGCGGGGCGCCGTACAAATGGATGTCTATGTGAGACTTTAAATTTTCGGACAGCATGTGACCTGAAGCTGGTCTCTAATTGGTTTCTTAAAGATTCTCCTCGGGGCGCAAGTCGTTGCGTCCCTGGCCAATCAGAATTGGATACATGTTATTTTATCCAATCTGATTGGTTCTCATCACCTGTCATTCAAATTTACGCTCTGGGCCACTACTGCGAGTGCGCAGGCGACACTTGCTAGGCTGATCAAATTTTTTGTGTAAACAATGGCAGCAGTTCATCCAAATTCTGTAATTTATTTACAAAAAACCCTTTCACAAGGCTTTCGCTGGAAAAAATAAAAAAGATAAAGGATCTCGGACCGGACCAACCCGATTTACAAATCCAGCAGCAGGCCAGTGACAGAGGACGAAGCTACACACGAAGCTTCACCCGCGCTTGTTATGAGAAACGGAGGTGGCTGGCTGGATGTGATGTTAGCAATTCTCTTTTTTGTTTTCCCTGTCTTTTATTTCAAAGTGTCGGCACTGAAGTGTTGTGGACAACGACGGGGGTAAGAGACCTCAAACATCTCTCTGACAAATGCAAACGTCATGAAAGTAGCCGCAGCCATATTGATAATAGCATGAAACTAACGTTTTTATGTTCAAGTAGGAAACATGCTTTTTGGTACTTTGGTCTGAAATGTATATAAAAGAGAAACATTTATGTTCAAGTAGGAAACATGCTTTTTGGTACTTTGGTCTGAAATGTATATAAAAGAGAAACATTTATGTTCAAGTAGGAAACATGCTTTTTGGTACTTCTTTTGGTCTGAAATGTAAATAAAGATCATCAAAATTTATATTCAAGTAGTCAAAATGTTTTTTGGTACTGCTTTATATTTATTTGCCCCCCTCAATAAAATAAAAAAAATGCGCCCCCCCAAAAATAAATATCACCAGCCGCCACTGCAGATACCCCATATTTACATTTAAGCAGGCGAGAGACTCTTGAAATCCACAACACGACCGCAATTCCACTTCAAAACATTGTTCATGAACAAAACTACGTAACACAAACACACTAAGTACTCTAAAAAATATCACGAGAACATTTTCAGAGAGAGCTTCAGGAAGAGGCAACTCGTGTAAATGTTGGAGCGCACGCGACGCCGCTCGCGTGCAAGGGGAGGCCGTTGTGAGCCGCCTCTAAACCGTCGCCCGTCCCTCGCAGTGTTCGTGCCCAGGGACAACTGTGAACTGTGGAGGGAAAAGCCTCGCGTCTGTGCCTGCGGGAATCCCCAGCACCACGCGAGAGCTGTATTTGCATAGCAATCAGATCACGAAGCTCGAGCCCGGGGTGTTTGACAGTCTGGCGGCACTGGTGGAGACACGAGAACCTGATGCTCCTGTTATTGCCACTGCGATAGTGAATCATGATTTTTTCTTATTCTTCACACACACCGGCATACTGGGCATACACGATAAATTAGCATTGTTCTAACGGGCTTCGTTTAAGAAAATAGTGGTGGCTTTAACAGTGGTGCCGGGGTGTTTGACAAACGGACTTAACTGATTATCTTGAGACTGCACACCAACCAACTGTTTGACCGCCTCATGACTCTCAAAGAGCTGTACTTGTATAAAAACCAGCTAAAGTCTCTCACCACCGGAGTCTTTGACAAACTCACCCAGCTCATGAAAATGAGTCTGCGCAACAACCATTTGAAGAGCATCCCTGACAGCCTTTACATCAACACAATAGTGCAGCACCGTGGACAATTAAACAGTGATACTAACATCGACACGTTCTAGATTACATGTGTAGAGGTGTACGGGAGGGCGAACAAACACACCAGGGGTGGTTATGCCCGCACGCGGAAGGATGCTTACATCCACGTCCGCATCGTTTAGCCTGGGGGGCTGAAACGGCGCTGTGATCTCTCACGGCCCCACCCCTCGGGGGGGGGGGGGTTGCTATATAAGGCGGTGAGCCGGTGGGCTCGGGCTTCAGTGTTAGCTTAAACCAGTGAAGAAGGAAGACCGGCTAGATAGGCCCTGGGACTCCCCTGGATCGCCGTCCTTCTAAGGACCGACCAGGGCAAGCCAGTGGCGTGGCCCCGAGAGCCCAGAGCCGATGTTCTTGTAAGAGCCGGTCTGGTGACTCAGGGTGCCGTGATCCCAGCTTGGCCAGAGCTGGATCAGCTAGCCTGCCCTAGCTCTGTAGTGGAGGACCTGGGAGTAGGCTAGCCGGGATAGAGATCGTAGGATTTCCCTGTTAGACGGGTGAAGGGGCCGATACCCCTTCGAGTGTTGTATACCTTGGCCTGTATAGAGTGGAACGGTTAATAAATAAGTGTGCCTCCAACTACGTCGTCCAAGTCTCTTTGAACCTACTTCAACTGGAGTCAGAAGTGGTCTTCTAAAGATGGACACAAGACGGACGGCTCGTACAAAGGAACCTGGGGAGGAGGACACCTCGGCCGACTCAGAGCCTGAACTCGCCGAGGGCGAGTTCGAGCAACCGGGGCCGAGTCCGCCGATACCGCAGCAGCCGGACGGGTGGGGACCGTCGGCTGACGGGCTGCGGGTGGCTCACTCCCGCCTGGTGGAGCTACTCTACGCGGCAGCCGCCACGCTGGAGGAAATCACTCGCCTGGGGGTTGGAGGAGCAGCACGGGGCGACGTCGGACGACACGCGACGCCAGTTCCCGCCATTTCAGCAATGCGGTTGTGATATCACACTAGCACATTGGTAACGAGGAGATCATTCTACGCGGTGTTGAGTGGCACCACTTCTCGAAATGTGTGGTGGGAATGTATCCGCTTCATTCCCAAACGAAACCAATTGCTCCACCACCAACATTGGTGTGAGAAAGAAAGCAACTGCAGGGCTGCACCTTTACCTCTTTACTGAGACACGACGGCAAAATTCACCATGCGGTGACTAAGGTTGCCATGCAATTTGAAGTCGTTTGGGAACAGGTGAACAGTTCTGGAAATGGTCATCGGAATACAGTTCGTCGTCTTAAACCGCTAATACGTCGCTCCTGCATGAAAGTAGACGCTCAACTCACTGCTCGGTAACAATCTTGATTTGAAGCTTTCGTTACTGCAGGAATCCATACTTTTCGGTTCTTTCGGTTAAGTCACGTAGGTAGAAAAAATAATAGATCACGACGTTTCGATCGCAACACACGCAATCGTCTTAAGGTGAAAAAGAGGGGGGAATCTGCTGAGGCAGGTTGTTTATTAAGGTTTAGAGATGGGCGGGCAACTAATGTTAATGTAGGAGCGAGTAGGAGAAATGTAAGCTTGGTATGTTCTGTTTACGTGCCAACCCTTACTAGTTGGCTGTGTCGGGTGGTGGCTGGTTTTAACGACACAGTTATATATTTACACGATCTAACCCAAAAACCTCTATTATGGATGATACTGGTCGCGAAAGCCTACGTGTTAAACTGGGTCAGTTTGTCAAACACCCCAACAGGTAAAGCCGACAGATGGTTACTCTGCAGATTCAGGTGTTGCAGATTCTCCAGGCGGTCAAACAGTCCAGCGGGGAGAGACGCGAGTTCCTCACTGTGCAGGAACCTCAGACACGCTCTGCTGTTCTACAAAGGCTTTAGCTGAGTGAATGTAAATACGACTACCAAGAGCAATGGCTACATTTTATCTCCCCCATCAAGCTTGTGAGCAGATTGGTGTTGTTCCTTAAACGATCAAATTAATCATTCAAAGTCCTTTGTTTATCCACTGCTGGATGAAGTGGCCATATTTCACCACGCTGCTTGGGGTGGATTGCGACATAAATATTGAACAAATATGAGTGTACTAATGATCTCACTTTATTTGAACAGACTAAGGAATGATTAAATTAAATGCTGTTCACAGGGCTGGAGTGCAACTGAACAGCCACAAACAATTATACATAATCGTCAATAGCACTGCTTTAAACGAAGAAATATATGAAAAGCAACGTGGGCACGTCCGTTTACGAGATACGAAGAATGGCCATCGTCCAAAATGTCACCCATTATATATTTCCCATTATGGCGGTGTGCGTGTGTTGTCTTGAGTTTGTCTTCATACCTGTGCTTGTGTACCACTGCCTGCCATGGCAGTATTAACAAGTAATCTGGAAAGTTCCACAAGGTGCCGTCGAGTCATCTGAGACTGTGACTTCAGGAACACAATCAGACCGAATGAATACAGCACCTGACCTGGCTGGTGAGTCTACGGGAGCTTTACCTGGTTAATATAAAATTAACGGACCTGCGAGTAGAGAAGTTGCCGACACTGGCTCACTTCGGTCTGGACCTAAACCATTTGAAGCGCATTGCCGGGAGATTGGTTCGCTCTTTCCATCGAGTGCTGTATACAGGAGGCTCGAGCTGAACTCGGATGAAGCGCTCAGCGGAGGCGACGCTCAATTCCCCCGGTCAGTTGTCAATCTCTCTTAGCCAGGAGTAACAGATTGAGGTGCAGCCCTACAATTGATTGGCTCACGCCACTGATGTCGATAGAGCCTCCACTGGAGGGAGCTCTAGGGCTATTTAGCCTATTTGTACACGGTGGTTGGTCGTCTTGGACGAGGTGGCAGTGCCGACACTTAAATCAATCATACGGATTATTTATTTATATATCAGGATTAATGGTTAATGTAGATATTAGTTATAATTGGAAATATTGATAACAGACGTTATGTTTCGATTTAAAGCTTTCGTGACTGCAGGGATTCATCTTATTGGTTCTTTCGATAAAGTCACGTAGAAGGGAAATAATAAAATAATAAAAATAAAACATAATAAAATACAATTCTCACGACGTTTCGGCCATAACGCAAGCAGCCGTCCTCAGGTGAACAGGTCTGTCGGAAAGACAGCGTCTGTTCTTCACCTGAGGCCGGCTGCTTGCGTTGTGGCTGAAACGTCGTGAGAATTGCATTTTATTGTTTTATTTTTATTATTTTATTACTTCCCTTCTACGTGACTTTACCGAAAGAACCAAGAAGACGTTATGTTGCTGATAGGTTATTTTGATGGCAGATATCATCGACGATGATGGTAATTGTAGAAATCATCATTACCCTTCACAGAACACTGGCGTAATTACATTGTCCTTGGAAGCATGTCAAACCATTCCGTGCCCTGCATGTAAGTGACAGTATTAAACGAACATTGCTGGAAGTATTTTTCAGTCAATAGAATCCACGGTCCCCTTTTCCATACACGTTTACCCAAGAGTCTCCGTTCATACGCAAATTTCGTAGTTACACGTCGCACGCGCCTGATGAATGCTAAAGACGCGCTACGTGTGTTTGGTCCAGGCCCATCGACTTCTGCGTGGTGAGTTTATTCTGTTGTGAGTTCAGAGCGGCAGCTCTTGTACAGAAACATAAACAAATAAACAAACGCGCGCCGCTTTTTGTCATAAATAGTCCCGAAAGGTCCGAGTGGCTGCACTGTCCTCTGCTGTCCATCCCGTAGCACCGCATATTTGTGCCAGCCTGGTTTGTGCGCGGTGGCCACACATGCACGCACTGGCCAGGCCTATTTATGCTTAGCTTCCGAGGTGTGACCAGGTCGGACTCGTGGCTTCTTCACAGGCTGCAGAGCCCCGCGTGTGCGTCCCTGCCTCTGTACAGCGAAGGGTACACACGCGTGCGTTCCTACGCAATGTGTTCAGGCGAAATGATCTGCGTTCGCACGGGACGTCCCGTGTGGGATGAGTCGAGTGCGAATGCGGCATTGTCAGCCTCTTGCAAAACATGAAGTCATAACCATTTTCTCAATGTGCGATGCATGGTAGACTGATAGTTTCAGCAGAAATACAACATGTTCTTAGGTTTTTTCGGTAAAGTCACGTAGGTAAAACATTAAAAAAGTAAAATAAAATAAAAATCACGACGTTTCGGAGGCAACACAAGCTTCCGTCCTCAGGTGGGACCGTCACAGCCACGACAGCTGTATCAAGTAAATTACTTGTGTTGCCTCCGAAACGTCGTGATTTTTATTTGTATTTTATTTTACTTTTTTAATGTTTTACCTACGTGACTTTACCGAAAAAACCTACGAATATGAATCCTTGCAGTCACCAAAGCTTCAAATCTAGAAATACAACATGGTTTGCCTTTTGTGATAATTTTCCTACCCGTCAAATGTTAATAACTGTTAATTATAAAAACTTGTATTATTTAATCATCGTCTTTTTGGGGACTGGCAGGAATGAGTAATGATAAAAGCTTTCTATATCATGATCAGTGCCATCATTCATCATCCGCACGAGCATTTAGATCGTCAGCAGCAGCTGATTCCATGCTCAACAGTCATGCTTTGTGCCAGGGACGCTCTTCAGCTGGTTTCCTTGCAGAGCCAACAGCTTCAGCTTGGTGAGTTTGTCAATGCCAGTGGGCAGCTGTGTGAACTTGTTGCAGCACAAATCCAGAACATCTATATTCACGAGGCGGTTAAACAGTCCCTCGGGTAGAGCCGTCAACTAGTTGCTGTAGAGCTTAAGTTCCTTCAGATTCGTCAGATTGTCAAACACTCCGGCGGGTATGCACGACAGTCGGTTCGTATACAAATGTAGTGCCTGAAAGTATGCGTCACACGCTGAGGTCGGTGTGCGCGCACGCGGCGTACAGTGGGAGCACATAAGGACACGGGGCGCTGATTGGCTGGTCGTTGTTGTTGTCGGGATGTGGGGCCGCACTGTCTGAAGATGGTAGCAGGTGGCAGGGAGTAATTAAGGACGCAGGGCACCGATGGGCGAGAGAGTGTTGTTGTCGCGGAGTGGCGCCGTATTGTCTGGAAAAACATGCCAAGTGGCAGCGGGGGGCTCGGGGCGAGTGGCGTCGCGGGGGATGCCCCTGATTAATTGGGGATTAATTGGCTCGGGGATAAAGACAGGGGTTTTTGGAGGAGACGGGAGTTCGCGCCTGGGAGGAGACAGAGGATGGAAGAGTCAGAGCAGCAGAGCTAGTAACAGTATAGGGTAGCAGTGGAGAAGCGTAGGGTAGCAGTGGAGAAGTGTAGGGTAGCAGTGGAGAAGCGTAGGGTAGCAGTGAGACGACGAAGCCAGTAGGAAGCGGCTGGAGTGTGGGAAGAGAAGCTGATGTAGTTACGACAGAGTAGGATGGCGGAGCTGATAAAGAGCAGCCAAACTGTGGCGGAGAGAGTGGAGAGGAGAGTCGACGGAGAAGTGATGGGGAGCGAGCGAGGCCGGCGGAACGTGGCGAGCGAGCGGAGAGCGCGGAGGAGAACTGTGGATCGGTGTTAGCGGGAGGAACATTGAGCGATGTTGGATGGAGGAGTGTTAATCGAATACGCAAAATAAAGTAACGAGGAAAGACAAGAAGCTGTCGTGTCGGTTCGAGCACTACACAAATACAGCTGTTGCAGATTGACCAGTCGGTCAAACACCCCCTCGGGTAGAGCTGTCAGCTGGTTGTTACTAAGGTCGAGATAAGTCAGTTGCGTTAAACTGTCAAACACCCCGGAGGGGAGAGCTGTGAGTTCATCACTGAGCACGAATCGCAGATCAGCAGCCTCCGCCTCTTGCTATAGAGCAGCCTCTACAAGAGAGCGTCGCTCTTCACACGGCAGTGGAGTTCAACACGGGTCGCGAGGTCGCGTTAGCGGCGTCGTGTTCACCTCACATCTCGGCACCTCGCTCCATGCCGTGCCCGCTGTCTGTGCGGTGCAGTACAGCGACCCGCACGGTGTTCAGCGCTCGCCTCGCATTCCCTCTGGAACATTTTTACTCGATCAGTGGAATTAATTCTGGAAGTCGCCTGTCCATGGGAGCCTCATCGAGTACCGAGTCTGGCTTCGGGATGATGCTGCACTAATAGGACGTTTGCCTAATTCCTGTTTGATGAGAATGTTGCGCTGTTGGTGCTGCGTGTGAAATCGCTCTTGTTGCGCTGTGCTGTTGTATAGTTTTGTTTTGACATTGCAATTTTTTTGCTTTGCGTTGTTGTGTGGTTGTTGTTGTGATTCTTATTATTGTTGTTGTTGCTGAACTACCACAAACCCGCATGGTACATGCGAGTTTCTGTTAACGATCAAAATCAGCTCTCATTAATCACACAATTCACTCATTATTCACTAATATGCAGTGACACTGCAGACCAACTTGTAGCACAAGAGGGCACGATGACAACGATGATGATGACGATGGCTGTGGATGTCGATAACGCGGTAGCTTTACAAACTGAATGCTACTGATGACGAGTGTCATCTCTATCCCGTTGCCCAGCGACACAGCAGTGTCCGTTCCTGACAGTGTTGGATCCGTTTGTCAAACGCGCACCTGGGAATGCTCTTCAGTTGATTGTTGTACAGAACCAGCTGCTGCAGATTCACCAGGCTATTCACATCACGAAGCTCGAGCCTGGGGTGTTGACAGTCTGACGGCACTGGAGGAGACACGAGACCCTGAGGCTCTTGCTATTGGCACTGCGATAATGAATTGTTGCGTATAATCACAAATGCATCTTTCATATTTACAAACGTTAACGAAACTGATTTTCGGACACCGTTTTGGGGAATTTTCGTGCCCATAAAAAGAAAAGCTCTTGCAATTTAAATGAATGTCATTTTATTTAGCATATGTTTATGACTTTAAATAAATATCACTTCAAATTACATGAATGTGTTTGATTTGGATAACAGTTATTTGTGAACGTGAATGGAGTTTGCTTGAGTCAATACATCTCTGTGAAAGCGAATCGAGGTGAATGTAAGAGGTCTCTGCGAGAGACATAAAAGCGTATGGATCACGTGGTAATTAATAACGCGGTTCTCTACGAAATGAGCTCAAGTGGAATTATCTGACACTTCTTTATATGAAAGGGAATTGAGGTCTCCTAAACTCACAGATGTTTCTACAAGTAGATGACACTCATTTTACCTTGCGGGTCTCGATGGAAGTAACTGGAATCACTTTAACTGTCAGGGTTCATGTGAAGTGAGTTGAAGTTGTTTGAGATCAGGTGTCTGTGATAGCAAATTGAGGTTTTGTAAACTGCCGTGCCGGCATGGAAGAGAATGCAAGTGGATCTGGTTATAACTTAATTTGAAAGTATTCTGTTCACCACCATATAACCGTGCGAGTGGTGAGAGTTCACTTTGAAAGAACCGGTCACTATCATCATCCTAAGCCATGAGTAGCAGTTAGGGTGTTTAACTTACTGACCCAGTTCACTATTTTGGATCTTAATAGCAACCAGCTGCAGGCTCTTCCCGCTGGACTGTTTGATGGCCTGGGAATCTGCAGTAGTTGGATCTGAGTAAAAATAAGCTGAAGAGCGTTCTCAGAGGCGCGACTGCCGGTCGCTACAGAGTCGACGCTTCGACTCTACACTCAAAGTAAACTCGCATTCTCAGCCCACCCTCTTTATGAGTTAACGAATCGCCGCCAACTCGACAAAGCTGTAATTTTAACGGCAAATGTTTCCATATTCCTGTATTCACCAACATTTAAAAAAGACGAAAAAATGCAATTAAAAAAACGAACGAAAGCGTCTGAGAAGTGCGCACAGAAGCACTGCAAGTTGCAAGCTTGGATTTACATTGAGAGGCAGAGACAAGAACGCAATGATCAGAGAACAATCGATTGTAAAAGGCATTAACGGTTTACAAATGTAAGCTGGTTTGGCTAGGATATGGCGCGAGAAGGGATGATAGAATAATCCACGATGACCAATGCACATTGACCATGGTCGATAACAACAGCGAAGTGGCACCCAAGGGAGGGAACGCGCCCGGAAGGACGTCCACCATGGAGATGGAGTAATGACAGCAGTTCGTGTGTAGGTGCGAGGCAGACTACTACATCGCATGGTCGTGAATACGGCTCGCAGTGGATCGATCATGGCTTTTTATGATTACATAAACACATTGATAAATATGCATTTCATATTAAGTCGGTGATAGCCTATTGTAATGTATATCTCTATTCTCAAGAGAGACCTGAGATATATTTGAATTAATTATTCAATAGCTTTACTAATAAGTGAACTACTAGACGCAAACACAACACAGTATTTACGGCATATAGATGTTCAAACGAAGCACTCTTTAGAGTATTTGGGGGGGAAACATTTCCACGGAGAGCTTCAAGAACAGGCAACGCGTGTCAATGTTGGACCACACGCGACGCCGTTCGCGTGCAAGGGGAGGCCGTTGTGAGCCGCCTCTAAACCGTCGCCCGTCCCTCGCAGTGTTCGTGCGATCAGACAACTGTGTACTGCCATAGCAGAAGCCTCGCATCTGTGCCTGTGGGAATCCCCACCGACAGGCAGAGCCTGTGGTTGTATGACAATCAGATCACGAAGCTCGAGCCCGGGGTGTTTGACAGTCTGACGGCACTGGAGGAAACAACTTGCACCGAACTTGTGTCCTTTATCGAAGGATTGGTCCATGGTCCAGCTTCTTCCATCTGATCGACCCCCCCCACCACCCCCTGGAGACTGGACCACCAGACCTCATTCTCCTACATTTTTTCCACCTGACCCTGAGTGGTAACCAGCAGAACCACCAATTTTTCAAAATGAAGCAGCATTTCGTTTCTTGCAAACCACAGTGCACCACTTACGTGCAATCTTCGACGATACCGAGGATCTCCATATCTCACTTTCACTTCACTGCAGTGTACAATTGTGTATCATTAGCATATTGATGGAACTCGATATCATCCGATGAGATGACATCGGCGATTAGAGAGACATATGTTGAAAATAGGAAGGGCCCGAGGATGGATCCCTGTAATATTTCAACTCGACACAGTTAGCTATGTACGGTGCGAAAGAAGTTCTACATACATATGCAATGACTATTCGTCACCTTGCTTGAGGAACTGCAATCGACCATGTAGGTATGACTCTATCCACCCAAGTGCCGTACCCGATACACTGAACCTTGACTGCAGCCGCCCGAAGACTATCTCATTGTCGATAGTGTTGAAGATGGCTGAGCGATCGAGGCCAACCAACGCTGCGGTGCTCGGATCATCCATGATCTTGTAGAGGCCATCAGTGATCTTTAGTAGCGCCATTTCAATGCTGTGGAACAGGTGGACAATCAGCGGCGCAAGCACGTCCAAACATGATTTGAGAATCGATGTGTGGATGTAGTTGAGTGGCGATGTGTTATTTGGCAGCAGTGCGATGAACATCGACACCTCTGCCACCAGCGTTGGTGCCAGTGTCTCGAGTTTTGCATCGGTGCCAGGTTGTTCAAAACGCAGATGGCAGATCGGGAGAATGTGTTGCCTTCAGGTAAGAAACTGCCCTCTTGATCGTCACTATTTTATTGGTGATGAACATTGCAAATCCTGTGCATATGTAGTGACTGACTCGGAGACACTAAGAGTTGGAGGCACTCTGTTTATTAACACGGCCTCACGAGTTAACACTTCCAATAATCCGTCTATAGCCGACTACAGTTCCCAGTCAGAACAGTTGGTAGACTGCCTGACTGGCAACCCCGAGACGGTGAATACGGAGACGATGAGAGAAGAACGGCGAAGACTCCAGCAGTAGCACAACGGGATCCCACTCAACACGACAGCCCCGAAGTCCCCTCCAGAGGCCCCTCTTATACTGTCAGTGTGGCCTGGCTCCGTCCCCGGCCACGCCCCCTTTCTAGAACCTACCCGCGGGTTCCCCGTGTGACCCTTCTGTGACATTTCCCCTAGATTCCTCTCTGGTGTATTACGTGGCCTGCTGTCGTCAGGGCTGCTGTAAGCTGCAGATCCCCTTCCCCGCCAGCAGCCAGCGCTATGCTGCTACATGACAAATTCTATGTCACTACACGTAGACCTGGTTGCCTCGTTGATGGGTGGTTGGAAACCAGCAGATGCGTCATAGAGCATGGGGGTCGCGAGCCGACTAATTGACGTGCAGAGCATAGAACGATCTGCGAGACTCAATCATGAGTCAGTTGGCAGATCTGCAGCTGGCTCTGTAAGCGAGTTGTCTCAAGACCAGTTTTCTTCCAAAGACGCTGCAGCCTCCTCCTCGTCTGCTTCGCAGCGATCACATCCAGTGACATAATATTACTGCGCACATTCTCTGTTCTATTTGTGCTTGTTCGAATAGGCCCGAGTTCATCAACAAAAGTGGTGATGTCATTTTCTAAATGAGCTGCAAATGAATCGAGTGTCGATGCAGGATTTAGACACGCAGATGACGACCGGATCTTTTGATCGAAACCATCGTGGTCCAGTAAGAGGCTGATGGCTGGGTGGTAAATATGCAGTAATTCACTCCACTATCCATTAGATTAATTGTCACGATTAAATGAAATAGTCTACTATTATTTTGGCCGTGTTTTTCCATCTCCCTTGCACTGTGGTGCTTTGTTCTGTCTCAATTGCAATGGTTTACTTGCTGAGGAAAAAAATACAATTACCAATAACGATATAATTGGTTTAACAAAACGAATACAAATACCTTCACAAAGAGCATACTACATCTACGATCCCCGATCGCTTCAGGTTGGCTACGTCAGACAAGACCACGTGTATGATCTTTACAATTTAGTGTAAATGCCAAAAATTCCAACAGCCACAGTAAAAACAACGCGACTAAGATCCTCAGAGTAGAATGATTTGAAATCGTGACTTAAACTGCCATATAAGGTGGGGAGATGACTCATTTGAATCCTTCCCACCACCATCCTCGAAACATGTTCAACTATGGGTACGATACCACACTGTCCGCCAGAGGGCGCACCATTCGTTGCATTGAGCCTCGGGTAAAGTGCAGTGACATGCGGCTGTGTAGATTTGGGGCTCCCTTGGGCTGCTGTCTCTCTCAACATAAAACACATTGTGAAACTGCAACTGACGTTGATGTACAAGCACAAACAACAGCATAAAACAATCTACATGTTCATCAACAACACTGTGGGCTTTTAAAAGAAAATATAACAGGCAATGTTTTGGATCACGGCCCTTCATAGCACATCATTTTATATATTTTTAAAATATATGCTTTGAATAAACATCGCCTCCATATAGTGTTACATCCTAACCTACTCCTTGTTTTGTTTTCCTCAATTACATTTAAAGGTTAACACCCGCTCTCATAGATTTAATATCTGAGGGGAGAGCCCGACTTTCCAGCTCTGAAATCTCCCTACGTTAATCCGACCATGAGTTCCAAGGATGGTGATATCACTGCCACCCAGTGGCAGTAATTGAACATTCATTTTATGATTTCTTTCTTACAGTCTGTTCTTCTATTAACGCGTGTTTCATAACGCAAATTGGACACTACGCGATTTAGTAAACGTAACTACCTCGTGTGAGTAGGCTGCCTCGGCGTAGCATCACACAAGACGGGATGCTGCTGGATGCTTGTAGATGCTGCCCACGCGCCTCAGTCTTTGTTCAGCTTTGTTCAGCCTGCATGCGCATGTCACGTGTTATCGCGGCCTGGGCTTGTACCCTATATTATACACTAGGTTGTATAATATAATGTGGTTGTGCAGAGGCGCCATAGGCGCCCCTGAACAACCACAGCCTGTGGTGCCCTCGAACAACCACAGCCTGCGGTGCCCCCCAACAGGCTGGTCAAGTAAACACTTAGGATCCACTCGCTTAACGTGCGGTGGGCCTTAATCCAGCAGTGGAAAACGACAGTAAAGATGTAATTAGAACCGTGTGCATTGTTTGTCAGATTTAATTCTTAAATAACTCACCTTCAACTACTAACTTAATGTCTTGAGACACGATCGGATGTACGGCTGATAGTGAATTACGGTGAAAAAACTAGGAAACAACGCGAACGGCTTTGCTGTACTTGAGGACTTTCAATAAGTCGAATAAGAGCAGCTTCAAACTTTCACTCTACATACCTTTTTGGACGATTCTGCGATGTAACTTTGATGTGAATGAATGAAAATGTATTTGAACTTTAGTTGTGATATTGACATTCACTTCTAAGAGCTATGACTTATTAATCAGTGAAAGAACTGTTAGGATTATTTGGTAGCTCTTAAGGGGTCTTAGGAAGTGGTGGTGGGGGGTCTCCCTCCCCCTCAGCCCCCACCCTTGTCGGCCCCTGAGCGTGCTGGCAGATCAGCTGGCCACAGCACCTTATTAGGGCGCACATCACCTCGGGGGCGTACATGTTTGGGAGGGGCGCACCTCTGGTTGGCTGCTTGCTCGCGGTCACTTGACACACTTCAACCAATCTGTGCCGCGTTAATCACAGTCACAGAATGACAGAGCTGGGTATCTATATATATAAAATCGCGAATCTGTCTGTCTGTGTGTGTGTGTCGCCGGACCATACGCACTTTCATTGGACGGCGGTTGCCCCTGGCAACGGCTAGCGACGCCTTCGCCGCTTTCATTGGACGCCGGTTGCCCCTGGCAACGGGTAGCGACGCCTTCGCCGCGGGCTGCAGTTTAATTGGACGGCGGTTGCCCCTGGCAACGGGTAGCCACGCCTTCGCCGCTTTCATTGGACGGCGGTTGCCCCTGCCAACGGGTAGCGACGCCTTCGGCGCGGGGTGGACGCCATTTTAAATTCCCCTTTAAAATAGGCGCACGCATTAACACGCGACTCTGACGTAAATTCATCACAGTTTCACGTCCTCTTCACTCCCCTCCCACCCCAATGTGTTCAATTACTATTATAGGCTCCGTAGATAATAAAATAATAGCGATTAGACAGTATTATTGTAGCGCGGGGGGGGGGGGGAACGGCACCCGTACCCTGCCTCTGCCGGGTGGGCAATTTTGGCGAGGCCGGAGGCTCTGCACGCTACTAGGCCTCGACACCCACCACGCGACTCTGAGGTAAATTCATCAAAGTTTCACGTACTCTTCACTCCCCCCCCAACACAATGTGTGCAATTAATATTACTTTTAAACACTACGCGCCAACAATCTATTCTTTAAATGTTGACTGTACAAATAGTCATTAAGCTGGGTGAGCGTACTGACAGTCTATCATGTAGACTGTAGCCTGCTTATAAAATTGGGTGAGTGTACTGCCAGTCTATAATGTAGACTGTAGCCTGCTTATTAAGCTCGGTGAGCGTACTGCCACTCTATCATGTACACTCTAGCCTGCTTATGAAGCTGAGTGGGTGTACTGGCAGTCTATAATGTAGACTGTAGCCTGCTTATTATAATCCATTCTTTCAATGTTCTTTGTAAAAATAGTCATTAAGCTGGTTGAGCCTACTGGCCGTCTATAATGTTGACTCTAGCCTGCTTATTCAGCTGCGTGGGTGTACTGCCAGTCTATCATGTAGACTGTAGCCTGGTTGTTAAGTAAAGTTAGTCCATTTGTAACACGTACGCTTTCGCAAACATTATTCATAAACAACGTTATTGGGTTTAGATCGCCTTATTTATTAATGTGTTGTAACCCTTATCCACCACCCGACACGCCCAATCTGCAAAAAATTGTCACGTTCATAGAAGACTAAGACTTCACTGCTTTAGCCCACCCGTGTGTTTAAGCGTAAAACCACTACAATTACCATTTCTCATGAAAAAACAACTGTATAATTATGTTTAAACCCCACGCGCCAATTATGCATTCTTTCAATGTTCATTCTACAAATGGTCATTAAGCTGGCTGAGCGTACTGCCAGTCTTTAATGTAGACTGTAGCCTGCTTATTCAGCTGGGTGGGTGTACTGGCAGTCTAGCATGTACACTGTAGCCTGCTTTTAATGTAGGAGCTTTCGTGACTGCAGGAATTATTCTTTGGTTCTTTTCGGTTAAGTCAAAAGAACCAAAGAATGTAGCCTGCTTATTAAGTAAAGTTTGTCAATTTGTAACACGTGGCCTTTCGCGAGCATTAATCATAAACAACGTTATTGGCTTTAGATCGCCTTATTTATTAATGTGTTGTAACCCTCCATCACCCAACACGGCCATTCAGTAAAAAAGTGTCACGTTCAGCGGTGAGGGAGGGAGAGCGGTGAGGGAGGGAGAGCGGTGAGGGAGGGAGAGCGGTGAGGGAGGGAGAGCGGTGAGGGAGGGAGAGCGGTGAGGGAGGGAGAGCGGTGAGGGAGGGAGAGCGGTGAGGGAGGGAGAGCGGTGACGGAGGGAGAGCGGTGATGGAGGGAGAGCGGTGAGGGTGGGAGAGCGGTGAGGGAGGGAGAGCGGTGAGGGCGGGAGAGCGGTGAGGGAGGGAGAGCGGTGAGGGAGGGAGAGCGGTGAGGGAGGGAGAGCGGTGAGGGAGGGAGAGCGGTGAGGGAGGGAGAGCGGTGAGGGAGGGAGAGCGGTGAGGGAGGGAGAGCGGTGAGGGAGGGAGAGCGGTGAGGGAGGGAGAGCGGTGAGGGAGGGAGAGTGGTGAGGGAGGGAGAGCGGTGAGGGAGGGACTCAGCCTCAAAACGAGTAACTGGTGTGGCGTATTAACATCGCCACTGGGGAGACAAAGGCGGCCGGGCGTGGTGGATACAAGTCCCGGGCGAAGCCGGGTAGTACAGCTAGTGTTACTACAAATGTGTGTGGAGACACTGCGTGCCCCGCGTGCAGACAATGCATCCTCTGTGACATAGATGAGAGACTATTGTAATGTATATCTCAATTCTCAAGGGAGACCTGGTAAATACATTCATTATTTATTCAGTAGATTAACAAATAAATGAACTAAAGATGCAAATATGAAGTAAATTCAAACGATAAGTATGAACAGCGTAAATATGTTCAAACGATGCACTCTGAAAAATATTTGGTTAAAATTTTTGGCGGAAATCTTGTGTAAATGTTGGACCACACGCGACGCAGCTCCCGTGCAAGGGGAGGCCATTGTGAGGCGCCTCTAAACCGTCGCCCGTCCCTCGCAGTGTTCGTGCTCAGGGACACAAGTGGACTGTGATCGCAGAAGCCTCGCGTCTGTGCCTGCAGGAATCCCCACCACCACGCAGACTCTGCTTTTGCGCTTCAATCAGATCACGAAGCTCGAGCCCGGGGTGTTTGACCGCCTGACGGCACTGGTGAAGACACGATACACCAAGGCTCCTGCTATTGCCACTGTGGTAATGAATCATTGCGTATAATCACCGGAATATCATATTTACCCAAAATATGACGTTACATTGTTTTTTGGACATCGTTTACGTGAACCATTGTGCCTTTAAAAATAATAATTCTGACAATCTAAACGGAACGGATCTCTCATGGTAGCCAGATGGCTTGCAGAGAACCTCTGTCTGATGCGGTCTGGTAGCAGTTACATTGGAGAAACCAAACGACGTCTCGGAACGCATCCGTGAACATAAAGCAGACCTGAAACACGATAGGACAAACACCTCAGCCGTGGAAGATCACTGTTACAATTCAATGGGCTCACATGACATTGACTTCTCCAAGACAGAGGTTATCTGCAAGCCATCTGGTTACCATGAGAGATTCGTTCATGAGGCTATCCACATATACAAACACAGAGACAATTTCAACCGAGAAGATATATTCTGGCTCAGCAATCATTGGAAGGTCGTAATAAACCATTTCGCACCTTTACTGATTGTGTTCACGTTTATGGTGCCTTTCAGACCGCAGGCCACTCACTGGCATTGACTATATATCTTTTATTCTCCGCAGGGAATGGATTCTTTGCTCCGCTGCAAGTCTCCTACCATCACTCTCCCATTGACATATTTCGTTGCTTCCTCTTAGTACCTTTCACGCGACGGTCAATGGTATAGTGTATAGCAGATTGTATAATAATCTATATATATAAAATCGCAAATCTGTCTGTCTGTCTGTCTGTGTGTGTGTCTGTGTGTCGCCGGACCATACGCAGTTTCATTGGACGGCGGTTGCCCCTGGCAATGGGTAGCGACGCATTCGCTGCCGGGTGGACGCCATTTTTAATTCCCGTTAAAAATATGCGCACGCATTTGTCGTATAAACTCGATATACCCAGCGTTGCCCGGGGGGAAAATACATTTAAAATCTTATGAAAACTTTCAAACATTACATACCAATGAAAAAACAACTGTGTAATTACTTTTAAACCCGACGCGCCAAGAATCGATTCTCTGAATCGCGCAAAGGAATCGAAGGTTGTAGATTCCTTTACATTCGGACGATTCCCGTTTACTATAAGTTGCTTAAAGTCGATATAAACTGCTACGAACGGGAAATATCCGGCGTTGACCGGGGCAAAAATGTAATTAAAAACTCCTGAAAAAATAAAAAAACAATGAAAATGAAACTCTATCATTCAAAATGTAAACCCCCAACATGCCAGGAATCGATTCTTTGAATCGCACAAAGGACTAATCGAAGGTTGTAAATTACTTTAGGATCGCGCTTCCTGTTTAATATAAGTTGCTTATAGAGTTGATATAAACTGCTACGAATGGGAAATATCCGGCGTTGACTGGGGCAAAAATATAATGGTGAGGGCGGTTGTGAGTGGCGATTGTGAGTGGTGATTAGTGAGTGGTGAGGGGAGGTTGAGTGGTGACGGTGAGTGGTCAGGGTGAGTGGTGAGTGGTGATTGGTGAGGGTGTGATTGGTGAGGATGAGTGGTGAGGGAGAGTGGTGAGGGAGAGTGGTGAGGGTGAATGGTGAGGGTGAGTGGTGAGTGGTGAGGGTGAGTGTTGAGGGTGAGTGGTGATTGGTGAGCGTGTCATTGGTGAGGATGAGTGGTGAGGGAGAGTGGTGAGGGAGAGTGGTGAGGGTGAATGGTGAGGGTGAGTGGTGAGTGGTGAGGGTGAGTGTTGAGGGTGAGTGGTGATTGGTGAGGGTGTGATTGGTGAGGATGAGTGGTGAGGGAGAGTGGTGAGGGAGAGTGGTGAGGGTGAATGGTGAGGGTGAGTGGTGAGGGTGTGTATATATGTAAGCTTATTAAGAAATATATTTTTCACCCGGGCAACGCCGGGTACTTATGCTAGTTTATATATATGTTTGTCTTGAGACATGATCGGATGTACGTCTGATAGTGAATTACGATTAAAAAACAGTAAAACAACGCGAACGGCTTTGCTGTAATTGAGGACTTTCAATAAGTCGAATAAGAGCGGCTTTACATGGCTTTCACTTAAAACTCACACACACAGCCTCTACACATGCACGTGTAACACAGAATAGTAAAACAGGTTTAAGAGGGGCATTGTGCATCCAGCTCTAGAGACACATGCGCCCAGCAAACTTTCCCAGGGCATGCTCTTCAACTGGTTGTCGTTCAGACTCAGAGAATTAACCTGGGTCAGTTTATCAAACAACCCAGCGGGAAGAGCCGTCAGTTTGTTGTTTTTGAGCCACAGCTTCTGTAATTTCACAAACTGATGGAACGTGTCTGCGGGAACGGATGACAGTTGGTTGCCATTCAGATCCAGTGTTACGAGCTGGGTGAGTTTGTCGAAAATTCCATTGGGTAGAGCCGTCAGAATAGTTAGTTGTGCGAGTTTGTTAAATACTCCAGGATGTAGAGCCGTCAATTGATTTTTTTTATACAAAAAGAGCTTCTGTAAATTCACAAGGTTGTCAGGTAGACTCAGTTCTATAAGCTTGGTAAGTTTGTCAAACACCGCGGCAGGGAGAGCCAACAGTTGTTTATCATGCAACAACAGCTTCTGCAGATTCACCAGGCGGTCAAACACCCCCTCGGGAACGACCATAAGCAGATTCCAGGACAAATACAAGATGTGGAAATTCACCAGCATGTCCCTGGATTGGGGTTCACTACAGTCGGAATAACAGTCTCATATTTCACGAACATTTGCTTTCTTTTGTATGTATATATATGTAGTGGTGAACACGGAGGCACACACTTGTTTTTGGAGGCAACAAGTTTACGTAACAACTTCCCAATCGGGTAACTCTTATCGTACACTGTTTCAACATCTAGGTTATAACTACACGGTTAACTATGTGAATAGCGGGTTAACTACACGAACGGGTCAGTCAGCTTACACGCTGTCTGACCCACGATGCTGAGCGAAGACCGAAGAGATGTGGCACCCAGGGTTGATCCCACAGACGAGTCCAGAACACTCTCGGGACTGCCACTTTATGATCCTGAGCGTGGCCTCGCTCCGCCTTCGGCCACGCCCCCTTCGAGACCTTGCCCCAAGGATCTCGACTAAGCACCACGTGTCCCTCAGGCCCCCCTCGGGCCCCCCTCACTACCCTGTCCCGGTCACGTGCCCTCTCGGGTTCACACAAACTGTCACGTCCCTACTTGCCCTCTCTCAGGCCGTCACCAGGACTATGGCCCCTAGGGCGGGCTCGCATGCCGTACTTACTCTGGTGACAGAGAGAGGTTCCAGACGAACACAGTAGCACTCTTGCGACAGTAGCTGGCGCTAACACCATCGTGACACCATTAACGTCACTACATCAATACACGAGTGGCTATTTCCAAATTAAGACAATGCGAAATGGAAAGATGTTATATTCGTTGGGGGTTTCCTCCAGTTTCCTGCAATTGTCATATCAATGCCAGATCATGATTTTAATGATCAATTGGTAATTCTCAAACACCCCGGCGGGTTGAGCCAACGCTGATTCCCAAGCGAATATCAACTTGGTACAAATTGAATAATACGATGAAAATACACGTTCATGATATGGTCTGTGTATTGGGTTTTAGTCAGTTTACACTCAATATAACAAAACAACTCACTTTCGTCAATAACACTGCCGTTAAAATGTAAGTATGCACACACTACTTGTGCATACATACGTGTGTTGGTAAGTGCATATATGTATATTGGTACACCCCTCTTTATGTGCGTTTTGAGTACATTATTTGCATGTCCATGTATGCATGTGCATATGCTATCTACGTACACTGTGTGTGTGGATAATGTGGATCGATGGACAAGGAGACAACCGACCAATGTCACCAGCTGACGACCGTTCCCAAGGGCGCCTTCGACAGCCTTACGAAGCTGCAATACATTTGGCTGCACAGTAACCCCTGGGACTGGTCCTGACGCTTCGCAGAGACGCCGAGGCGCCAGCCCTGCACTCACTGTATTGCTGATCCATACAGCCACACGTGACTCACACACACACACAAGATATGGAGCGATTATCACGTGAAGTCGATCAATCGTCTGAAATGTATTATCAGCATTTTTCTTACAAACTACATAACCAGACAATGCCTCTCCCTCGGATTTGTCTTTTCACTCCACGTAACTATTAAAAGTAGTTTTTGCACAACTCATCAGCATCACGGCCTTCTGGGAGTGATTAATTCCAAACTAAACTTTGGACTGGTTTCGATATTCTGTCTGAACTGCAGAGTGAACTTCACAGTAATGGTTATTGTGTTTTACTTCTATATGTTGATTATGATGGTAGATTATGATATGCATTAACCCTACTGTGTATTTAGGATGAAGATGAAAAGGGTGTAGCTGTTTATGCTTATTTTAGATGATGATCTTCGTGACGGTTGAGTCCACAGTCTGATAATGTGGAGAAAATGTTAGCAAAGTGGATTTTAATCCAGTGGTCGCTGATATGATGATGAAGCTTATATATATTTTAAACCTCCTGCTTCTGTTCACCCAGAAATACAAATGGATTCATCACAGTCGATCGGTGCATCCCGTGTCGTGGAGCAAAGGGTGGCTACTCCCACCGCGTCCAAGACGACCGGCCATCGTGGAAGAATCGGCTAAAGACCCTTCACATGAGATTTCTAGAGCTCCTTCCAATGGAGACCCTTCCGACATCAGTGTCGTGAGCCAGGCAATTGCAGAGCTGCACCTCAATCTGTTACTCCTCGCTGAAGAGATTGACAACTGACCCGGGGCACTGAGCGCTGCCAGTGTTGAGCGCTTTGCCCGAATTCGGCTCGAGACTCCTGGAAACGGCACACGGTGGAAAGCGTGAACCAATCTCCCAGCAATGCTCTTCAACTGGTTTAGGGCCAGATCGAAGTGAGTCAGTGTCGGCAACTTTCCTGCGCCTGCGGGCATCTCAGTTAATTTATTATCACCCAGGAAAAGTTCCCGTAAACTCACCAGCCAGGTCCAGGTGCTGTAATCATTCGTTCTGAATGTGTTCCTGAAGTCATCGCCTTTGTAGACTCGCCGACGCCTTGTGGAACTTTTGGATCGACAAATGACTTTGAATGATTACTTTGATAATTTTTGTACAACACCAATTCGCTCACAAGCTTGGTGGGTTGATACAAGTAACCAGTGCTCATTGTAATCGTTTTTCATTCAGTCTGCTAGAGTCGTCCTTAAACGGCAGCGAGAGAGTGTTTGAAGTTCCTGCGCAGTGAGGACCTCACGTCTGTCCACGCTGGGGTGTTTGCCCGCCTGGTGAATCTGCAGCAGCTGTTTCTGTACAACAACCAGCTGAAGAGCGTTCCCAGGGGCGCATTTGACAAACGGAGCCAGCGCTGCCAGGAACGGTCTCTGCTTTGTTCCTGGGCACCGAGATAGAGACGACGTTCAAGACCGGCTCAGATAATCGTCACTGGTGTTGACCGTGATTAGGAATCGAACCTGGATCGCCAGGTTCGCAGCACAGCGCGCTAACCGCTACACTACTGATCGAGTAAAAATGTTCCATAGGGAATGCGAGCTCTGAACACCGTTGCGGGTCGCTGTACTGCACCGCTTTGTGGGCACGGCATGGAGCGAGGTGCCGCGATGTGAGGTGAACACGACGCCGCTAACGCGACCTAGGGACCCGTGTTGAACTCCACTGCCGTGTGAAGAGCGACGCTCTCTTGTAGAGGCTGCTCTACAGCAATAGGCGGAGGCTGCTGATATGCGATTTGTACTCAGCGATCAACTCACAGGTCTCCCTGCTGGGGTGTTTCGATGAGTGGAATTAATTCCGGCATTCGCCTGTCCATGGGAGGTTGACTGAGTTCCGAGACTGTATTCAGGAGGATGCTACCACAATGGAATGTGCAGCCAATTCCTGTTTGAGGAGAGTTTTTCGTTGTTGCTGCAGTTTGTGTAGTTGTTATTTCGGGTGGTTTCTCTTGTTGTGCTTTGTTATGGTGTTGTGTGGTTGTTTTGTTACGTCATTGTTTTTTGTTGTGTTGCGTTGTGTGGATGTTGTGGTCATTTTGTTATGCTGTTGCTGCACCAAGCCATCACAACACGCGTTAGTTTATATAAACGCTAAAAATCAGCTATAATAATTCACTCCATGCAATTTTCACTGATGCACTAAGGCAGACGCTCACCTCACTGCTCAAGGACACTGCAGACTAACTCGGAGCACAAGAGGACACCATGACGATGATGATGACGATGGCCGTGAATGTCAATAACGCGGTAGCTTTACAAACTTGACGCTACTCGTGCCAAGCGTCGTCCCTGTGCGCAGCGACAAAGCAGAGACCGTTCCTGGCAGTGCTGGCTCCGTTTGTAAAACGCGCCCCTGGGAACGCTCTTCAGCTGGTTGGTGTCCAGAACCAGATGAGTGAGCTGGGTCAGTTTGTCAAACACCCCCGCGGGGAAAGACGCGAGTTCTTCACTGCGCAGAAACCATTAACCATAGGCATTCACTTTTCTAGTATGACATGTATATTTATCAATACGTAGATATGTAATCAACAAGAAGCATTATCAATCCACTGCAAGCCGTCGTCACGACCATGCAATGTTTTAATACACTTCGCACCTGCACACGAGCTGCTGTCATTACTCCATCTCCGAGGGGGACGTTGTCGACCGTGGTCAATGCACATTGGCCATCGTGGATTATTCCTTAATTATTGTCCTATATATTTGCCTTATTAATTACCACCTCATCCATTCGCAATGATGCCTCACACAGAGACCTCTTACATTCACCTTGACTCGTTTTCACAGAGATGTATTAACTCAAGCAAACTCTATTCCTATTCACAATGATCTGTTTTAAAGCTTTCGTGACTGCAGGAATCCATACTCTTTGGTACTATCGGTAAAGTCACGTGGGTAGAAATAAAATAAATGGTCACCATTGCGGTCACCATTTTTCGCCTGATGACGGACGCTTGTGTTGCGTCCGAAACGTCGTGATTTATTTTATTTTAATTTCTACCTTCGTGACTTTACCGAAATAACCAAAGAGTATTGATCTGTTATTCAAATAAAACACTTTCCTGTTATTTGAAGCGATATCTGTTTACAAGCATAAACATATGTCAGATAAAATGTATTCCGTCTAGATTGTCAGAATTATTCTTTTTAAAGGTACAATGGTTCACGTAAACGATGTCCAAAAAACAATGTAACGTCATATTTTGGGTAAATATGATATTCCGGTGATTATACGCAATGATTCATTACCACAGTGGCAATAGCAGGAGCCTTGGTGTATCGTGTCTTCATCAGTGCCGTCAGATGGTCAAACACCCCGGGCTCGAGCTTCGTTATCTGATTGACTTGCAATTGCAGAATCTGCGCATTGGTGGGGATTCCCGCAGGCACAGACGCGAGGCTTCTGCGATCACAATTCACTTGTGTCCCTGAGCACGAACACTGCGAGGGACGGGCGACGGTTTAGAGGCGGCTCACAACGGCCTCCCCTTGCACGGGAGCGGCGTCGCGTGTGGTCCAACATTTACACAAGATTTCCGCCAAAATTTTTTACCAAATATTTTTCAGAGTGCACCGTTTGAACATATTTACGCTGTTCATACTGATCGTTTGAATTTACTCCATATTTGCATCTTTAGTTCATTTATTTGTTAATCTACTGGATAAATAATGAATGTATTTACCAGGTCTCCCTTGAGAATTGAGATATACATTACAATAGTCTCTCATCTATGTCAGTGTCTCCACACGTATTTGTAGTAACAATCAAATGAGTGCAGCGCTATGTTCATTCTAGATGACAGCCGTAAGGCAGATATGAGTATTTATATCATTGGTCTTGAATATCTGAAGCAGGAACGCGCCTCTCCTCGCTCGACTCAGCCTCAAGTGAGTACCTGCCACGGTGTGTAAGCGTCAGCACTGGGGAGACAACACGTGAAAGGTGGAGGGACTGTGTTTTAAGCGAGAAGGAATGTGACGATCCTGTCTGCATCAACACCATCACTGATTTGACCGATCCTAAGCCGCACCGATGTCCGTCGTATCTCATCCCTACCTGATTGATTAAAAGCTTTGCTCAGTGAGCGCAGATACGAGCACACGTGAAACTGGGCACGCGTGACTTGCATTGCGGTGTTAACAGAACGCAGTGCAAAGCAATCGCGCATTAACGCAGGGCAGCTGAAGAGCATTCCCAGGGGCGCCTTTGACAACCTCAAGAGCCTCACTCACATCTGGCTGTACAACAACCCGTGGGAATGTGCCCTGCGCGGAGCCCTCAGCCTCCTCTCTCTCTCAGCCTCTGCCTCCTCGTGATGATCAATGATAAGGTGGCCTACACGGTAATTTAAATACGACCATATCTGGAAAGTTGTTGTTTTTATTGTAAATGAGAGAGAGTTGGTACCCTGCCTCTTACTCGGGTGGTTTCAGGTAAATTACGTTCAATATTAACTACCACTTCACCTCGAGTATGTTTGTTTCACTTTAAGACAGCGCTATAGATGTTGTTTGTGAATGTCCAGTCAAGTTCGAGCTCTCTCTGCTGGGCTGTTTGACGGCCAGAGTAATCTGCAGCAGCTGTATCTGAGGGCGAACCAGCTGACGGCTTTACCCGTTAGGGTGTTTGAGAAATTGACCCAGCTCACTTATCTGACTCAATCAACTGAAGGCCTTGAACATCATCCCTGTTGTACCTGTACTACGCCTATAAAGTGACTGCACTCTACACATGTTTTAATTAATTAATAATATTTTTCTCAAACAATATGGAACCCTTTCACCTTATTTATCTTTCATATTGCACTTGAGATTGATCGTCATCGCAAAACGCTCTTTCTAATGTCGGTTATCTTGCCTGGTAAACCGGAGGCGTTGAGAACAAACTCCCCGTGAACACGGTCGAAAGCCTTTTTTCCCAAAAATATTTTAATGAACAAACGATTCAGGTACACACAGAGGGCATGTATGGAAATAGACACCAGTATAAACACAATCTCTATGCCATGTGTTTTAATAAACTCTATACATCCCTGGTGTCTACTTCCTTAACTTGGATACCCCTCTCGGGGTGGGGTGGGAGGAGAAATCAAAGGGTTGGGGGGAGCGTGCTTTTATCAATATTTGTGTTTCATGCACGGTGACTTTTTATGGTCGGGTAAAATCAATGAATCTTTTTGTCACTTCATATTATTATATTTCTGATCCATAGATCATGGCGAGCAGTATCTGCGGATTGACATTTGTTATCGGGGAAAAATGGAACGCTGAGATTGAGTCCTAATATTTTTCCATCGCACTTCAAAGTAATATAATTCACCTGGACATGTTACATTTCGATCACGATCTGATCTGATGCGGTTTCAAGTTGCATCCCTCCAACAATTATTTTATTTTACACACTTGTTGTACAGAGCGTTGGTGTTTCGTTTTACTATGTGTGCATATGAACATTTTGCTTGGTTATGGATCATTTCATTACCTACAATGACGTAGTTTACATTGACATTCTTAAGGCTATTCATTATATAATTTAAGTTGTAGCAATGTATTATTTGCTGGATAATTGTTTACGTATTCGAGGTTTTAGCAACACCTATAAGTAGACTAAAACAATGCTTTTGTAAATCTTAACTTCACAGTACAACGGAACATTCCAATGTGCCCACAACGAGAGATGTTGATCCGCGTGAAACACCTCCTATAGTAGATGGTTCAGAAGTACAACAGAAGCACTGCGAATAACAAGCTTGGAATAACATTGAGAGATAGACGAACGCGTGGATCAGGTAATAAACTCTTACAAATTACATCAAACATCAAACAGTTAATAAAGTAAGCTGGCATGGCCATGCTACGGCACGAGAAGGAATGATGGAATAATCTACTCTAACATATCGGCTTTCGCGACCAATATCATCCATAATAGAGGTTTTTGGGTTAGATCGCGTAAATATATAACTGTGTCGTTAAAACCCGCCACCACCCGACACAGCCAACTAGTAAGGGTTGTCATGTAAACAGAACATGCTAGTGACGAATTGGCATGTTCTGTTTACGTGACAACCCTTACTAGTTGGCTGTGTCGGGTGGTGGCGGGTTTTAACGACACATTGATATATTTACTTGCTCTAACCCAAACATCTCTTTGATGGAATAATCTACGATGGCCAATGCACATTGACCATGGTCGATAATAACAGCGGAGTTGCAGCCATGGGAAGGAATGAGCGTGGAAGTACATTCACCCTGGAGATGGAGTGATGACAACAGCTCGTGTGCAGGTGCGAGGTGGATTCATACATCGCATCGTCGTGAATTACTGCTTGCAGAAACCTTTATCCAGCAGTATATTTATCATAGCTGATGAATACATTAATATCAGGGTATTGATATATGAATGTTTCTCGATGAGAGCCTTTTGAAATACACATCTCTATCTTCAATGGAGACGTGCGAAATAAATTAATAAAGGTATGATCCTAACCATTCACAGTAGTTAAAACATCGAAGCAATAGATATAACAACACAACTCTGAAACAGTCCGTTTACACAAGTGATTTATAAATGCACTAAACACTCTAAATTGTTTTGTGACAACATTATTCATGGAAATCTTCAGGAAGAGGCAACTCGTGTAAATGTTAAACCACACGCAACGCCGCTCGCGTGTAAGGGGAGGCCGTTGTGAGCCGCCTCTAAACCGTCGCCCGTCCCTTGCAGTATTCGTGCTCGGGGACAGAAGTTAACTGTTGGGACGAAGGCCTCGCGTCTGTGCCTGCGGGAATCCCCACCACGACGCGAGAGCTGAATTTGGGCAGCAATCAGATCACGAAGCTCGAGCCCGGGGTGTTTGACCGTATGACCGCACTGGAGGAGACACGAGACCATGAGGCCCCTGCTATTGCGATAGGATAGTGCGTATGATCAAAAATACATCTTTCATATGTAGTTTTTGTCAACTCCCGTGTCTGCATGAAAGTGAATGGATGTGGGGCTGGTTGATTACTTAATGTGAATGGATTTCGCTCTCTCTTTCTCGCTGGGTGTTTAAGAGTCTGACCCAGCTGATAATTCTGGATCTAGATAGGAATCAGCTGCAGACTCTTACCGCTGGGGTTTATTTGACCGCCTGGGGAATCTGCAGATGTTGGTTCTGAGCAACAACCAACTGAAGGGTGTTCCCAGGGACTGGTGGTCGTTATAGAGTGAACGCTTCGACTCTAGACTCAATGCATCACCCGCATTCTCACCGCACCCTCCGTATGAGTTTAAGAATCACAGCCAACGCTGTAACTTGAACGCCAATTGTTTCCTCATGCGAGATTTCACCAACACTGACACGGAGGCTAAACCAATGCAAATAAAGAAGCGAAGGAGAGCAGGTTGGAGTGCTTTTGTAAAGCTGAACTTCACAAAGAAACTTAACATCACTAATGAAGATATATTTTGATCAGTGTTACCCGCCTATTATGGCAGATGGTTTAGAAACACGGTGACTATAACGCAACCGAGAAGTGAGCTCAGAAGTACTGTGCGTTGCATGCTTGGAATTACATTGAGAGGCAGAGAGAGAAACAAATGGGCCAGAAACCAAACTCTCGCAAATTATTTCAAACGGAATTATAAAAGTAAGCTGGTTTGGCCAGGAAACGGTGCGAGAAGAGATGATGGAATTATCCACGATGGGCAATGCTCATTGACAATGGTCGATAACAACAGCGGAGTGGCAGCCAAGGGAGGGAATGCGCCCATTAGGACGTGCACCATGGAGACGGAGCAATGACGGCAGCTCGTGTGCAGATGAGAGGTGGATTCATACATCGCATGGTCGTGAATACGACTTGCAGTAGATTGATCACATATTGATATAGATATATTTAATATGAAGTAGATGAGAGCCAATTGAAATGGGTATATCTTTGCTCAACGGTATATACATAAAATAATGATCCAGTAGCTTTTCCAATAATTGAACTACAGACCGAAATGCAAAGCTCTATAAAAAAAACACATCCAAAGCGATCAGTGTTAGCAACGTATATATATTTAAACAATGCACTCTTAAAACTATTTGAGAAAACATTTGGACAGAAATCTTCAGGAAGAGGTAACTCGTGTAAATGTTGAACCACACGCGACGCGGCTCGCGTGCAAGGAGAGGCCGTTGTGAGCCGCCTCTAAACCGTCGTCCGCCGGGGTGTTTGACAAACTGACCCAGCTCACTCATCTGAGTCTGCGAGACAACCAGCTGAAGAGCATTCCCAAGGGACGTTTGCTGGGCGCGTGCATCTCTGGAGCTGGCTAGTCGATGGCAGCAGCAAATGTGGTGGACAGACAGTCAACACCGGTGAGCGTGAGCACGGGTGTGTTGGCAGAGCGGAGGAACTAGGAAAAGGGTTACAGAGGACCCCATCTGGAGGTCCCTGGAACCTGCTAGCGGGTTCGAGAAGGGCGGAGCCAGGCCGTGCTGGTAGCATAAAAGGAGCTGAGAGCGGGGGCTCGAGGCTACCGGTTCTGTGAATGGATTCTTCTCGTCGTTGCTGTCGTCTCGTCGCCGTCGTCGCAAAACGTATCCGCTAGACATTGCTCTGCAGGATAGTAGTTGGCTATTTCAGTCAGGGCCGTCAGTGTTAGACGGCTAGTGTTGTGTACAGGCTAGGCTAAGCTATTGTGGAGAGTGTGCGGACGAGACCGTGAAAGTTGTTAATGAAGAAAGTGCCTCCTAGAAACTCTGTCTCTGAATCGTTGACACTACAAATGTATCGAATGATAATTATGCCGGATGCCGAAGTATAAAATCTATAGGCATTAAATTACAGAGATGCAGCAACACGTGTGCATTTCCCCATGTAGGCGCGGTATCGGTTTGCTGTGTTTCAGGGTTGGTGACTAGTCTCGTGACTTCATGATGACATTAGACAGAATATGTAGATGGCAAGTTCTAGGACCTCTGAGCTGATGGAAACCTCCTGAGACTCCAGCACAGAGTAGAGTGCAATTTATAAAGAGTCTGTGTGTGAGGACACTGACGGGCTTAGACGAAGGTTCGGTTTAACCAATGGACTCATGATCAACAACAAACTGACCCGGCTGTGTAAATTCCCAACTTCACCTTCGCTAAATAATGACGTCACAGCCCCATGTGAGCGTGCATCGTGCACACGGATTGCAGGTGCTCGTGGGTAAAACCTGGACATGTGCAACGGTCTCCAGCTGTTATTGCGCAGCTCCAATCGCTTTAATTGGGTCAGTTTGAGATGGATACCAGTGGGCAGAGCCGTCGACTGGTTGGTGTAACATTTTAATTTCTTTAGACTGACTTGGCAATCGAGTTTGCCCAACAACAATTTAAAAAGCGTCCCTGAGGGACACTTTCGCCTACTTCAGCATTTTTTCTTGCTTTGGTTGTTCCACCTGATGAAGATTGCTTGTGTTGCGATCGAAACGTCGTGATTCGTTTTATTTTATTTCGACCAAAGAGTATTTTGGGTCCGCTGAGGAACTTCATATCAACGTGATAACGCCTCACTGTAAACAATTACACGGTGATTCAAACATGGACAACTTCTATGTTACTTGTCATGCGTTTGTGATATCACGGTAGAATAAACGTAACGTAGAAATTTTTCGTGACATCATTGAGTGCACGCCTTCTCGAAACGTGCGGTCGGATTTATCTGCTTTCTGCCCACGTGACCAGCCAGCTAATGGCCGCAGCCCGGTCCGCAATGACTGCAAAACGAGTATCAAATCACATTTGTGTATTTTTTTTACTTAATTTCAGTAAAACGCTGATCTTTAAAATATTCATGTAATACAAGCGTGCGATGAGTGCTCTCTGCAGGGCGTTTATGAAGGTAGAACATAATGCAGTCGTGGCTGCCTCTAAACTTTCGCCCTTCCCGCGCAGTGTTCGTGCCCGGGGGCAGATGCGGACTGCCACGGGAGAAGCCTCGCGCCTGTGCCTACGGGAATCCCCAGCACCACGCGAGTGCTGCGTTTGTACAACAATCAGATCACGAAGCTCGAGCCAGGGGTGCTTAACAGTCTAACGCAGCTCACTTCTATGGATCTTGGTAGCAATCGGCTGCAGGCTCTTCCCGAGGGGGTGTTTGACCGCCTGGTGAATCTGCAGTGGTTGGCTCTGAACGACAATCAGCTGAAAAGCGTTCCCAGGTGCGCGACTCGCGGTAGAGCTGCAGCCACACCCCTGAGAGTCTCACCGGTGGTGATAATGCACCGAATATGAACATTCGAAAATTATCTGCGTAAAAATACGAACAACAGAAATACACAATAGTAAACAACAACAAACACGAGCTTCTAAACAATTATAACACTTCATGTGCAATCATGGATATTTGTATAAAAATTAAACACGTTCCATTAATGACAGTCTCAAGAATAACGTGTCAAGGTTAATGGATTTCCTTTAACGCCAGTCTTTAAAAAACAATGGTGCTTCTTACATAACTGATGTCAGCAATGATGTCAGTAAATACTGCATTTTAACTTCTTCACAGATATTCTACACAATGCATTGAATATCGTCTCAATAGATCAGCTACAGTGTCCAGCAGTTGATTAAAATCCACGCTGGTGATGTTGAATTTACATCTAAATATCCAGATAGATACCCCATTGCTACATTTAACCAGGCGAGAGACTTTTGAAATCCACTATTTTCAGTGGAGTCCTTGAAAAAAAAATGTATCTTCACTATTCACGAAAATAAAAATACATGAACACAACACGACCACAATTCCACATCAAAATGTTTTGGATGACCAAAACTACGTAACACATACACGCTAAGCACTCTAAAATATGTAACGAGAACAGTTTACGGAGCGCATCAATAAGAGGCGATTCGTGTAAATGTTGGACCACACTCGACGCCGCTAGCGTGCAAGGGGAGGCCGTTGTGAGCCGCCTCTAAACCGTCGCCCGTCCCTCGCAGTGTTCGTGCTCAGGGACATCTGTGCACTGCCATCAGCGAAGCCTCGCGTCTGTGCCTGCCGGAATCCCCACCACCACGCAAAGGCTGGATTTGGGCGTCAATCAGATCACGAAGCTCGAGCCCGGGGTGTTTGACAGTCTGGCGGCACTGGTGGAGACACGAGGCTATTAGACCCCTGCCATTGTCACTGCGATCGTGAATCATGATGTTGAATTCCTCACATACACCGGCATAATGGAAAACAAAATACAATAACAATGTTCTAACGGGCTTCGTTTAATGAAAGAGTGGTTCTTTATAAAGTAAACATTTCTTAAGAGAGAATAGAGGTCGCCTTCGCTCAAATATCTAAATAATTGTGCATCAAGGTCACTTCAACTAAGTTCTCAATGAATGTGAATGCACCTATCCTTATTTATAAAATTGTTCGGAAAGTGAATGGAATTCGTGTAACTTAAGATTTATATGACATTGAGTGTAGTTCCTGTCAACTAACACATATGTATGGAAGTGACATAAGTGCTATTAAGTTCATGCTCATGAAAGCGAATGGATTTTATTAAAAGAAACACATCTCTATGAAAATGATTGAAGTCGGTTTTCACTGTGATGTGAATAGATATGCATTTCACTAACTCAACCCCATGCACGTGATTGGTGTCCGCTTTGAGCTCTCATTAATCTCTATGGAATTGAACGCAGGCCACTTTAACTAACTGATGCCATTGTAATGAACAGAGGTCACTTTGATGAGGCAATCTCTCGCATCACCATAAGCCATGAGTACCCTCTGCGGTGAGTCACATCCTGACCCAGCTGGCCTTGGTGGATCTTAGTGGCAACCGGCTGCAGCATCTTCCCGAGGAGGTGTTTGACCACCTGGTGAATCTGCGGCAGCTGTTGTCGAACAGCAACCAGCTGACCTCTCTCCCCGCTGGGGTCTTTGACAAACTCAAGCGGCTCATTTACCTGACTCTGAGCACAAACCAGCTTAAGAGCGTTCCCAAGCACGACTGGTGGTGGAGCTGAAGACTGAATGAATTAGCAAATTGCTAACAATTAATTTTCATGTTTACAAATTTAATTAATTGTGTTGGACATATTGCACTCACACGTACACAAAGGTCCATTTTATAATTTGATACTAAACCACGTGTTCTTGCTTAACAGAGAAATATCTTGCGTTGTGCACCCTTTGTTTGTCCCCGAAGTCTCCCTTGCCAAAGAGACTTCCGTCTCAGCGGGGGATCTCGTCTGGTCAGACAAGAGTTCAGGGACGTGCTCTATTTACATCGGGGCCAGAGCCCATTGAGACAAAGGTTTTCTGGTACGGGAGACGTGAGACGAGACTATTAAACATCTCTGAACATGTCTCTGGGTGGAGATAGACTAAAGACAGAGTCATGCACCCAGCAGTGAGAATAGCGGAGGAGTGGCGCCAATGGAGGCACATCGCCCACATGAGCAGTGGCATGAGCAAGCAAGCAACTGCAGGGCTGCACCTTTACCTCTTCACTGAGATACGAGGGAAAACATTACAATGCGGTGAATTAGGCCGCGAATGCAGAATGTAGCGTTTGGGAACAGGTGACCGATTTTGGAAACGGTTACTGGATAAGAGGTCGTCGTCTAATACCACTAATAACTAGCCTCCTTGAATTATTTTGACTGCCTGGGAGCTGGGCTCTGGGTTTGTGCTGTAATAAGCTCACAGAGCTGCCCAGTAGCGCGTTTGCCAAACTCACCCGGCTGAAGCATTTGGGTCTGGACGGAAATCAACTGAAGAGCATCCCCGCTGGGGTGTTTGACCGCCTGGGGAACCTGCAGTGGCTGAGTCTGCACACCAACCAGCTGAAGAGCGTTTCCAGCGGCGCGTTTTACAAAGGAAGCCAGCACTTCCAGGAATGGTCTCTGCTTTGTCGCTTGGCATCGGGATAGAGACGACGCTCGGCACGAGTAGCGCTCAGTTCGTAAAGATACCGCGTTATTGACATCCACAGTCATCGTCACCATCAACGTCGTCACAGTTTTTCTTGTGCTACAAGTTAGTCTTCAGTGTCACTGAGCGGTGAGGGGAGCGTCTACTTTCGAGAGTTTGAGACCTAATAGTTTTTCAATCGCACGTCAAAGTAATATATTTCACCTGTACATGTTACCATTTCGATCACGATCTGATCTGATGCGGTTTTAAGTTGCATCCCTCCAACAATTATTTTATTTGATCACACGTGTTGTACAGTACGTTGGTGTTTAGTTTACTATATGTGCGCATTTATTAACATTTTGCTTGGTTATGAATAATCTAATTAGCTACATTGATGTAGTTTACGTTGACATTTGTAAGGCTCTACATTATTTAATGTAAGTTATGGCAATACATTATTTGGTGGATAATTGTTTCCGTATTCGAGGTTTTAGCAACACCTATAAGTAGACTAAAACAATGCTTTTCTAAATCTTAACTTCACAGTGAAACGTAACATTCCAATGTGCCCACAATGAGAGATGTTGATCAGCGTGAAACACCTCCTATAGCAGATGGTTCAGAAGCACAACAGAGGCACTGCGAGTTACATTCTTGGAATAACATTGAGAGATAGACGAACACGTGGATCAGGGGATAAACTCTTGCAAATTACATAAAACGGTTAATAAAGTAAGCTGGCATGGCCATGCTACGGCACGAGAAGGGATGATCGAATAATCTACGATGGCCAATGTACATTGACCAATGGACTCATGATCCGCAGCCAAGTTAGAGAACGCGCCTGGAAGTACGGCCACCATGGAGATGGAGTGATGACAGCAGCTCGTGTGCAAGTGCGAGATGGATGAATACATCGCATGGTCGTGAATTACTGCTTGCAGACACCTTCATCCAGCAGTAGATTTATCATAGCTGATGAATACATTAATATCAGGGTATTGATATATAAATGTTTCTCGATGAGAGCCTTTTGACATACACATCCCTATCTTCAATGGAGACGTGCGAAATAAATTAATAAAGGTATAAACCTCACCATTCACAGTAATTAAATATAGAAGAAAATAGATATAACCACACAACTCTGAAACAATCAGTTTTTACAAGTGATTTATAAATGCACTAAACACTATAAATGTTTCGTCAAAACGTTATTCATGGACGTCGCTCGTATGCAAGGCGAGGCCGTTGTGAGCCGCCTCTAAATTGTCGCCCGCCGGGGTGTTTGACAAACTGACCCAGCTCACTTATCTGAATCTGCGAGACAACCAGCTGAAGAGCATTCCCAACGGACGTTTGCTGGGGGCATGCATCTCTCGAGCTGGATGTACAATGCTGTGTTTCAGGGTTGGTGACTAGTCTCGTGACTTCATGATGACATTAGACAGAATATGTAGATGGCAAGTTCTAGGACCTCTGAGCTGATGGAAACCTCCTGAGACTCCAGCACAGAGTAGAGTGCAATTTATAAAGAGTCTGTGTGTGAGGACACTGACGGGCTTAGACGAAGGTTCGGTTTAACCAATGGACTCATGATCAACAACAAACTGACCCGGCTGTGTAAATTCCCAACTTCACCTTCGCTAAATAATGACGTCACAGCCCCATGTGAGCGTGCATCGTGCACACGGATTGCAGGTGCTCGTGGGTAAAACCTGGACATGTGCAACGGTCTCCAGCTGTTATTGCGCAGCTCCAATCGCTTTAATTGGGTCAGTTTGAGATGGATACCAGTGGGCAGAGCCGTCGACTGGTTGGTGTAACATTTTAATTTCTTTAGACTGACTTGGCAATCGAGTTTGCCCAACAACAATTTAAAAAGCGTCCCTGAGGGACACTTTCGCCTACTTCAGCATTTTTTCATGCTCTGGTTGTTCCACCTGATGAAGATTGCTTGTGTTGCGATCGAAACGTCGTGATTCGTTTTATTTTATTTCGACCAAAGAGTATTTTGGGTCCGCTGAGGAACTTCATATCAACGTGATAACGCCTCACTGTAAACAATTACACGGTGATTCAAACATGGACAACTTCTATGTTACTTGTCATGCGTTTGTGATATGACGGTAGAATAAACGTAACGTAGAAATTTTTCGTGACATCATTGAGTGCACGCCTTCTCGAAACGTGCGGTCGGATTTATCTGCTTTCTGCCCACGTGACCAGCCAGCTAATGGCCGCAGCCCGGTCCGCAATGACTGCAAAACGAGTATCAAATCACATTTGTGTATGTTTTTTTACTTAATTTCAGTAAAACGCTGATCTTTAAAATATTCATGTAATACAAGCGTGCGATGAGTGCTCTCTGCAGGGCGTTTATGAAAGTAGAACATAATGCAGTCGTGGCTGCCTCTAAACTTTCGCCCTTCCCGCGCAGTGTTCGTGCCCGGGGGCAGATGGGGACTGTCACGGGAGAAGCCTCGCGTCTGTGCCTACGGGAATCCCCAGCACCACGCGAGTGCTGCGTTTGTACAACAATCAGATCACGAAGCTCGAGCCAGGGGTGCTTAACAGTCTAACGCAGCTCACTTCTATGGATCTTGGTAGCAATCGGCTGCAGGCTCTTCCCGAGGGGGTGTTTGACCGCCTGGTGAATCTGCAGTGGTTGGCTCTGAACGACAATCAGCTGAAAAGCGACTCGCGGTAGAGCTGCAGCCACACCCCTGAGAGTCTCACCGGTGGTGATAATGCACCGAATATGAACATTCTAAAATTATCAGCGTAAAAATACGAACAACAGAAATACACAATAGTAAACAACAACAAACATGAGCTTCTAAACAATTATAACACTTCATGTGCAATCATGGATATTTGTATAAAAATTAAACACGTTCCATTAATGACAGTCTCAAGAATAACGTGTCAAGGTTAATGGATTTCCTTTAACGCCAGTCCTTAAAAAACAATGGTGCTTCTTACATAACTGATGTCAGCAATGATGTCAGTAAATACTGCATTTTAACTTCTTCACAGATATTCTACACAATGCATTGAATATCGTCTCAATAGATCAGCTATAGTGTCCAGCAGTGGATTAAAATCCACGCTGGTGATGTTGAATTTACATCTAAATATCCAGATAGATTCCCCATTGCTACATTTAACCAGGCGAGAGACTTTTGAAATCCACTATTTTCAGTGGAGTCCTTGAAAAAAAATGTATCTTCACTATTCACGAAAATAAAAATACATGAACATAACACGACCACAATTCCACATCAAAATGTTTTGGATGACCAAAACTACGTAACACATGCACGCTAAGCACTCTAAAATATGTAACGAGAACATTTTACGGAGCGCATCAATAAGAGGCGATTCGTGTACATGTTGGACCACACGCGACGCCGCTAGCGTGCAAGGGGAGGCCGTTGTGAGCCGCCTCTAAACCGTCGCCCGTCCCTCGCAGTGTTCGTGCTCAGGGACACAAGTGCTCTGTGAAGTGATAGGCCTCGCGTCTGTGCCTGCGGGAATCCCCACCACCACGCAAAGGCTGGATTTGGACGTCAATCAGATCACGAAGCTCGAGCCCGGGGTGTTTGACAGTCTGGCGGCACTGGTGGAGACACGAGGCTATGAGACCCCTGCCATTGTCACTGCGATCGTGAATCATGATGTTGAATTCCTCACATACACCGGCATAATGGGAAACAAAATACAATAACAATGTTCCAACGGGCTTCGTTTAATGAAAGAGGGGTGGCTTTATAAAGTAAACATTTCTTAAGAAAGAATAGAGGTCGCTTTCGCTCAAATATCTAAATAATTGTGCATCAATGTCACTTCAACTAAGTTCTCAATGAATGTGAATGCACCTATCCTTATTTATAAAATTGTTCGGAAAGTGAATGGAATTCGTGTAACTTAAGATTTATATGACATTGAGTGGAGTTCCTGTTAACTAACACGTATGTATGGACGTGACATAAGTGCTATTAAGTTCATGCTTATGAAAGCGAATGGATTTTATTAAAAGAAACACATCTCCATGAAAGGGATTGAAGTCGGTTTTCACTTTGATGTGAATAGATATGCATTTCACTAACTTAACTCCATGCACGTGATTGGTGTCCGCTTTGAGCTCTCATTAATCTCTATGGAATTGAACGCAGGCCACTTTAACTAACTGATGCCATTGGTATGAATAGAGGTCACTTTGATGAGGCAATCTCAAGCATCACCATAAGCCATGAGTACCCTCTGCGGTGAGTCACAGCCTGACCCATTTGACCTTGGTGGATCTTAGTGGCAACCAGCTGCAGCATCTTCCCGAGGAGGTGTTTGACCACCTGGTGAATCTGAGGCAGCTGTGGTCGAACAGCAACCAGCTGACCTCTGTCCCCGCTGGGGTCTTTGACAAACTCAACCGGCTCATTCACCTGACTCTGAGCACAAACCAGCTTAAGAGCGTTCCCAAGCACGACTGGTGGTGGAGCTGAAGACTGAATGAATTAGCAAATAGCTGACAATTAATGGTCACGTTTACGAATTTCATTAATTGTGTTGGACACATTGCACTCACACGTACACAAAGGTCCATTTTATAATTTGATACTAAAACTCGTGTTCTTGCTTGACAGATAAATATATTGCGTTGTGCACCCTTTGTTTGTCCCCGAAGTCTCCCTTGCCAAAGAGACTTCCCTCTCAGCGGGGGATGTCGTCTGGTCAGACAAGAGTTCATGGACGTGCTCTATTTACATCGGGGCCAGAGCCCATTGAGACAAAGGTTTTCTGGTACGGGAGACGTGAGACGAGGCTATTAAACATCTCTGAACATGTCTCTGGGTGGAGAAAGCTAAAGACAGAGTCATGCACCCAGCAGTGAGAATAGCGGAGGAGTGGCCGCCAAGGGAGGCACATCGCCCACATGAGCAGTGGCATGAGCAAGCAACTGCAGGGCTGCACCTTTACCTCTTCACTGAGATACGAGGGAAAACATTACAATGCGGTGAATTAGGCCGCGAATGCAGAATGTAGCGTTTGGGAACAGGTGACCGATTTTGGAAACGGTTACTGGATAAGAGGTCGTCGTCTAATACCACTAATATCTAGCCTCCTTGATTTATTTTGACTGCCTGGGAGCTGGGCTCTGGGTTTGTGCTGTAATAAGCTCACAGAGCTGCCCAGTAGCGCGTTTGCCAAACTCACCCGGCTGAAGCATTTGGGTCTGGACGGAAATCAACTGAAGAGCATCCCCGCTGGGGTGTTTGACCGCCTGGGGAACCTGCAGTGGCTGAGTCTGCACACCAACCAGCTGAAGAGCGTTTCCAGCGGCGCGTTTGACAAAGGGAGCCAGCACTTCCAGGAATGGTCTCTGCTTTGTCGCTTGGCATCGGGATAGAGACGACGCTCGGCACGAGTAGCGCTCAGTTTGTAAAGATAACGCGTTATTGACATCCACAGTCATCGTCACCATCAACATCGTCACGGTGTCGTCTTGTGCTACAAGTTAGTCTACAGTGTCACTGAACGGTGAGGGGAGCGTCTGCCTTCGTACATTCGTGAATATGAAATGCACAACCGACGCAGTAAAATATACATTAAGACTGCTTACACGTGCGTTCATGTATGCATTGCGTGTGTAACAGGGTTCGGAGACCTGCAGATCCGGAGCCGAATGCGGCTCTTTGGTTCCCACTTTGCGGGCAGCCGTTTTTTTAAATTACATCTTAAACGTAATTTTACGTAAAGATAATGACCAAATATGGCAGTGGAATGGTTCACTATGGAATGTCTGAGTGACAACAAAATGTACAACAGCCAAACTGTATTGTTAAAGAATCACTAAGGGGAGAAAAACGAAATGGACGCAGTTGATTTCATCACCTATGTTGTTCATTTAAGTCAGAATGTTTGTTGTTGATATACAGGCGGGTAGGCACATAAACGTCTGAATGGTTACAATTCTCACGACGTTTCGGCCACAATGCAAGCAGCTGTCCTCAGGTGAAGAACAGGTTTGTCGGAAAGACAGCGTCTGAATGAACACCACCAAGCTTGTCAGCGTATATTTAAGCTGTGTTAGAGGAGGAAGGGCGCCTTGACAAAGGAATTTGCATATCAAGAGAGGAATTTAGCATATTTATGGAAAATGCAGATATGGGATTAGTCACTAGTTGTGGAATGTGTAGAAGGTGGGGGGTGGTCTCAAAGTCATATTATGCTCGTGTATTATGTAGGATTAGCAGTAATAAAGGGAGGAAGTAGGGTTAGCAGTAATAAAGGGAAGGAATATTAATAGTAAGGAGCTGCAGCAGCCAAACCACCACGTAAAAAAGCTAAAATATAAACTACATCAATATCATCAATATACTCTCCAACAAGCTGAGCTACTAACAGTAAGTCATACATTACAATTCCATGTCGCAAAAAATATAATATGCCTCCAGCTAAACTTTTTCCTTACATCACACGGATCTACCCCGTACTATATACTGCCATAGATAAACCCAACAATAAATTATATACTGCATTCCTATACACCACCCTATACCTTAAACTATACATTGTAATATTAAACTATATTTTATTCTACCTACTCTACTGTATACCACACTGCTGTATATTCACTATACAATTACCATACTATATATTACCTTATACATTATATTAAACATTACACTTTTATACTATTTATTATTATACAATCTGCTATACACTATACCATTGACCGTCGCGTGAAAGGTACTAAGAGAAAGCAACGAAATATGTCAATGGGAGAGTGATGGTAGGAGACTTGCAGCGGAGCAAAGAATCCATTCCCTGCGGAGAATAAAAGATATATAGTCAATGCCAGTGAGTTGCCTGCGGTCTGAAAGGCACCATAAACGTGAACACAATCAGTAAAGGTGCGAAATGGTTTATTACGTCCTTCCAATGATGGCTGAGCCAGAATCCATCTTCTCGGTTGAAATTGTCTCTGTGTTTGTATATGTGGATCGCCTCATGAACGAATCTCTCATGGTAGCCAGATGGCTTGCAGAGAACCTCTGTCTTGGAGAAGTCAATGTCATGTGAGCCCATTGAATTGTAACAGTGATCTGCCACGGCTGAGGTGTTTGTCCTACCGTGTTTCAGGTCTGCTTTATGTTCACGGATGCGGTCCGAGACGTCGTTTGGTTTCTCCAATGTAACTGCTACCAGACCGCATCAGACAGAGGTTCTCTGCAAGCCATCTGGCTACCATGAGAGATTCGTTCCGTTTAGATTGTCAGAATTATTCTTTTTAAAGGCACAATGGATCACGTAAACGATGTCCAAAAAACAATGTAACGTCATATTTTGGGTAAATATGATATTCCGGTGATTATACGCAATGATTCATTACCACAGTGGCAATAGCAGGAGCATTGGTGTATCGTGTCTTCACCAGTGCCGTCAGGCGGTCAAACACCCCGGGCTCGAGCTTCGTGATCTGATTGAAGCGCAAAAACAGAGTCTGCGTGGTGGTGGGGATTCCCGCAGGCACAGACGCGAGGCTTCTGCGATCACAGTCCACTTGTGTCCCTGAGCACGAACACTGCGAGGGACGGGCGACGGTTTAGAGGCGGCTCACAACGGCCTCCCCTTGCACGGGAGCGGCGTCGCGTGTGGTCCAACATTTACACAAGATTTCCGCCAAAATTTTTTACCAAATATTTTTCAGAATGCATCGTTTGAACATATTTACGCTGTTCATACTGATCGTTTGAATTTACTCCATATTTGCATCTTTAGTTAATTTATTTGTTAATCTACTGGATAAATAATGAATGTATTTACCAGGTCTCCCTTGAGAATTGAGATATACATTACAATAGTCTCTCATCTATGTCAGTGTCTCCACACGTATTTGTAGTAACAATCAAATGAGTGCAGCGCTATGTTCATTCTAGATGACAGCCGTAAGGCAGATATGAGTATTTATATCATTGGTCTTGAATATCTGAAGCAGGAACGCGCCTCTCCTCGCTCGACTCAGCCTCAAGTGAGTACCTGCCACGGTGTGTAAGCGTCAGCACTGGGGAGACAACACGTGAAAGGTGGAGGGACTGTGTTTTAAGCGAGAAGGAATGTGACGATCCTGTCTGCATCAACACCATCACTGATTTGACCGATCCTAAGCCGCACCGATGTCCGTCGTATCTCATCCCTACCTGATTGATTAAAAGCTTTGCTCAGTGAGCGCAGATACGAGCACACGTGAAACTGGGCACGCGTGACTTGCATTGCGGTGTTAACAGAACGCAGTGCAAAGCAATCGCGCATTAGCGCGGGGCAGCTGAAGAGCATTCCCAGGGGCGCCTTTGACAACCTCAAGAGCCTCACTCACATCTGGCTGTACAACAACCCGTGGGAATGTGCCCTGCGCGGAGCCCTCAGCCTCCTCTCTCTCTCAGCCTCTGCCTCCTCGTGATGATCAATGATAAGGTGGCCTACACGGTAATTTAAATACGACCATATTTGGAAAGTTGTTGTTTTTATTGTAATTGAGAGAGAGTTGGTACCCTGCCTCTTACTCGGGTGGTTTCAGGTAAATTACGTTCAATATTAACTACCACTTCACCTCTAGTATGTTTGTTTCACTTTAAGACAGCGCTATAGATGTTGTTTGTGGATGTCCAGTCAAATTCGAGCTCTGTTCGTTTCATTTCATTTCTCTCTTAGTCTTTTCAATTAAAGCTTGATAATTCATCCACTCCGAGTGGTGACAACCAGCTTGGTGACGTGGTGACTTCATCGCAGTGGATGGACAACGAGCTTTACATCTTCTTGGTTCTTTCGGTAAAGTCACGTAGAATGGAAATAATAAAATAATAAAGATAAAACATAATAAAATAATTCTCACGACGTTTCGGCCACAACGCAAGCAGCCGTCCTCAGGTGAAGAACAGGTCCGTCGATATGACAGCGTCTGAATGACACGTCCTGGGCTTGGAGCGTCTATTTAAGCTGGGAGGGAGGAGGAAGAGCGCCTTGACAAAATAATTTGCATATCAAGAGGAATTTTAGCATATTTGTGTAATATTACACTATGTATTATTCTACCCACCCTACTTCACACCACACTGCTGCATATTCACCATACAACTACGACACCATGTATTACCTTGTACATTGTATTAAACATTACATTTTTATACTATTTATTATTATACAATCCGCTAAACACTATACCATTGACCGTCGCGTCAATGGGAGACATATTTCGCTGCTTCCTCTTAGTATCTTTCACGCGACGGTCAATGGTATAGTGTTTAGCGGATTGTATAATAATAAATAGTATAAAAATGTAATGTTTAATACAATGTACAAGGTAATACATGGTGTCGTAGTTGTATGGTGAATATGCAGCAGTGTGGTGTGCAGTAGGGTGGGTAGAATAATACATAGTGTAATATTACAATGTATAAGGTATATATGTATAAGGTGCTGTATAGTAATCACAAGTAGTACTAGTCGCATATCTGCATTTCCCATAAATATGCTAAAATTCGTAGTTGTATTCACGTAATCCAGGCGTGCGATGAGTGCTCTCTGCAGGGCGTTTATGAAAGTAGAATAGAATGCCGTCGTGGCTGCCTCTAAACCTTCACCCTTACCGCGCAGTTCGTGCCCGGGGACATATGATGACTGCCACGGGAGAAGCCTCGCGTCTGTGCCTACGGGAATCCCCAGCACCACGCGAGTGCTGCGTTTGTACAACAATCAAATCACGAAGCTCGAGCCAGGGGTGCTTGTCAGTCTAACGCAGCTCACTTCTATGGAACTTGGTAGCAATCGGCTGCAGGCTCTTCCCGAGGGGGTGTTTGACCGCCTGGTGAATCTGCAGTTGTTGGCACTGGACCACAATCAGCTGAAGAGCGTTCCCAGGAGCGTGACTCGCGGTGGAGCTGCAGCCACGCCCCTGAGAGTCATACCGGTGGTGATATTGCACCCAAAATGAGCATTCGAAAATTATCAGCGTAAAAATACGAACAACAAAAATACACAATAGTAAACAACAACAAACACCAGCTTAACCAGGCGAGAGACTTTTGAAATCCACTATTTTCAGTGGAGTCCTTGAAAAAAAAATGTATCTTCACTATTCACGAAAAAAACTACATTAAGACAACACGACCACAATTCCACATCAAAATGTTTTGGATGAATAAAACAACGTAACACATACACGCTAAGCACTCTAAAATATGTAATGAGAACATTTTACGGAGCGCATCAGTAAGAGGCGATTCGTCTCAATATTGGACCACACGCGACGCCGCTCGCGTGCAAGGGGAGGCCGTTGTGAGCCGCCTCTAAACCGTCGCCCGTCCCTCGCAGTGTTCGTGCTCAGGGGCAGACGTGTATTGTGGAGGGAAAAACCTCGCGTCTGTGCCTGCGGGAATCCCCACCGCCACGCAAAGCCTGTATTTGAACGACAATCAGATCACGAAGCTCGAGCCCGGGGTGTTTGACAGTCTGGCGGCACTGGTTTTAGACACGCGTCTATGAGACCCCTGCCATTGTCACTGCGATCGTGAATCATGATGTTGAATTCCTCACATACACCGGCATAATGGTAAACAAAATACAATAACAATGTTCTAACGGGCATCGTTTATTGAAAGAGTGGTGGCTTTATAAAGTAAACATGTCTTAAGAGAGAATAGAAGTCGCTTTAGCTCAAATATCTATATAATTGTGCTTCAAGGTCACTTCAACTAAGTTTTCAATGAATGTGAATGCACCTATCCTTATTTATAAAATAGTTCGGAAAGTGAAAGGAATTCGTGTAACTTAAGATTTATTTGACATTGAGTGGAGTTCCTGTTAACTAACACATATGTATGGAAGTGACATAAGTGCTATTAAGTTCATGCTGATGAAAGCGAATGTATTTTATTAAAAGAAACACATCTCCATGAAAGGGATTGAAGTCGGTTTCCACTGTGATGTGAATAGATATGCATTTCACTAACTTAACTCCATGCACGTGATTGGTGTCCGCTTTGCGCTCTCATTAATCTCTATGGAATTAAACGCAGGCCACTTTAACTAACTGATGCCATTGTAATGAATGGTGTAAATGCTTACCCCGAGCTCTCATACTCTGATGGTTCATTGTCTTTGAGTTGTGCGCCTTTTGGCGTCATCTGGTCCAACCCATGTGTGACTAGGCTCTAAGGAAAGCTGTCTGGGGTGTGGACCAATCAACTTCAAGGACAGTGCATATATTATCAGAGTTATGTCTTTTGTTTGCATTATGGCTGCAGATATTGGGGTCTATGCAAACATGACTCCTTGTAAAAAAGGTGTCAGTTTTATTGCCAGATAGAAGGGTAAAAATACAATTATCGAATAGAGGTCACTTTGATGAGGCAATCTCTAGCATCACCATAAGCCATGAGTACCCTCTGCGGTGAGTCACAGCCTGACCCAGCTGGCCTTGGTGGATCTTAGTGGCAACCGGCTGCAGCATCTTTCCGAGGAGGTGTTTGACCACCTGGTGAATCTGCGGCAGCTGTGGTCGAACAGCAACCAGCTGACCTCTCTCCCCGCTGGGGTCTTTGACAAACTCAAGCGGCTCATTTACCTGACTCTGAGCACAAACCAGCTTAAGAGCGTTCCCAAGCACGACTGGTGGTGGAGCTGAAGACTGAATGAATTAGCAAATTGCTAACAATTAATTTTCATGTTTACAAATTTAATTAATTGTGTTGGACATATTGCACTCACACGTACACAAAGGTCCATTTTATAATTTGATACTAAACCACGTGTTCTTGCTTAACAGAGAAATATCTTGCGTTGTGCACCCTTTGTTTGTCCCCGAAGTCTCCCTTGCCAAAGAGACTTCCGTCTCAGCGGGGTATCTCGTCTGGTCAGACAAGAGTTCAGGGACGTGCTCTATTTACATCGGGGCCAGAGCCCATTGAGACAAAGGTTTTCTGGTACGGGAGACGTGAGACGAGACTATTAAACATCTCTGAACATGTCTCTGGGTGGAGATAGACTAAAGACAGAGTCATGCACCCAGCAGTGAGAATAGCGGAGGAGTGGCCGCCAATGGAGGCACATCGCCCACATGAGCAGTGGCATGAGCAAGCAAGCAACTGCAGGGCTGCACCTTTACCTCTTCACTGAGATACGAGGGAAAACATTACAATGCGGTGAATTAGGCCGCGAATGCAGAATGTAGCGTTTGGGAACAGGTGACCGATTTTGGAAACGGTTACTGGATAAGAGGTCGTCGTCTAATACCACTAATAACTAGCCTCCTTGAATTATTTTGACTGCCTGGGAGCTGGGCTCTGGGTTTGTGCTGTAATAAGCTCACAGAGCTGCCCAGTAGCGCGTTTGCCAAACTCACCCGGCTGAAGCATTTGGGTCTGGACGGAAATCAACTGAAGAGCATCCCCGCTGGGGTGTTTGACCGCCTGGGGAACCTGCAGTGGCTGAGTCTGCACACCAACCAGCTGAAGAGCGTTTCCAGCGGCGCGTTTGACAAAGGGAGCCAGCACTTCCAGGAATGGTCTCTGCTTTGTCGCTTGGCATCGGGATAGAGACGACACTCGGCACGAGTAGCGCTCAGTTCGTAAAGATACCGCGTTATTGACATCCACAGTCATCGTCACCATCAACGTCGTCACAGTTTTCTCTTGTGCTACAAGTTAGTCTTCAGTGTCACTGAGCGGTGAGGGGAGCGTCTACTTTCGAGAGTTTGAGACCTAATAGTTTTTCAATCGCACGTCAAAGTAATATATTTCACCTGTACATGTTACCATTTCGATCACGATCTGATCTGATGCGGTTTTAAGTTGCATCCCTCCAACAATTATTTTATTTGATCACACGTGTTGTACAGTACGTTGGTGTTTAGTTTACTATATGTGCGCATTTATTAACATTTTGCTTGGTTATGAATAATCTAATTAGCTACATTGATGTAGTTTACGTTGACATTTTTAAGGCTCTACATTATTTAATGTAAGTTATGGCAATACATTATTTGGTGGATAATTGTTTCCGTATTCGAGGTTTTAGCAACACCTATAAGTAGACTAAAACAATGCTTTTCTAAATCTTAACTTCACAGTGAAACGTAACATTCCAATGTGCCCACAATGAGAGATGTTGATCAGCGTGAAACACCTCCTATAGCAGATGGTTCAGAAGCACAACAGAGGCACTGCGAGTTACATTCTTGGAATAACATTGAGAGATAGACGAACACGTGGATCAGGGGATAAACTCTTGCAAATTACATAAAACGGTTAATAAAGTAAGCTGGCATGGCCATGCTACGGCACGAGAAGGGATGATGGAATAATCTACGATGGCCAATGCACATTGACCATGGTCGATAACAATAGCGAAGTGGCAGCCAAGTTAGAGAACGCGCCTGGAAGTACGGCCACCATGGAGATGGAGTGATGACAGCAGCTCGTGTGCAAGTGCGAGATGGATGAATACATCGCATGGTCGTGAATTACTGCTTGCAGACACCTTCATCCAGCAGTAGATTTATCATAGCTGATGAATACATTAATATCAGGGTATTGATATATAAATGTTTCTCGATGAGAGCCTTTTGACATACACATCCCTATCTTCAATGGAGACGTGCGAAATAAATTAATAAAGGTATAAACCTCACCATTCACAGTAATTAAATATAGAAGAAAATAGATATAACCACACAACTCTGAAACAATCAGTTTTTACAAGTGATTTATAAATGCACTAAACACTATAAATGTTTCGTCAAAACGTTATTCATGGACGTCGCTCGTATGCAAGGCGAGGCCGTTGTGAGCCGCCTCTAAATTGTCGCCCGCCGGGGTGTTTGACAAACTGACCCAGCTCACTTATCTGAATCTGCGAGACAACCAGCTGAAGAGCATTCCCAACGGACGTTTGCTGGGGGCATGCATCTCTCGAGCTGGATGTACAATGCCCATCTGAAAGCTGTTCTTCTGCACTATGTAACGCGTGGAAGCTGTGTGTGGGAGCTCCACTAACGTTGTACTGAATAGTTCAGAAAGTATGTAGTATAATAGCGCTGGCTGGTGGACGGTAGCAGCAACTGTGGTGGACAGACAGTACGCACACCGTTGAGCGTGAGCACGGGTGTGCTGGCAGAGCGGAGGAACTGGGGCAAGGGTCACAGAGAACCCCATCTTGAGGCCCCTGGAACCTGCTAGCGGGTTCGAGAAGGGAGGCGCGGTCAGGGCGGAGCCAGGCCGCGCTAGTAGCATTAAAGGAGCCGAGAGTGGGGGCTCGTGGCTGCCGGTTCTGGGAATGGACTCGTCTTTTCGTTGCTGTGGTCTCGTCGCCATCGTCGCTAAATGTCTCCGCTAGATATTGCGCTACGAAAGATAGTAGTTGGCTATCTCAGTCAGCACCGTCAGTGTTAGACTTCTAGTGTTGTGTATAGGCTAGGCTAAGCTACTGTGGAGAGTGGAAGTTGTTAATAAAGAAAATTCCTCCTATAAACTATGTCTCTGAATATTTGACACGATACATTTATCGAATGATTATTATTACAGATACCGAAGTATTAAATATATAGGCATTACATTCCAGAGATGCAGCAACACATGTGCATTTCCCCATGTAGGTGCGGTATCGGTTTGCTGTGTTTAAGGGTTGGTGACTCGTCTAGTGACTTCATGATGACATTCGAAAGACTATGTAGCGACAATTAGCACCTCTTAAAGATTTGTTTGTCAATGTCCCAAGTGAAGCGATTGGCAACACTGGAGAAAACACGGGGAGCTGATAGCAAGTTATGGGACTGCTAAGCTGGCGGGAATTTCCTGAGATTCCAGCACAGAGTAGAGTGTGATTTGTAAATAGTCTGTGTGTGAGGACACTGACGGGCTTAGACGAAGGTTCAGTTTAACCAATGGACTCATGATCCACAACAACCTGATCTGGATGTGTAAAATCACCACTTCACCTTGGCTAAACAATGACGTCACAGTCCCCTATGAGCGTGCAGCGTGCACACGGACTGCACGTGCTCGAGGGTAAAACCTGGACCTGTTGAACAGTCTCCAGCTGTGATTGTGCAGCTCCACTCGCTTCAGCTGAGTCAGTTATAGTCGGACACCAGTGAGCAGAGCCGTCGACTGGTTGGTTCAACAACTTTAGTTCATTTAGACTGACCAGGCCATCGAGTCTGCACAACAATAATTTAAAAAGCGTCCCTGAGGGACCTTATATCGATGCGATACCACATCACTGTGAACAATTGCCGTATTTTCCCGCATATAACCCGCGGGGTATCCCACTTTTTACAAACAAAACAAGACCCTGCGGTGTATATGGAGGTGCGGGCTATCCTAACAATATTTTACACTCGTTTAATTTTTTCATGGTAGGACTATCCACTATGCAACACTTATCTTTGACTAAAGCACTGCTGAATAAACTACTCACACTAAAATTGCACATGTTATCACGTTTTAAATTATTCGAAATGTTTGTAAAATGAAACAACAATGTTTGAAGTGGGCGCACTTTGTTTATCGGCGATGGGAGAGCTGGGGGGAGAGAGAGGTGGGAGGTTGGGGGCGAGGCAATGGCGTTGCCATAGTGTCACTATTGTCTGCGCAGTGCGCAATCTACCAGTGCTAAAACTGTACTTACTTATCTACCAATTATGTGTTACTTATTTATTGGATATTTACTTTTCTTACTTATTTACTGTTTTAAGTTCACTCGTTTCCGGTTAGTTTGTTTTCTTTGTGCACGTTATAATGTTAATGTTAACAATTGATAGTGGAATGTATTACAAATGTTAACTTCGTATTAATATGATAGATTTAAGCTGCGGTAATAACGTTAAAGATATGCATGCATGCGGGGTATATGGAGGTGCGGGCTATCTGAATTTGTTTTACACAAAACGCTATTTTTGCGGGGTATATGCGTATGCGGGTTATATGCGTATGCGGGCTATACGCGGGAAAATACGGTAAACGGTGATTCTAACATGGGCACCTATATTACATGTAATGCGTTGGTGATATCACGGTAGAACAAACGTAACGTAGAGATTATTCCTTACATGATTGAGTGGCACCCCTCCTCGAAACGTGCGGTCGGATTTCTCTGCTTCCTTCCCACGTGACCAGCCAGGTAATGGTCTCATCCCGGTCCGCAATGACTGCAAAACGACGATCAAATCACATTTGTGTATTTTAAACTTAATTTCAGTAAAACGCTGATCTTTAAAATATTCACGTAATCCAGGCGTACGATGAGTGCTCTCTGCAGGGCGTTAATAAAAGTAGAATAGAATGCAGTCGTGGCTGCCTCTAAACCTTCGCCCGTCCCGCGCAGTGTTCGTGCCCGGGGACAGATGCGAACTGCCACGGGAGAAGCCTCGCGTCTGTGCCTACGGGAATCCCCAGCACCACGCGAATGCTGCGTTTGTACAACAATCAGATCACGAAGCTCGAGCCAGGGGTGCTTGACAGCCTAACGCAGCTCACTTCTATGGATCTTGGTAGCAATCGGCTGCAGGCTCTTCCCGAGGGGGTGTTTGACCGCCTGGTGAATCTGCAGTCGTTGGCACTGAACCACAATCAGCTGAAGAGCGTTCCCAGGGGCGCGACTCGCGGTGGAGCTGCAGCTACGTCCCTGAGAGTCTCACCGGTGGTGACAATGCACCCAATATGAGCATTCGAAAATTATCAGCGTAAAAAAATAAGAACAACAGAAATACACAATAGTAAACAACAACAAACACCAGCTTCTAAAAAAGAATAACACTTCATGTGCAATCATGGATATTTGTGTAAAAATTAAACACGTTCCATTAATGACAGTCTCAAGAACAACGTGTCAAGGTTAATGGATTTCCTTTAACGCCAATCCTTAAATAACAATGGTGCTGCTTACATAACGGGTGTCAGCAATGATGTCAGTAAATACTGCATTTTAACTGCTTCTCAGATATTCTACACAATGCATTGAATATCGTCTCAATAGATCAGCTATAGTGTCCAGCAGTGGATTAATATCCACGCTGGTGATGTTGAATTTATATCTAAATATCGAGATAGATACCCCATATCTACATTTAACCAGGCGAGATACTTTTTAAATCCACTATTTTCAGTGGAGACCTTAAAAAAACAATGTATCTTCACTATTCACGAAAATAAAAATACATGAACAAAACACGACCACAATTCCACATCAAAATGTTTTGGATGACCAAAACTACGCAACACATACACGCTAAGCACTCTAAAATATGTAACGAGAACATTTTACGGAGCGCATCAGTAAGAGGCGATTCGTCTCAATATTGGACCACACGCGACGCCGCTCGCGTGCAAGGGGAGGCCGTTGTGAGCCGCCTCTAAACCGTCGCCCGTCCCTCGCAGTGTTCGTGCTCAGGGGCACAAGTGCTCTGTGAAGTGATAGGCCTCGTGTCTGTGCCTGCGGGAATCCCCACCACCACGCAAAGGCTGGATTTGGACGTCAAACAGATCACGAAGCTCGAGCCCGGAGTGTTTGACAGTCTGGCGGCACTGGTGGAGACACGAGGCTATTAGACCCCTGCCATTGTCACTGCGATCGTGAATCATGATGTTGAATTCCTCACATACACCGGCATAATGGAAAACCAAATACAATAACAATGTTCTAACGGGCTTCGTTTAATGAAAGAGTGGTGGCTTTATAAAGTAAACATTTCTTAAGAGAGAATAGAAGTCGCTTTAGCTCAAATATCTATATAATTGTGCTTCAAGGTCACTTGAACTAAGTTCTCAATGAATGTGAATGCACCTATCTTTATTTATAAAATAGTTCGGAAAGTGAATGGAATTCGTGTAACTTAAGATTTATTTACATTGAGTGGAGTTCCTGTTAACTAACACATATGTATGGAAGTGACATAAGTGCAATTAAGTTCATGCTTATGAAAGCGAATGCATTTTATTAAAATAAACACATCTCCATGAAAGGGATTGAAGTCGGTTTCCACTGTGATGTGAATAGATATGCATTTCACTAACTTAACTCCATGCACGTGATTGGTGTCCGCTTTGCGCTCTCATTAATCTCTATGGAATTAAACGCAGGCCACTTTAACTAACTGATGCCATTGTAATGAATGGTGTAAATGCTTACCCCGAGCTCTCATACTCTGATGGTGCATTGTCTTTGAGTTGTGCGCCTTTTGGCGTCATCTGGTCCAACCCATGTGAGACTAGGCTCTAAGGAAAGCTGTCTGGGGTGTGGACCAATCAACTTCAAGGACAGTGCATATATTATCAGAGTTATGTCTTTTGTTTGCATTATGGCTGCAGATATTGTGGTCTATGCAAACATGACTCCTTGTAAAAAAGGTGTCAGTTTTGTTGCCAGATAGAAGGGTAAAAAAACAATTATCGAATAGATGTCACTTTGATGAGGCAATCTCTAGCATCACCATAAGCCATGAGTACCCTCTGCGGTGAGTCACAGCCTGACCCATCTGACCTTGGTGGATCTTAGTGGCAACCAGCTGCAGCATCTTCCCGAGGAGGTGTTTGACCACCTGGTGAATCTGCGGCAGCTGTGGTCGAACAGCAACCAGCTGACCTCTCTCCCCGCTGGGGTCTTTGACAAACTCAATCGGATCTTAAGGCTAATGGTTACTCCGACTACACAATCCGCAATGCCATCACTCCAACCATCAAGAAGGATCCCGTTGAGGAGCCTTTCAAGACCATCACCTTACCCTACATTGCTGGGGTCACAAAAAAGATCTCCAAAATCCTGATTAAACACAAGATCCAGGTCCGATTCAACACAGTACATAAAATCCGTGATCTGGTACCGTCTGTAAAAGATGTGGTTCCAGACATACAGTACCCTGGCGTCTACAAACTAAGTTGCCTCTGTGGTAGCAGTTACATTGGGGAAACCAAACGACATGTCTCGGACCGCATCCGTGAACATAAAGCAGACCTGAAACACGGTAGGACAAACACCTCAGCCGTGGCAGATCACTGTTACAACTCAGTGGGCTCACATGACATTGACTTCTCCAAGACAGAGGTTTTCTGCAAGCCATCTGGCTATCATGAGAGATTCGTTCATGAGGCGATCCACATATACAAACACAGAGACAATTTTAACCGAGAAGATGGATTCTGGCTTAGCAATCATTGGAAGGACTTAATAAACCATTTCAGATCTTAACTGATTGTGTTCACGTTTACGGTGACTTTCAGACCGCGTTTCCACTCGCTGGCATTGTATTCTCCGCAGGGAATGGATTCTTTGCTCCGCTGTAAGTTTTCCCCCCACGACTCACCCATTGACACGACGGTCAATGGTACAGTGTATAATAACAAATATTATAACATTTATATGCTTAATACAATGTACAAAGTAATATATAATATCGTAATTGTATAGTAAACATATAGCAGTGTGATACACATTAGGGTGGGTAGAATAATACATAGTGTTATATTAAAATGTATAAGGTATAGGGTGGTTTATAGCAATACAGTATATAATTTAATGTTGGGTTTATCTATGGCAGTATATAGTACGGTGTATGCTCGTGTGATGTAAGGGAATAAAGTTTAGATGGAAGCATATTATATAATTTTTACGACGTAGAATTGTAATTTATTACTTGCTGTGAGTAACTCAGCTTATTGTAGAGTATAGTAAGTATACTGATGGTGCTATGCAGTTTATACTTTAGTTTTTTTTATGTAGTTTATGCTTTAGTTTTCTACGTGGTTGTTTACTAACTGCAGCTACATACTATTAACATTCTTTTCCTTTGTTAATGCTACTCCCTGCACCCTCCCTTGGTGCTGCTGATCATGCATAATGCATGGGCATAATATGACTTTGAAACCCCCCCGCCCACCTCCTACGCATTTCCCATGAATATGCTAAATTCCTCTTCATATGCACATTATTTTTGTTAAGGCGCTCATCTTGCACCTCTAACCCAGCGTATATATAAGCTCCTAGCTTGGTAGTTTCTCATTCTTCACCTGAAGACGGCTGCTTGCGTTGTAGCCGAAACGTCGTGAGAATTATTTTATGTTTTATTTTTTATTATTTTATTACTTCCCTTCTACGTGACTTTACCGAAAGAACCAAGAAGATCAATCGGATCATTTACCTGACTCTGAGCACAAACCAGCTTAAGAGCGTTCCCAAGCACGACTGGTGGTGGAGCTGAAGACTGAATGAATTAGCAAATTGCTGACAATTAATGGTCACGTTTACGAATTTCATTATTTGTGTTGGACATATTGCACTCACACACACACAAAGTTCCATTTTATAATTTGACACTAAACCACGTGTTCTTGCTTAACAAAGAAATATCTTGCGTTGTGCACCCTTTGTTTGTCCCCGAAGTCTCCCTTGCCAAAGAGACTTCCGTCTCAGCGGGGGATGTCGTCTGGTCAGACAAGAGTTCATGGACGTGCTCTATTTACCTCGGGGCCAGAGCCAATTGAGACAAAGGTTTTCTGGTACGGGAGACGTGAGACGATACGATAAAATATCTCGGAACATGCCTAAGGGTGGAGAAAGACTAAAGACAGAGTCATGCACCCAGCAGTTTTGAATAGCGGAGGAGTGGCCGCCAAGGGAAGCACATCGCCCACATGAGCAGTGGCATGAGCAAGCAAGCAACTGCAGGGCTGCACCTTTACCTCTTCACTGAGATACGAGGGAAAACATTACAATGCGGTGAATTAGGCCGCGAATGCAGAATGTAGCGTTTGGGAACAGGTGACCGATTTTGGAAACGGTTACTGGATAAGAGGTCGTCGTCTAATACCACTAATAACTAGCCTCCTTGATTTATTTTGACTGCCTGGGAGCTGGGCTCTGGGTTTGTGCTGTAATAAGCTCACAGAGCTGCCCAGTAGCGCGTTTGCCAAACTCACCCGGCTGAAGCATTTGGGTCTGGACGGAAATCAACTGAAGAGCATCCCCGCTGGGGTGTTTGACCGCCTGGGGAACCTGCAGTGGCTGAGTCTGCACACCAACCAGCTGAAGAGCGTTTCCAGCGGCGCGTTTGACAAAGAGAGCCAGCACTTCCAGGAATGGTCTCTGCTTTGTCGCTTTGCATCGGGATAGAGACGACGCTCGGCACGAGTAGCGCTCAGTTTGTAAAGATAACGCGTTATTGACATCCACAGTCATCGTCACCATCAACATCGTCACGGTGTCGTCTTGTGCTACAAGTTAGTCTACAGTATCACTGAACGGTGAGGGGAACGTCTGCCTTCGTACATTCGTGAATATGAAATGCACAACCGACGCAGTCAAATATACATTAAGACTGCTTACACGTGCGTTCATGTATGCATTGCGTGTGTATCAGGGGTCGGAGACCTGCAGATCCGGAGCCGAATGCGGCTCTTTGGTTCCCACTTTGCGGGCAGCCGTTTTTTTTAATTACATCTTAAACGTAATTTTACGTAAAGATAATGACCAAATATGGCAGTGGAATGGTTCACTATGGAATGTCTGAGTGACAACAAAATGTACAACAGCCAAACTGTATTGTTAAAGAATCACTAAGGGGAGAAAAACGAAATGGACGCAGTTGATTTCATCACCTATGTTGTTCATTTAAGTCAGAATGTTTGTTGTTGATATATAGGCGGGTAGGCACATAAACGTCTGAATGGTTACAATTCTCACGACGTTTCGGCCACAATGCAAGCAGCTGTCCTCAGGTGAAGAACAGGTTTGTCGGAAAGACAGCGTCTGAATGAACACCACCAAGCTTGTCAGCGTATATTTAAGCTGGGTTAGAGGAGGAACGGTGCCTTGACAAAGGAATTTGCATATCAAGAGAGGAATTTAGCATATTTATGGAAAATGCAGATATGGGATTAGTCACTAGTTGTGGAATGTGTAGAAGGTGGGGGGTGGTCTCAAAGTCATATTATGCTCGTGTATTATGTAGGATTAGCAGTAATAAAGGGAGGAAGTAGGGTTAGCAGTAATAAAGGGAAGGAATATTAATAGTAAGGAGGTGCAGCAGCCAAACCACCACGTAAAAAAGCTAAAATATAAACTACATCAATATCATCAATATACTCTCCAACAAGCTGAGCTACTAACAGTAAGTCATACATTACAATTCCATGTCGCAAAAAATATAATATGCCTCCAGCTAAACTTTTTCCTTACATCACACGGATCTACCCCGTACTATATACTGCCATAGATAAACCCAACAATAAATTATATACTGCATTCCTATACACCACCCTATACCTTAAACTATACATTGTAATATTACACTATATTTTATTCTACCTACTCTACTGTATACCACACTGCTGTATATTCACTATACAATTACCATACTATATATTACCTTATACATTATATTAAACATTACACTGTTATACTATTTATTATTATACAATCTGCTATACACTATACCATTGACCGTCGCGTGAAAGGTACTAAGAGAAAGCAACGAAATATGTCAATGGGAGAGTGATGGTAGGAGACTTGCAGCGGAGCAAAGAATCCATTCACTGCGGAGAATAAAAGATATATAGTCAATGCCAGTGAGTTGCCTGCGGTCTGAAAGGCACCATAAACGTGAACACAATCAGTAAAGGTGCGAAATGGTTTATTACGTCCTTCCAATGATGGCTGAGCCAGAATCCATCTTCTCGGTTGAAATTGTCTCTGTGTTTGTATATGTGGATCGCCTCATGAACGAATCTCTCATGGTAGCCAGATGGCTTGCAGAGAACCTCTGTCTTGGAGAAGTCAATGTCATGTGAGCCCATTGAATTGTAACAGTGATCTGCCACGGCTGAGGTGTTTGTCCTACCGTGTTTCAGGTCTGCTTTATGTTCACGGATGCGGTCCGAGACGTCGTTTGGTTTCTCCAATGTAACTGCTACCAGACCGCATCAGACAGAGGTTATCTGCAAGCCATCTGGCTACCATGAGAGATTCGTTCCGTTTAGATTGTCAGAATTATTCTTTTAAAGGCACAATGGATCACGTAAACGATGTCCAAAAAACAATGTAACGTCATATTTTGGGTAAATATGATATTCCGGTGATTATACGCAATGATTCATTACCACAGTGGCAATAGCAGGAGCATTGGTGTATCGTGTCTTCACCAGTGCCGTCAGGCGGTCAAACACCCCGGGCTCGAGCTTCGTGATCTGATTGAAGCGCAAAAACAGAGTCTGCGTGGTGATGGGGATTCCTGCAGGCACAGACGCGAGGCTTCTGCGATCACAGTCCACTTGTGTCCCTGAGCACGAACACTGCGAGGGACGGGCGACGGTTTAGAGGCGGCTCACAACGGCCTCCCCTTGCACGGGAGCGGCGTCGCGTGTGGTCCAACATTTACACAAGATTTCCGCCAAAATGTTTTACCAAATATTTTTCAGAGTGCATCGTTTGAACATATTTACGCTGTTCATACTTATCGTTTTAATTTACTTCATATTTGCATCTTTAGTTCATTTATTTGTTAATCTACTGGATAAATAATGAATGTATTTACCAGGTCTCCCTTGAGAATTGAGATATACATTACAATAGTCTCTCATCTATGTCAGTGTCTCCACACGTATTTGTAGTAACAATCAAATGAGTGCAGCGCTATGTTCATTCTAGATGACAGCCGTAAGGCAGATATGAGTATTTATATCATTGGTCTTGAATATCTGAAGCAGGAACGCGCCTCTCCTCGCTCGACTCAGCCTCAAGTGATTACCTGCCACGATGTGTAAGCGTCAGCACTGGGGAGACAACACGTGAAAGGTGGAGGGACTGTGTTTTAAGCGAGAAGGAATGTGACGATCCTGTCTGCATCAACACCATCACTGATTTGACCGATCCTAAGCCGCACCGATGTCCGTCGTATCTCATCCCCACCTGCTTGATTCAAAGCTTTGCTCAGTGAGCGCAGATACGAGCACATGTGAAGCTGGGCACGCATTGCGGTGTTAACAGAACGCAGTGCAAAGCAATCGCGCATTAACGCAGGGCAGCTGAAGAGCATTCCCAGGGGCGCCTTTGACAACCTCAAGAGCCTCACTCACATCTGGCTGTACAACAACCCCTGGGAATGTGCCCTGCGCGGAGCTCTCAGCCTTCTCTCTCTCTCAGCCTCTGCCTCCTCGTGATGATCAATGATAAGGTGGCCTACGCGGTAATTTAAATACGACCATATCTGGAAAGTTGTTGTTTTTATTGTAAATGTGAGAGAGTTGGTACCCTGCCTCTTACTCGGGTGGTTTCAGGTAAATTACGTTCAATATTAACTACCACTTCACCTCTAGTATGTTTGTTTCACTTTAAGACAGCGCTATAGATGTTGTTTGTGAATGTCCAGTCAAGTTCGAGCTCTGTTTATTTCATTTCATTTCTCTCTTAGTCTTTTCAAGTAAAGCTTGATAATTCATCCACTCTGAGTGGTGACAACCAGCTTGGTGACGTGGTGACTTCATCGCAGTGGATGGACAACGAGCTTAACGTTTAAATTTCCTAATGCTTTAAACAAGATTGATGTGTAAGTAAAATGTACCCAGTGTTGCCTGTAGTTGTATTTACATTTACTCCGCTCGAGTCTTCTTAACACAGCAGAGAGCAAGTGTTTCAGGTTACTGCGCAGTGATGAACTCGCGTCTCTCTCTGCTGGGCTGTTTGACGGCCAGAGTAATCTGCAGCAGCTGCATCTGAGGGCGAACCAGCTGACGGCTTTACCCGTTAGGGTGTTTGAGAAATTGACCCAGCTCACTGACCTGACTCAATCAACTGAAGGTCTTGAACATCATCCCTGTTGTACCTGCACTACGCCGATAAAGTGACTGCACTCTACACACATTTTAATTAATTAATCATAGCTTTCTCAAACAATATGAAACCCTTTCACCTTTTTTATCTTTCATATTGCACTTGAGATTGATTGTCATCGCAAAACGCTCTTTCTAATGTCGGTTATCTTGCCTGGTAAACCGGAGGCGTTGAGAACAAACTCCCCGTGAACACGGTCGAAAGCCTTTTTTCCCAAAAATATTTTAATGAACAAACGATTCAGGTACACACAGAGGGCATGTATGGAAATTGACACCAGTATAAACACAATCTCTATGCCATGTGTTTTAATAAACTCTATACATCCCTGGTGTCTACTTCCTTAACTTGGATACCCCTCTCGGGGTGGGGTGGGAGGAGAAATCAAAGGGTTGGGGGGAGGGTGCTTTTATCAATTTTTGTGTTTTATGCACGGTGACTTTTTATGGTCGTGTAAAATCAATGAATCTTTTTGTCAATTCATATTATTATGTTTCTGATCCATAGGTCATGGCGAGCAGTATCTGCGGATTGACATTTGTTAACGGGGAAAAATGGAACGCTAAGATTGAGTCCTAATATTTTTCGATCGCACTTAAAAGTAATAGAATTCACCTGGACATCTGATGCGGTTTCAAGTTGCATCCCTCCAACAATTATTTTATTTTACACACTTGTTGTACAGAACGTTGGTGTTTCATTTACTATATGTGTGCATATATGAACATTTTGCTTGGTTATAGTTCATTTAATTACCTACAATGATGTAGTTTACATTGACATTCTTAAGGCTATACATTATATAATTTAATGTGGCAATGTATTATTTGCTGCATAATTGTTTCCGTATTCGAGGTTTTAGCAACACCTATAAGTAGACTAAAACAATGCTTTTGTAAATCTTAACTTCACAGTAAAACAGAATATTCCAATGTGCCCACAACGAGAGATGTTGATCCGCGTGAAACACCTCCTATAGTAGATGGTTAAGAAGTACAACAGAAGCACTGCGAATTACAAGCTTGGAATAACATTGAGAGATAGACGAACGCGTAGATCGGGTAATAAACTCTTACAAATTACATCAAACATCAAACAGTTAATAAAGTAAGCTGGCATGGCCATGCTATGGCACGAAAAGGAATGATGGAAGAATCTACTCTAACACATCGGCTTTCGCGACCAATATCATCCATAATAGAGGTTTTTGGGTTAGATCGCGTAAATATAGAAATGTGTCGTTAAAACCCGCCACACCCGACACAGCCAACTAGTAAGGGTTGTCATGTAAACAGAACATGCTAGTGACGAATTGGCATGTTCTGTTTACGTGACAACCCTTGCTAGTTAGCTGTGTCGGGTGGTGGCGGGTTTTAACGACACATTGATATATTTACGCGCTCTAACCCAAACATCTCTATGATGTCATAATCTACGATTGCAAATGCACATTGACCATGGTCGATAATACCAGCGGAGTTGCAGCCATGGGAAGGAATGAGCGTGGAAGTACGTTCACCCTGGAGATGGAGTGATGACAGCAGCTCGTGTGCAGGTGCGAGGTGGATGAATACATCGCATGGTCGTGAATTACTGTTTGCAGAAACCTTCATCCAGCAGTAGATTTATCATAGCTGATGAATACATTAATATCAGGGTATTGATATATAAATGTTTCTCGATGAGAGACTTTTCAAGTACACATATCTATCTTAAATGGAGATGTGCGAAATAAATAAATAAATAAATAAATGTATGAACCTCACCATTCACAGTAATTAAATATAGAAGAAAATAGATATAACCCCACAACTCTGAAACAATCAGTTTTTACAAGTGATTTATAAATGCACTTAACACTATAAAATGTTTCGTCAAAACGTTATTCATGGACGTCGCTCGTATGCAAGGCGAGGCCGTTGTGAGCCGCCTCTAAATTGTCGCCCGCCGGGGTGTTTGATAAACTGACCCAGCTCATTTATCTGAATCTGCGAGACAACCAGCTGAAGAGCATTCCCAACGGACGTTTGCTGGGGGCATGCATCTCTCGAGCTGGATGTACAATGCCCATCTGAAAGCTGTTCTTCTGCATTGTGTAACGCGTGGAAGCTGTGTGTGGGAGATACACTAACGTTGTACTGAATAGTTCAGAAAATGTGTAGTATAATAGCGCTGGCTGGTGGACGGTAGCAGCAACTGTGGTGGACAGACAGTACGCACACCGTTAAGCGTGAGCACGCGTGTGCTGGCAGAGCGGAGGAACTGGGGCAAGGGTCACAGAAGACCCCATCTGGAGGCCCCTGGAACCTGCTAGCGGGTTCGAGAAGGGAGGCGCGGTCAGGGCGGAGCCAGGCCGCGCTAGTAGCATAAAAGGAGCCGAGAGCGGGGGCTCGCGGCTGCCGGTTCTGGGAATGGACTCGTCTTTTCGTTGCTGTGGTCTCGTCGCCGTCGTCGCTAAATGTCTCCGCTAGATATTGCGCTTCGAAAGATAGTAGTTGGCTATCTCAGTCAGCACCGTCAGTGTTGGACTTCTAGTGTTGTGTATAGGCTAGGCTAAGCTACTGTGGAGAGTAGAAGTTGTTAATAAAGAAAATTCCTCCTATAAACTATGTCTCTGAATATTTGACACGATACATTTATCGAATGATTATTATTACAGATACCGAAGTATTAAATATATAGGCATTACATTCCAGAGATGCAGCTACACATGTGCATTTCCCCATGTAGGTGCGGTATCGGTTTGCTGTGTTTAAGGGTTGGTGACTCGTCTAGTGACTTAATGATGACATTCTAAAGACTATGTAGCGACAATTAGCACCTCTTAAAGATTTGTTTGTCAATGTCCCAAGTGAAGCGGTTGGCAACACTGGAGAAAACACGGGGAGCTGATAGCAAGTTATGGGACTGCTAAGCTGGCGGAAATTTCCTGAGATTCCAGCACAGAGTAGAGTGTGATTTGTAAATAGTCTGTGTGTGAGGACACTGACGGGCTTAGACGAAGGTACGGTTTAACCAATGGACTCATTATCCACAATAACCTGACCCGGATGTGTAAATTCACCACTTCACCTCGGCTAAATAATTACGTCACAGTCCCCTATGAGCGTGCAGCGTGCACACGGACTGCACGTGCTCGCGGGTAAAACCTGGACCTTAATTCTAGATTTGAAGCTTTCGTGACTGCAAAGATTCATATTCTTAGGTTTTTTCGGTAAAGTCACGTAGGTAAAACATTAAAATTAATAAAAGTAAAATAAAATAAAAATCACGACGTTTCGGAGGCAACACAAGCTTCCGTCTTCAGGTGGAACCGCCACAGCCACGACAGCTGTATCAAGTAAATGAGAGATTGCAGGAGCTACCACTCCGTTTATATAATGGTTGGAGAGGGGGGAAGGGCCAAGTACAGCACACTGTACTTAAGAGGGTGAGCCTTTGTTATGGAGAGGTACGGTTTGTGACTCAACCTGTGACAAGGAGAAAACAACTGAACATGGTAAACCTGTAATAGTTGTCTGTCAAATAAGATTGGCCAAATAAGTGTAGTTAAATCTTTTTTGCATGGTTAATCACATCTTTCCAATGATTACTCAGTTTGTAACCATCATCACGGTTGAAATGATGTCTGTGTTTGTATATTTGTATGGCTTCGTGTACAAACCTTTGATGGTAGCCAGGAGGTTTGCAGAGAACCTTGGTCTCGGAAAAGACAATTTCATGAGAGCCCACCGAGTTGTAGCAATGATCGGCCACGGCCGAAGAATCAGTTCTGCCGTGTTTCAGATCTGACTTGTGCTCGCGGACACGATCAGAAAACTAGTTACTACTGGCAAAGACTAATTAGAGAATCCATTGAGATTGAGAGAAACAGAAATAACTTTAATCGCTCAGACAGCTACAGGCTTAGTGCTGCCTGGAAGCGTATTATTAAATAAGATGCATTACAATTTTACACAACACTTCAACGTTGTCAAAATCAATTCCTTATAATTCCTTATAAGGGAAACAAGCACTAACTGATTATTAATGCAGCATAATCACAATAGAACACATTCCAAATGATTACTAATCTACAACTCGCATCGTAACAATAGCCTTATTACTAATCAAGTATATAATTACAATAACCCCCCCTCAAATCTTTGCACCTGATGAGTTAATGAGTTAATGATGACGTCACCCTGCTGCTGCTCTATATAAGAACGGGAGACACAGCAGAGCCTCACCATTCTGGCGAATTGCCCGATGATGCTGGATGCAATTACCAGCGAAACGTCGTACTCAAATTGTAAATGTTGTGGTTTCATGCTTCAACACACCGGTGGGCTAAAGCAGTGAACTATTTGTCTTTTGTCAACGTGACACTTTTTTACTGATTGGCCGTGTCGGGTGGTGGAGGGTTACGACACATTTATAAATAACGCGATCTAAACCCAAAAATCGTTGATTATGAACAAAATTAACATGTATTTATACTAAAGTAACACAAAAATGACTGCAAAATGTTTAGAAGTGAGTATTTTTCGAGATGTACGATTATACTGTAAATTACTTTCACGTCCTTGATAGCGGCATTCAAAGTCCAGTATATCCTGGTGGAAGCGCTCGCCTGGCTCCTCTGAGTACGCTCCCATGTTCTCCTTGAAATTATTAAGATGAGCATCAAGGATATGGACTTTTATGGACATCCTACAGCCCATTATGCCGTAGATCTTCACCAGTCTCAACCAGCTCCACGTAGTTTTCGACCTTGTGATTGCCCAGGAAGCCCCGAACTACTGCGACAAAGCTGTTCCAAGCCACTTTCTCCTTACTAGTGAGCTTCTTTGGGAATGAATTGCACTCCAGGATCTTCTTTATCTGTGGTCCGACGAAGACACCGGCTTTTACCTTTGCCTCAGACAGCTTGGGGACAAAGTCTTGAAGGTACTTGAAGACTACCGACTCCTTATCTACAGCTCCGACAAATTGTTTCATAAGACCCAATTTGATGTGTAGTGGTGGCACCAGCACCTTCCGGGGGTCCACCAGTGGCTCCCACTTGGCATTGTTCCTCCCCACAGAGAACTCGGTCCGTTGTGGCCAGTCCCGCTTGTGGTAGTGCGCCTTGGCGTCCCTGCTGTCCCAAAGGCAAAGATAGCAGGGAAACTTGGTAAAACCGCCTTGGAGTCTCATCAGGAATGCCACCGTTATGAAGTCTCCGATGACCTCCCAGCCGTACTCATTATACTTCAAGGCGTTCAGCAAGGTCTTGATGCTGTTGTAATCCTCTTTGAGGTGCACTGAGTGAGCCAGGGGAAGAGACGGGTACTTGTTACCATCATGGAGTAGCACGGCTTTGAGGCTCCTGAATGAGCTGTCAATGAAGAGGCGCCACTCATTCTAGTTACAGGCTATTCCGATTGCCTCAAACAGACTGGTCACATTGTGGCAGAAGCAGAGCCCATCTTGACGGGAGAAGAAGCTACAAAAAGGTTGGCGACGCTTCCTCTGATCTGCGACTTGCACACTTTCATCCAACAAGTTCCACTGCTTGAGCATAGACGTCAAAAGCTCGGCATTGGACTTGGTAAGACAAAGATCTCTGATCAAATCGTTGAGGTATTTTTGGTTGGGGTAGTATTGGTTTCTCTACTCAGCTCCACCTCTGAAATTGTCATCTGGATCTACAACGTCTTCCTCGCTCTCTGCCTTGCTGCTCTCCTCTAAAGACAGCCGCTCTCTCTCCGGAGGAGTGGGTACAGGGAGCTCATGGTAGTGTGGAACAGGGGCAAATGGATTAAGGAAGGTCCGGATACGTGATAGCATGTGCATTCTTGCCATTCTGACGTTTGGAAGGGTGCACCATACAGAAGTAGCAGTTGTTTGAGTGGTAAGGGGGTTTTCGCCAAATTCTTGGGATAGCGATCTTCATGGCTCTCTTTTCTGCTCTGTACCATCCTACACAAATATATTTATTTAATTCATGCCTAATGTGTAAGAGATTCTCATAACATTTTTCATATATGATATCTTTTTTCAATAACATTGATAAATGTAAAAAAAAAAATCACAATTTTTAACATTTTAACAAATTTTATAACCTAAAATTCAGAGCAACAATTGTGCATCTTACCTTCCAGAGTTTTTGTTGCATTGCTCGCAGGTGAAATTAGGTGCCCAGGGTTTGTCTTAATCCCCGACAGGCATGTCAAAATATGCCTTGTAGGCCTCACACATCTTAGCAGATACTTCCACAGAGTACGTTTTCGCTCTTGTCTTTATAAATTTACCACAGACAAAGCAAAATGCGTCTGCCGGATGCTTGCAGCCTCTTGATGCCATCTCAGAAAAATGCAGATATGTATCCACTTAGGCAGCTGAAATTAAACTGAATTGGTGGGCGTAAGGCCCCTGGATTTATACTACTATTTAAATTACTGGAAAGTTCTAGAATATCCTAGAAGTTACTCCAAGTTGACTCAGCACTTAATTTATCTGGAACGTTCTGGAAAATAGGTAAATTTCTAAATATCACTGTCCTGGTCACAAAATAAATATTTGTGGGGAATAATAGACATTTTCTGTACTTTCGAGGCATAAGAAATTAGGAAACAACACTCACTCGCCAGGAACAAAAAAAAATGTTACACAGTGTAATCAACTGACGACTTTGCCTGCCGGGGTGCTTGCACGGGCGGTACTTGTTTGCAGCCAAGGTGTAAACCAGAGCTTTAACTCTTAGGGTTTTTATTTTAGAATCGTGTTTGATCAGCTTCCAGCAACAAACAGCACTATTGGAAGTGCAAGATTAATATCCTGGGGGAGAGATGACCATGAGAGGGAATTGCAAAGTCGAGCAATGCGAGGAAAGAAGCAGGACAAGACGTACGATGCATCCAGCACACTTCACCATCGTGGAAGTTTGCTGAATGGGGTGACCAACACCTGGTCACGGTCAACTTAACAAGAAAAAGTCAACGTTGATATCACAGAAGACTGGAAATTCCATAGCGCATCCCAAATTTAAGAATCGCATTGTTACCGATATGAAAACCATTACCGTGCTTTGCACCTGACCTATCAATCAGAAGCAGAGACCGCATAGCTATAAGATGGTACAGGACCCATGTAGGGGAGGGGTGGTACTTGGTTGACAGCTCTGCAGAGATTCACAGATCAGTTTCAAATCAGTACCAAGGACTACATTAGCTTAAGCAGGCACAGAACCCATGGAGGTGGAGGAATGTGATGAACAGTTATTTATGTCGTTCAATTCCGACTCAAACTCGTTGACTAGTATTCAGCGACTACAATAATTAAAAGTGTGGAAGCTACAAACATGTACCTCTGAAATTCAAAAGCTCTTCCATCTCATGGATAAGCAGCACAACTGATGTAATATCCTATTTGAAGAGATGGTTTCTCTACAACACCCAGCTGTCACCTCCACCCCGTTGGCGTTTGACTGCCTGGTGGATCAGGGGTTGCTGCATTACAATTAGACTGATGATGAAATAATTCCTAATGCGCCAGATTAAACATCCCATAAGCTAAGCAGCGTTAAGTCTGTATAGTGCTTAGATGGGTCACCACGGTGCGTGCCAGGTTGTTAGAGGCTGCTACGGGGGCCACATGGTGGGAAGCCGGGGCCAGTTCTGTAAAATCCATGTGTTGTAATGTTTCAATGCTCTCCGCCTTCACCAAACCATATTAAACAGAGTGGTAATGTATCGTCCAATCACCAGTATGACCCACGTGGCGATAGGCTGACCTCATCCAGCAGTGGATAGAGAAAGGGCTGTACATGGCATGTCCAATGCGATTGCAACATTTGTCAGAATGGTAAATTCTTAGGCGTACTGCACGTGTTTCAGCACTGATGAGCACGACCGTGATCAGCTGTGCCTGTGAAACGCCTTCATGAAACGCTCCTCAAGCTGGTTGGTGTTCAAATACAGCTCCTGCAGATTTATCAGGCGGTCAAACACTCCCTCGGGTAGAGCCGTCAGCTGGTTGTATGCGAGATGCAGAACAGTGAGTTGCGTCAGACTGTCAAAAACCCCATCGGGGAAGTTTGTGAGATCATCACTGAGCCCGAATCGCAGATCAGCAGCCTCCACCTCGTGCTTTAGAGCAGCCTCGACAAGAGAGCGTCGCTCTTCACACGGCAGTGGAGTTCAACACGGGTCCCTATGTGTCGTGTATTAGCGGCGTCGTGTGTTTAACCAATATAAGTTTGTCATGTCCAGTGACTTTTATGTTCGAGTAAAGTCAATCAATCTTCTTTATCACTGCATATTTCTATAATTCTGATACATACGTCATGGCGAGCAGAAGCAACGGATTGACATTTGTACTCGAGGGAAAATGTAACGATGAGATTAAAGGGTAAAATATATTTCAAACGCACTCTAAATTGAAAGTATTCACCTGTACATGTTACCATTTTATCAGATCGCTATACGTAGGATATTCTGCTGCGTTTTCAAGTTGCGTCCCTCTAACAATTATTTTATTTGATCATCACTTTTTGTACAGTATGTTGGCGTTTTGTTTACTATATGTGTGCATATATGAAAGTGTTGCTTGATCATGAATAATCGAATAACCTACAATGATGTGGTTTACATTGACATTGTTGAGGCTATTCATTGTATGAATTAAGTTGTAACAAGGTGTTATTTGCTCGATTATAGCAACACCGATAAGGAGAATCAAACAATGCAAATAAAACATTACAAACGAGAGCAGGTTGGAGTGCTTTTGTGAAGCTGATGTTCACAATGAAACGTAAAATTCCAATGTGCCTACAACTAGACATGCTGATCCGCGTGAACCGACTCCTAGAGCAGATGGTGCAGACGCACGACTCAGAAGTGTGCAGAGAAGCACTGCGAGTTGCATGCTCGGAATGAAATTGCGAGGCAGAGGAACACGTGGACCAGAGACCAAACTCTTGTAAACGACATCAAACTGATGATAAAAGTAAGCTGGCTTGGTCATGATATAGCGCAAGAGGGGGCTGTGGAATAATCCACGATTGTCAGTGCACATTGACCACGGTCGATAACTATAGCGGAGTGGCAGCCAATGTAGGGAATGCGCCCGGAAGGTCGTCCACCATGGAGATGGAGTAATGACAGCAGCTCGTGTGCAGGCACAAGGTGGATTCATGTGTAGTATCTTGAAGGAGACGGAGACTTCTTTAGAGGCCACACGCTTTTTATTCAATAACAGCTAGACATTCTGACGCACTAGGGAATAGCCTAACCACACAACCTCGGGAGGTACAGCCTCCGAACGGCTCCCATCCTCCGGCCTGGTCCTCCACTCGCCGCTCCCGCTCCCCCCAGCGTGAGTTCGTCGAGGATGGAGGCAGCGGCATGGAGGAGATCGGCCAGCCGGGCGTGGGCCGATTGGTTCGCCCATCCCGATGATGGCGGACTCCTGGAGGGGCCCGGAGAACCCGAGCCCGCCGCCGCGGACCCGTCCCCCGGAAATGGCGCTCCCGCCTCCGGCTCAACGTCGCCCTCAACGTCCTTGTCCTGGCCCCTGGTGAGCGCCTTTTGTCTTGTTTCCATGTCGGCGAGGTTCTTTGGCCGCTTCTGACACCAGTTGTAGTATCTTGAAGGAGACGGAGACTTCTTTAGAGGCCACACGCTTTTTATTCAATAACAGCTAGACATTCTGACGCACTGGGGAATAGCCTAACCACACAACCTAGGGAGGTACAGCCTCCGATCTATTCCAACTACTCTCCTTCCCTACCCTATGGCTACTTAGCTTAGGGAAGCTTAACGCCCCACCCGCAGCCCACTCAGTCCCGGCTCGGCGGCATCCTCGAGGCTTGGGGTCCTGGATCTCCGGCGGCACCTTCCTTCAGCTTCAGATGAGATGGACTGCCTCCCGCTCTCCGGGAGCCGTCTTATATATCCCCTCTCTGAGGGGCGGGGGTGTCTCAGGGCCGCGGCTCTCGCCAGCCCCCTCCCCTCAGAGCGGTTCCAACCGCCTCTTTGCCCGACCGGTCCGGACCAGTCCAGACCGGTCCGTACCCCTCCCCTAGGTTGTGTAAACTGTGTCAACCTTGACCACCACACATGCATCGCATGGTCGTGACTACAGCTTGCAATGGATTGATCATGGTCCTTAATGATTACATATACACGTATTGACATGAAAAGAATATGTTATATGAAGTAGGTGAGAGCCTATTGAAATGTATATCTCTATGCTCATGGGAGAACTCGTAAATACTTAGATTTACTAGTAAGTAAACTATAGACGCAAATAAATTGATCAGTATTCGCGGCGTATATAACGTAAGTTTCAACGAGGCACTTTTAAAAGTAATTGGGGTAAAACATTTTGGCGGAAATCTTCAGTAAGAGGCAACTAACTCGTGTAAATGTTGGATCACACGCGACTCCTCTCGCGTGCAAGGGGAGGCCCTTGTGAGCAGCCTCGAAACCATCGCCCGTCCCTCGCAGTGTTCGTGCCCAGGGGCAGAAGTGCGCTGTGGAGGGACAGCCCTCGTGTCTGTGCCTGCGGGAATCCCCACCACCACGCAGACTCTGTATTTGCACGCCAATCAGATCATGAAGCTCGAGCCCGGGGTGTTTGACAGCCTCACGGAACTGGTGGAGACACGAGTACAATCACACGAACATCTTTCATATTTACACAGCCGATGATGTTACTGTGGGGGTCTCTCCCGCCATCATCCCCTATTCCGTTTATGTTACCCCACCTCCCTAATACCCGCTAGGGTTTCGCCGGCCTTCGAACGCGACGCCCCTACCCATACGGCTTCACGCAGCGCTCCCACGCTGCAAGCATACGTGCGCACGGCATCATCAATCAAACGCCATACTCCCCCTCTTTACGCCGCTACGTACAGCTCTCGCACGCTGCGAGCGTGCGCTCGTCTACAGCCCTGTGCGGCACTCACCTCCACGTCGAATAACCACGTTTCCAATGCGCACCCATATCCGACATGTAGCAAACGTACGCGCACTCCCGCACACAGCTCCCCGCGGCACCCACTCACCACGGAGCACTCACGTTGTGATCGCGCACCTGTATCATATACGTAGTGAACACACGCGCACCCACACGCGCACCGCTCTGCGCAGCGCTCCCCCGAGGCGAGCCGCAGCACTACAGAACCACTGCGTACACACGCTTCCCCACGCGCTCAGCTCCGCGCAGCGCTCCCTCACGTGGCGAACCACTGTGTGCACCCGCGCGCCCACACGCTCACGCTGCACAAGATCACGCGAGACCACGCTTCGCTATTAATGATTTATTACCTGGTAACTAATGTTGGATCAGTGAGTCGACGAGGCTGGACTATTCCACTAAACCGGCACCTATTCCCTATTTATCGGCTATTATCCTACTTCACCTCCCCACTCACTGTTTGGCGCCCGTGGAGGTACCTCGATACGTCGCACGGACGTCCGGGTCGCTGGCTGGAGCTGCTGCTGGTCCGCTGGCCTGGAGAGAAGAGAGCCCCTTCCCCCTTGCGCCCCCCCTATTTATTCTCCCTACCTCAAAGGGATGCTGCGCTGAACCATGGGCTCGTGCACCTCGAGCCCGCGCACGGCGGTTCCGGGCGCTTTTGATCTGCTAATCAGTGAGCGGCGTAAATCCTAATGAATCCCTTTCTCACGCAGGCCCCCATCATCGAGGTTCATGCGGCGGCGTCCAATACAAAGGTGCGCCGTGGGAATTTGTGCACGGCTGCCCGCGTGACCCCGCTCTCCAGGTTATTCATACTAATAGCCTTCTCCTTTAACTCCCCTAATAATGGTGCCTGCGTGCCCGAGCGTAATTACGCCGTCCCTCCGCTGCCTGTGCGGGGGTGCCTGATTATGCAGTTCAGATGCGCTGCGTGTTTTCTAATGATGCTCCTCCATCACAATGCTTATTCCCTCTGCCTGCCCCGTCGATACTCGCGTGTGTGGGGGGAAATGCGCCTCAACCGCGGTGGTCGAATGCCCCACGCCGCGACCACACCATATTAAGGCAGGCCGCAGCGCCGCGGTGCCACGTAGCACGGGGGAGGTCATCCAATTCCCTGATCGCCGGAAACCGTGAGAATTAATCCCGATAAAGGTTTCTCGGACAAAAACCGGTCGATCAGGTAACCTTCCCTTCCAGCTCTATGGGGGGGGAAATGCGTGCGGGTGTGTGCTTATGTGGGGGGGGGGGGGTGATGGGGGGCAGTGCGGTGGGGGAAGCCGGGCGGCTCCCTGGCTCGGCAGAGCGGCCCCGTCGCTGTGGCACCACATTACATTGTTTTTTGGACATAGTGAATGTGTGCCTTTAAAAAGGATAATTCTGACAATCTAAATGCAGTTAATTTTACGTGACAGATGTTTATTAGTGTAAACAGATATCGCTTAAAATAACTAGAAAGTGTTTTTCTTTGAGAACAGAAATGGAGTTTAGTTGAGTTAATACATCTATGTGAAATCGAATCGGGGTGTGAGAGGCATCAATGCATATGGATAACGCGCCCCGAAGGTGTTTGACAAACTGACCCAGCTCACTCATCTGGCTCTGGCCACCAACCACCTGAAGAGCGTTCCCAGGGGTGCGTTTAACAAACAGAGCCAATACTGCCAGGAACGGTCTCTGCTTTGTTGCTGCGCACCAGGATAGAGACGACTCTCGGCACGAATAGTGTTCAGTTTGTCAAGCTACCGCGTTATACAGGTAGGAACAACCGTTCCACACTGCCCACCAGGGATTATTTTTGTCTGTCTGTCGTGCATGGCCCCGCCCTATCAGAGGTCTCCCATTGGCTCAGGGGCGCCGGCCAATAGGATCGGTGGGTTGGGTTTGGTAGAGGGGGGGGTTAGTGGTGTGGGGGGGGGGCACCGCCGCGACTCTAGCCAATGAGGAGACGGGCGATGTTTAATTCACAAAATGGAACTGGGGGAGGGTGGCTCCATTCATAAAATGGAAGCCTTGAAAAGAAAAAAAGCGGATCTTTTGCCTCGTGTTTCTTTCAACATTCCCAGCCTTAAGATGATTCAGTTGGGGGTGATAGGGGTGGGGCTGTGTGGGGAGGGTGGGGCTGGGTGGGGAGGGTGGGGTGGGGAGGGGCTAAGTGGGGAAGGTGGGGAGGGGATGGGTGGGGAGGGTGGGGAAGGGCTGGGTGGGCTGGGTGGGGCTGGGTGGGCCTAGGTCGGGAGGGGCTGGTCACGTGGTGCCCTTATAAAACTCAACGTTTAAGCTACACTACACTATACATGACACGATACACTACACTTATACAGGTAGGAACAACAGGTTCCACACTGCCCACCAGGGATTATTTGTCTGTCTGTCGTGCACGAATGCGCTGTCCAACCAAGTTCCTACCTGCCCACTCCGAAGGAACGTGTTTGACATTCACGGTCATCGTCATCATCATCGTCATGGTGTCCTCTTGTGCTACGAGTTAGTCTACAGTGTCACTGAGCAGTGAGGTGAACGTCTGCTTTCGTGCATCAGTGAATATTACATTGAGAGATTTGAGTGAATAATTAGAAGTGACATTGAGCGTTTATAGAAGCGCACGCGTGCTATGCGGGCTTGGTTCGTGCAGCAGCAGCAACAATAAAAGAACAACGCAACAAAATCACCACAACATCCAAACAACGCAACACAGCAAAAAATACAACAACATGACAAAACAACCACACAACACCACAGCACAGCATAACAAGAGCAACCACGCAAAACAACAACTACCCAAACAGCACCAACAACTCAAAAGTTTACTCTAACAGGACTTGGTTACACATCCCATTGTAGTAGCATCCTACTGAAGACAGAGCCTCGGGACTCCCATGAACAGGCGAATGCCGGATATTAATTCCATTAATTGAAACACCCCAGCGGGGAGAGCTGTGAGTTGATCGTTGAACACGAATCACAGATCAGCAGCCTCCGCCTCTTGCTGTAGAGCAGCCTCTACAAGAGAGCGTCGCTCTTCACACGGCAGTGGAGTTCAACACGGGTCCCTCGGTTGCGTTAGCGGCGTCGTGTTCACCTCACATCTCGGCACCTCGCTCCATGCCGTTCCCGCTGTCTGTGCGGTGCAGTACAGCGCCTCGCATTCCCTCTAGAAGATTTGTACTCGATCAGCAGTACGCGGTTAGCGCACTGCCCTACGAACCTGGCGAACCGGGTTCGATTCCCGATCACGGCCAACACCAGTGACGATTATTTGAACCGGTCCTGGGCCTCCCCTCGGCCAAATGAGTACCTGGTGCGATGTGTTAACATTGTTACTCGGGAGGCAAAGGCGTTCGGGGGTAGTGTTTGCCACCCACCCCCTAGTGTGCCGTGCCGGCCTTCATAACCGCACTTTCCCCAACAATCTGGTAAGGCTATACGGGGATCTTTGTCTTTGTTGTTGCGTGGTTGTTATTCCTGCGTTTGTTGCTAAACTAACAGAAACCAGCACAGCACATGTGAGTTTCTGAAACCGATCAATATCAGCTCTCATTATTCACACGATTCACTGATTTCATCTTCACTAATGTTCGGTTACACTGCAGACTAACCGGTAGCACTAGAGGGCACCATAACGACGATGATGATGAAAACGATGACTGTGAATTTCAATAACGTGGTAGCTTTATAAACTGAACGCTACTCCTAACGAGCGTCATCTCTATCTCTATTCCCAGCGACAAAGCAGAGACCGATCCTGGCAGTGCTGTGCAGCTTGTCAAATGCGCCCCTGGGAACGCCCTTCAGCTGGTTGTTGTTCAGATACAGTTCAGTGAGCTGGGTCAGTTTGTCAAACACCCCAGTGGGGAGAGACGCGAGTTCCTCACTGCGCAGCAACCTCAGACACTCACTCTCTGCTGTTTCGGAAGACTCTAGCAGAGTGAATGTTAAAACGACTCCAAAGAGCATTGTTTACTTCTAGATTAGAAGCTTTCGTGACGACGTTTCAGAGGCAACACAAGCGTCCGTCTTCAGGTGGAACCGTCACAGCACGATTGCTGTATTAAGTAAAGAGAAATTCCACGAGACCCGACCTTGTATATATACTTATATCTCCCACTTCAGCTAAAATTTTCTTGCCGTAGTTTTCACACCTGATGATGATTGCTTGCGTTGCAATCGAAACGTCGTAATAATTTGTATTATGTTTTATTTTTAGTTTTTTATTATTTCTATTCTACGTGACTTTACCGAAAGAACCAATAATATGAATCCCTGCAGTCGCGAAAGCTTTAAATCGAAATATAAAATCTTATGAGCTGTTTTTGATGAGTCATAATGTCTTGTTCCTTCATATCCAAGTTGAGTGTAATCATGTTACCTTGTTTCTTTACCCCATGAAGGCCGAGAGCATATTATCTATATATATAAAATCGCGAATCTGTCTGTCTGTCTGTGTGTGTGTGTGTCGCCGGACCATACGCACTTTCATTGGACGGCGGTTGCCCCTGGCAACGGCTAGCGACGCCTTCGCTGCTTTCATTGGACGCCGGTTGCCCCTGGCAACGGGTAGCGACGCCTTCGCCGCGGGCTGCAGTTTAATTGGACGGCGGTTGCCCCTGGCGACGGGTAGCCACGCCTTCGCCGCTTTCATTGGACGGCGGTTGCCCCTGCCAACGGGTAGCGACGCCTTCGGCGCGGGGTGGACGCCATTTTAAATTCCCCTTAAAAATAGGCGCACGCATTAACACGCGACTCTGACGTAAATTCATCACAGTTTCACGTCCTCTTCACTCCCCTCCCACCCAATGTGTTCAATTACTATTATAGGCTCCGTAGATAATAAAATAATAGCGATTAGACAGTATTATTGTATTATTGTAGCGCGGGGGGGGGGGGGGGGGAACGGCAACCGTACCCTGCCTCTGCCGGGTGGGCAATTTTGGCGAGGCCGGAGGCTCTGCACGCTACTAGGCCTCGACACCCACCACGCGACTCTGAGGTAAATTCATCAAAGTTTCACATACTCTAAATATGCGCAACTTTAAAAAAATATAGACAACACGTTCTACTTAATTAAATAAACGTTTAATAAATGTTTTCTCCTACAACATCAGTGCAGCGCCACATTAACTACGCACTACAATGACAATAGCTTAAAGCGATTTGAAGCATGTTTTTTTAGGGGGGGGGGGGAGGCAGAGCTTTGTGACGTCGTGTGACGTCGTGTGACAAAGGGGGGGGGGGGTCAAAAATCGTCCAAAATAGCGTGACGTCATTTATGGACGTCCCCTTAGCAGCATAGCGCTGGTTGCTGGCACGGAAGGGGATCTGCAGCTACAGCAACCCTGACTGACAGCAGGTCACATGATAGACAAGAGAGAGGGATGTAGGGGAAAGGTTACGGCAGGGGCACATCGAGAACCTGCTAGCATGGTCCAGAAGGGGGGCGTGGCCGGGGCGGAGCCAGAGGTCACGCTGACAGTATAAAAGGGGCTCCGAGAGGGGACCTCGTGGCTGTCGTTTGGAGTGGGATCCCGTCGTGCTGCTGCTGGACTCTTCACCATCGTCTCCGTCTTAACCATCTCGGCGTCGCCAGTCAGAGGCAGTCTGCCAGCTGTCCTGACTGGGAACCGTAGTTGCTAAAATGTTAACTGTTAAGGCTGCTAATAAACAGAGGGCCTCCTACTCTTATTGTCTCTGAGTCAGGCACTACAATATGCACTCATATAATAAACTAAACACCAAACAAGTGCGATAAAATAATTGTTGGAGGGATTCAGCTTGAAGCCGCATCAGAATATCCTCCTAAGGGCTATTAGTGAGATCAGATCGTGATCCAAATGGTAATATTTACATGTGAAGTCTGTCAATTTGGAGTGCGTTTGAAAATATTAGCGTTCCAACTTTCCCCCAGTTACAAATGTCAATCCGTGGATACTTCTCGCCATGACGTATCAATAAGAAATATGAAGTGACAGAGGATTGATTGACTTTCCCCAACCATAAAGAGTCACTGCGCATGAAACACGAATATTGGTTAAATACTTATATTTGTAAAAGGGCTGTCAAGCCCCCCCCCCCCCCCCCCCCAGTTTGATTTCTCCTCCCCCCATCCCCACTTCTGTCCATTCTCTAGATGGGTATCCGAGTTAGGGAAGTAGACACTGGGGATGTAGAGTTTATTGAAACACATTGCATAGACAGGTAAAAAAAAAACAGTAACAATCATTGTACTTCGCATTGTGTCTCTACTGGTGTCAATTCCTATACTTGTCCTCTGTGTGTTCTTGAATGATTTGTTTCTTTAAAATACTTTTGGGAAAAAAGGCTTTTGACAGATGTGTAGTCAGTTCGAATTAGGTGCACACACACGCAACTTGGAGGCAACACTATTTATTAAACGGTAAATAATATAACACTCTACATGAGGTGGTGACCACCTTCCTCAACTCACTAACATTCTGGAACACGACACAGACTGGACCAGGCAGGCAACGGCCTGCCTGGCCCAGGACGACGACTCGGGACTTGACGACCGAAGATGTCTTCACCTTGGAGTACAGTACAACAGCCGCGCTCTGCGTTCACACCACGCTTATATTTGGTTTTGCGTGGCTGGCTCCGCCCCGGCGTGGCTGGCTCTCTTCAGGCCACGCCTCCCTTCCCAGGACACGCCTCACTTCCCCCACCTATGGGAGGGTCCGGATCCCTCCACCACGTGACCCCCCAGGCACCCCCTTGGGGCCCCCAGCCTTCGTACGGGCCGACACAGTAGTGACCTTTCTCTGTCACTACATCACCCCCCCCTGTATAAACACACAGCCGTCCCCGGCTGTAACACAACTGTGAAACATCGAAAAGGTGTGCCTCCGAACCAACAACATCAATAAATGACCGGCGACCGATAAGAAATACAATCACGTAATATATACAGAATCGACGAGGGTAAAAGGGAACCGCATAGAACACGGGGAATTAACAACAATTATACATGAAAACTGGCTAACCCACTTACGCTCCAGCACAGCCCCCCCCACCCGTTAGAATCACGCATGCAATGACAGTCACCCGTTAGCACCCCCCCGCCTTTCCGACGTGGCGTCACAACTAGTAGCACGCGTCGGCCATATCGGGGGGGGAATTTCCATGTTACCACCCCACCGCCTTTCCGACGCGGCGTCACAACCAGTAGCACGCGTCGGCCATATCGGGGGGGGGATTTCCATGTTACCACCCCACCGCCTTTCCGACGCCGCGTCACAACCAGTAGCACACGTCGGCCATATCGGTGGGATTTTAACCCAGTCTCTCTCCAAGACTCGCATCGCAGCATATAGCTGTACCGACCGAGCTGAGACCCAGTCTCTCTCCAAGACTCGCATCGCAGCATATAGCTGTTCCGACCGAGCTGAGACGACCCAGTCTCTCTCCAAGACTCGCATCGCAGCATATAGCTGTACCGACCAAGCTGAGACGAGCCAGTCTCTCTCGAAGACTCGCATCGCAGCACATAACTGTACCGACCGAGCTGAGACGACCCATCGTTCACTCATTGCACAACATGCACCCTAACAACTGAGGGATACAGTCCCAACGTAACAGGACAACTCCACCTGAACCTTACAACTCTCCAGCCCACTGTTTCAACGCACCTCCGAGTGTCTCACTCTACGGGCCGTCAGGTCAAGCCATCAGACACAGCATGATGGGACCACACTCTCTGAGCCATGTGAGCGCACAGCCCACTTGGCTAGACAAGCCACGGAGTGTCTCGATCTCCGGGCTGTCAGGTCAAGCTGTCAGACAGCATGACGGGACCACACTCTCTGAGCCCTGTGAGCGCACAGCCCACTAGGCTAGACATACCACGGAGTGTTTCAATCTCCGGGCTGTCAGGTCAAGCCGTCAGCCATTGCATGACGGGACCACACTCTCCGAGCCATGTGAGCGCACAGCCCACTAGGCTAGACATGCCACGGAGTGTTTCAATCTCCGGGCTGTCAGGTCAAGCCGTCAGCCATTGCATGACGGGACCACAACGTTCATGTTAGACACGCAACACTCACTGGGCCATCCTGGTCAGGACCTGCGCCCCAAGATAGGTGACAGCCAGCAGCACAATTACAAATCCCTGGCAGCATGTCACCATCGCAATTTAACACCATCACAACACATACAATTTGAATTATGATCCCCCACTGAACTGATCCAATGCCGAACAGGTACGCACAATTTGTGACGATCCCGAATATTCAATGGTCACAACAATACACCTCACATCCCGTATCCGTACACATCATCTCCGAGACTCGCATTGCAGCATGCAGCTGTACCAACCGAGTGGAGAGAGCAACGCAATTTGACGGCAATTAACGGAAACGCACCCCCGATCCATATAAAACACAAGGAGCATTCCCGCACAAAAGACATCATCTGTGCAACAACGGACAGGAACCAACCAGTGAGTTTGAAACAAACCGAACCTGTCATTTCAAAATCCCCTTCAACATTAACCATGGGACTCAGGGCATTCGAATTTTGAGAGCAAAAAAACTATACACAAACCCCAAGAATCGCCGAATTGATTAATACAGTATATTCAGTATACGAAGTTCGTACAGTAAATCGTTTGGCGCAATGCTCCATCCAGTCCCCACATGGCAACACACACAATCAATACTCCAGACAATCCGTACATAGTAAATAATCACAAGCAAGTACCCAACAGTCCCTACACTGTTAACAATTCCAAGCAAAGCTCCGTACGGTCTGTACCTTGGCAACAATGACGATCAAAGTTTCTTACAGTTACACGTGACAATCACGATCGAAACTCCATACAGTATACACAATAACAATGGCGATTTCGCAACAAAACGATGTAACAACACGAGTCGTTAACACGGCAACCTACAGCATATCAACGGAGCTCGGGACACCAACAACGAATTAATCATTAACTACACCCAGAAGATACCGATCTCGACGCCGTATTTAACCGTCCGCGAGGAACACAAAACCGGAGAGTCAAACTGAAAAAGTCCCTCCCAGCAGTGTCTCCAACGTCGAAACCCTCTCTTCAATCACGGGCCCCTCTCGCTCTCACCACCGATGCCCTCCCCCGCTCTTCTTACTTCAATGTGGGGAGGGAGGCCCGTAATCACAGGGCTGCAGCGGCGCGCCGCCAGGCCGGCGCAGCACACAAGGCGCAAAAGGCGGGAACGCCGCCGCCGCGGGAACGCTGGCACGTAAAAAAAAATGGCGGGAACGCCGGCACGTTGAAGTGGCGGGAAACGCCGGCATGGTGCAAATGGCGGGAACGCCGGCGCTGTGAAACTGGCGGGAACGCCGCCGCAGTGAAATGCAGGAACGCCGGCACCGCCGAAACGGCGCGAACGCCACAGCTGCGTCATCTTGCAATTTCGCCATCACTCACCAACACCCGGCCACTCTCTTGCCACCAGCAGCTGGTCGAGTTGACGAGCGACGTCGCTCCAACTCGCCGTCGATGGCGACCAGCCCGGTCCCGCAGCCTCCTCCCATGCAGGCTGCAGTCGCCCATCCCCCGGGGCACACCACAGGGGCCCCGGACTCCGGGGTCGTCGCAGGGAGAGGCCAGGTGCAACCCACACCGTCCATCCGCACCTCCGGTTGGGTCTTGCACTTCGCTGCCAGCTTTTACACCATGGCAGCGAAGGGTACAGCTTCTTCAAATTAATCAGCGAAAGTTCGATGACCACTTCTACACCAAATGTAGTCAGACCGAATTAGGTGCACACACACGCAACTTGGAGGCAACACTATTTATTAAACGGTAAATAATATAACACTCTACATGAGGTGGTGACCACCTTCCTCAACTCACTAACATTCTGGAACACGACACAGACTGGACCAGGCAGGCAACGGCCTGCCTGGCCCAGGACGACGACTCGGGACTTGACGACCGAAGATGTCTTCACCTTGGAGTACAGTACAACAGCCGCGCTCTGCGTTCACACCACGCTTATATTTGGTTTTGCGTGGCTGGCTCCGCCCCGGCGTGGCTGGCTCTCTTCAGGCCACGCCTCCCTTCCCAGGACACGCCTCACTTCCCCCACCTATGGGAGGGTCCGGATCCCTCCACCACGTGACCCCCCAGGCACCCCCTTGGGGCCCCCAGCCTTCGTACGGGCCGACACAGTAGTGACCTTTCTCTGTCACTACAGATGCACGGGGAGGTGATTCTCAACACCTTCGGGTTACCAGACAAGGTAACAGACGCTATAAAGAGCTTTTTTACGATGGCAGTCAATCTACATTGCAATATAAAAGATAATTTGAATTTGTTAGCTCAAGAATATGCTTTATTAATTCAAACATGTGAACAGTGCATTAATTTCATATGCGTAGTGAAGGTAATCAGCATTTATATTCAAGGCCATGATCTGCTTAGACTGGTAGCGGCAGATACGTTTTTGAAACACGCCTCTGTGAACGCTCTCAGTTGATTGACGTTCAGACCCAGATGAGTGAGCTAGGTCAGTTTGTCAAATACCACAACAGGTAGAGCCCCCAGCTGGTTCGCCCCCAGATACAGCTGCTTCAGATTCACCAGGCAGCCAAACAGCCCAGCAGGGAGAGACACGAGTTCCTCACTACGCAGGAACCTCAGACACTCGCTCTCCTCTGTTTTCCGAGACTTTAACAGGGTGAATGTAAATACGACTATAAGGAGCACTGGCTATATTTTATTCACATATCAAGCTTGTGAGCGGATTGGTGTTCATATCCTTTGGTTCTATCGGTAAAGCCACGTAGGAATAAAAATAAAATAAAAATAGCAGACATGTGGAAACCATCCCCATAGAGGCTGTTCAATCTTGATTTGTCGCTTTCGTGACTACAGGAATCCATACTCTTTGGTTATTTCTGTAAAGTCACGTAGGTAGAAAAATTAAATAAAAAATGACAAATGTGTGGAAACCCTCCAGGTAGAGGCTGTTCAATATTGATTTGAAGCTTTCGTGACTGCAAGAATCCATACTCTTTGGTTCTTTCGGTAAAGTCACGTAGGTAGAAAAATAAAATAAAAATGACAGATGTGTGGAAACCCTCCCTGCAGGAGCCAGAGTCGGTCCACCGGACCTCCTGAATACCACAGAGATCCAGGCGGTACTGGTCCAGCTCCCGACAGAGGAGTGGCAGCCTCTCCTTCTCACACAAACGTTGTTTCCCCAGTGCAGGTACAGTGCTCAGTTATGGGTGAGTCGACTGAGGTGATGCCAATTTCCGGTTAAGATATTCGAGAATTATACTAGACACGGTCAAGAATATAACTTGAATATACTACTTCCCGGCATAGGAATGTGAAATTCCCATAGCTGTTTGCAAAGGTGGTTGACAGTGTGATGCATCTGATCGACCTGAGCCTGTGTGAGAACCAGTCTTTACTCCATGGCGGATTCGATCTCATGTTCAGTCTAAAGAAACTAAAGTTGTATACCGAACCGGTTGACAGCTCTGCCCATGGGTGTCCTTCTCAAACTGAACCAAATGACCCGAGTAGAGCTGCACAATCACAGCTGTAGACCATTCCACAGGTCCAGGTTTTACCCACAATCACTGCAGTCCGTGTACACGATGCATGGTCATAGAGGGTTGTGGTGGATCATGGATCAATTGGTCATAGTGAACCTTTGTCTATGTCCGTGAGTGTCCTCACACACAGACTCTTTGATAATCACACTCTACTTAGTGCAGGAATTTCAGGAACTTGCCACCAGCTCAGCAATGTCAGCCCTTGCCATCGGCTCCCCGTGTTTCGTCCATTGTGGCCAACCGCTGAACATGGAACATCGCCAAAGAAATAACCTAGAATGGCTAAGTGTGGCAACATATTCCGTCTGATGTCATCATGAAGTCACTAGACAAGTTACGAAGACTTAAACATAGCAAACCGATATCGCACCTGCATGGGGAAATGGAAGCATATTGATGCACCTGTAGATTTTAATGTATATAGATGCAATACTTCGAAATCCATATAAAATGTAGTTTTATTGACGAAAGTGAGTTGCTTTGCTACACTGAGTATGAACTCACTAAAAGTCGTTGCTGTAAAGCAATTTCACCCGAAATCTAACGAACGTGTATGTTTCATCGTATGATTCCATTTGTACCAAGTAGATATTTTTTTGGGAACCAGCGACGGCTCTACCCATTGGGATGGTTGAAAGTTACCAGTTGTTCCTTCATATCATGAACTGGCGTTGGTATTACAATTGCAATAAAGTGGAGGAAACAGCAACATAAAAGTAAAAACTTATTTATATATTACGAATTATCTTAATTTATTCATAACGGCTCGAATATATAGTTAAAAAAACAAATGCTCGTGGAATATAACAGACAGCCTTGGTGTAGTGAACTCTAATCCAAGCACATATTATCGAATTTCCACATCTTGTATTTGTCTGAGAATCGGCTGATGGTCGTTCCCGAGGGGGTGTTTGACCACCTGGTGAATCTACAGAAGCTGTATTTATATACAAACCAACTGTCGGCTCTGCCTGTCGGAATGTTTGATAAACTGACTCAACTAACTATTCTGAGTTTGCATGAAAACAAACTGACGGCTCTGCCCGCTGGGGAGTCTGCACGACAATCAACTGAAGAGTATTCCCAGGGGAAGTTTGCTGGGTGTGTGTGTGTCTCGAGCTGGATAGACAATGCCCATCTGAAACCTGTTCCTTTAAACTGTGTAACGCTTGAATTAGTGGAGCTTGTGTGTTGGAGCTACCACCTTGCACAGATGACGGCACGTGCAGTGCAGTCGCTAACGATTAGCTACTGCACAAAACTTTCAGTCATTAGCAGGTGCCTCCGGCTCTGCCACTTTGTGGGTTCCAGTTCAGGTGTCCGGTAAGTGGTTGGTTATTGGTGGTTGTTTTTGCTTCTTGTTGTTTGTTGTTGTATGACAGAGGGAAGTGCTATCAGTCAACATAACTCAGTTTCGGTACAGCTTCAAAAAATATTTAATCAGGTCAATTCCTCCAGTTGGCAATTATGTGCCAAGGAAAGTGGTGAAATATTGCAATCAGGGTAATGATGAAGCTTCGACTTTGTGGGCCAATATCGGAGGAATGTTTTTTTTGCCTGTGCCGTGCGCCGAGCATGATTGGGTAGAGCAGTTGTTCTGATTGTCGATTCGCGGGAAGTGTCACGACTATGTTTTTTAGTTGTTTGTTGTATTTTTTGTGGGAATTTTGATGTTCCTCGGTTGTGGGATTGTTCTGCCTGTCCACCCAGTTGCGTTGCTGTATATTAACCGGGACGGCTGTGTTTTTTTAAACAAGGGGGGGGGGGGTAGGGTGATGTAGTGTAATAGTGCTGGTTGGTGAACAGCAGAGGCAACTGTGGTGGACAGCCAGTACACATTCTGGTGAGTGTGTGCACGGGTGTGTTGGCAGACTGGAGGAAATGGGGCAAGGGTCACCTGCTAGGAGGTTCGAGAAGGGAGGCACGGTCAGGGCGGGGCCAGGCCACGCTGGTAGAATAAAAGGAGCTGAGAGCAGGAGCTCGAGGCTGCCGGTTCTGGGAGTGGACTCGTCTCGTCAATGCTGTCGTCTCGTCGCTGTCGTCGCTGCCGTCTTCGATAGATATTGCGCTACAGGATAGTTGTTGGCTGTCTCAGTCAGCGACGTCAGTGATAGATGGCTAGTGTTGTGTACAGGCTAGGCTAAGAGACTGTGGAGAGTGGGTGGACGAGACCGTGAATGTTATAATAAAAAAGTGCCTTGTCTCTGAATCGCTGACACTACAATGTAGTGTTGAACTTCTTTCACACGGTATGTAGCCAACCGTGCTAATCGGATATGTGAGGGAAGGACAGCAAACTTACAACAAAAAGCACTTCTTATGAAGAGACTTTCAATGGAGATTTGCAAATGCATAGCTCCCAGTGGCTTCCTAATATTAGAAGGAAGAACGCTCCAGACGACCGCACACGTGAATCTGAAAGCGTGCAATGCAGTGACCGTTTTTGTTCGATTATTATCCAAAAGCCGCTGATTTATGGTCGAGCTCATTTTTATTAGGCGCTTAACCAAAACTTGCATGTGTTTTAATGCAATTTCTATGCAGTCATGTACATAAGAGAAGAGAGCTTTACCGTTATGTTAAGGCATTTTTACTCAATCATACGGCTTTACACTTGTGTTGGTCAGCATGTGACTCAGCCTAAGTACATTTATGCAGGGCAGGCACATTTACACAGACATCCTCCAGCAATTCAACAAATTGTCACGATTCAATCCAAGATAACACAGTTATGTATTCCTTGTTCGTATTGTCCCGTCATTATTCGAGATAACCATTTTCGAAAATAAGTAGGAAATAAAATATGACTGTTTCTAATACACATTCTTAGATTAGTCTATTCTGATATATAAAGGGGTGCTGCAGCGTTACCTCCCTGGGGAAAAGTAGAGGTGAGAGCGGATCAAAAACGCAGATTCCTGCTCGGGAAACGGCCGGGGTCAGATAAGGTAAAAGCGGATCAAAACGACAGATTGGGAAGGACCAATCAGAGGGTTCCACAAAGGAGCGGTGGATTGGACAGGGCCAGCCACGAACCGGTATAAAAGGGTGAGAGCTGAGAGCGCGAAAGAGATCTACCTACACGACCACCGAAGCCCATGCTGAAGATAGCTAGGACTCTGGACCAAGCCTTGTAGCCCTTCGAAAGGTTGAGGCTCAGTGTTACCAGTGGTCAGGGGAGAATAGGTCCTGGATAGGCAGGACCCTGGAACCCAGCCTTGCAGTCCTTCTAAGGGCTGAGGCTCAGCGTGACAAGTGGTCGGGGACTCACCGAGCCAGGGGTGGGTCAGTTAGCCTCCCCTAGGTCCCAGCCAGAGGACGCTAGGTTAGCGGGTAAACTTGTGAGTAGGTCCCGCCAAGTCCGGAGGCTGTACCTCCTTAGGTTAGCCCTTGTGTGTTAGGGACCGTGTCGCAGAAAAGACAATAAACAGTGTGTGCCTCAAATGAGTTTATTCGTCCGTAATTCAAAACACGACACCTGTATGATCAAAGGAGCACCTGGTAAACACATTAATTAATGATCCAATATATTTACAAATAACTATAGACGCAAATATAACACAAATCCCAATGCAAATCGAAAGTGATCAGTGTTAACGTATAAATGTTTAAAAGCAGCACTCTGAAAAGTAATGGGGTAAAAAAAATTCACGGAAATCTCAACTCGTCTAAATGTTGGACCACACGCGACGCCGTTTCCGTGCAAGGGGAGGCCGTTGTGAGCCGTCTCTAAACCGTCGCCCGTCCCTCGCAGTGTTCGTGCTCGGGGACAGAAGTGAACTGTTGGAACAAAGGCATCGCGTCTGTGCCTGCGGAAATCCCCACCACGCAGACTCTGTATTTGAACAGCAATCAGATCACGAAGCTCGAGCCCGGGGTGTTTGACAGTCTGACGGCACTGGAGGAGACACGAGACCATGAGGCTCCTGCTGTTGCGATCAAAATTATATCTTTCATATTTGCACAAAAGATAACGTTACATTGTTTTTCGGACATCGTTTACGTGAATATGTGTACCTTTAAAAAGTCAAGTTTTTATAATCCAAATGGATGTGATTTTACCTGAGATATTTTTGATTGCAAACATATCGCTGCAAATAACATCTTTTCATGAAAGGGTTTTTTGTGCATCACGTAAATGGAGTTTGTTTGAGTTAATACATCTCTGTTAGAGCGAATCGATGTGACTGTAAGTCTCTGTGAGAGGCATGAAAACGAATGGATCACGTGGTAATTAATAACGCGATTATCTTTTACATAAAATGTTGTTTATTTACGTGACACATCTTTCCATGAAAGTGATTTGAGGTATCTTAAACTCACAGATGTCTTTGCAAGTAAATTACATTCATTATAACGAGAAGGTCTCGATGGAAGTAACCGGAATCACACTTCAACTGCCAGGTTTCATGGGAAGTAAGTCAGCGTTGTTTTAAACAAGACGTGTTTATGATAGCGAATGGAGGTTTTGTCAACTCCCGTGTCTGCATGAAAGTGAATGGACGTGGGGCTGGTTGATAACTTCATGTGAATGGATTTCGCTCTCTCTTATAAATATCCGTGAGAGCAGTGAGAGTTCGCTTTGAGTAAATAGCATGGAGTTCTCTGGACGTGAATAGAGGCCACTTTAAACTAACAGGTCATTATCATCAGCACAAGTTATCAGTACCTACTGGGTGTTTAAGAGTCTGACCCAGCTCACAATTCTGGATCTAAATAGGAATCAGCTGCAGGCTCGTCCCGCTGGGGTATTTCACCGCCTGTGGAATCTGCATGGGTTGGTTCTGAACAACAACCAACCGAGGAGTGTTCCCAGGGACTGGTGGTCGTTATAGAGTCAACGCATCGACTCGAGACTCAATGCATCACCCGCATTCTCACCGCACCCTCCGTATGAGTTTACGAATCACAGCCAACGCTGTAACTTGAACGCCAATTGTTTCCTCATGCGATATTTCACCAACACTGGCACGGAGGCTAAAGCAATGCAAATAAAGATGCGAAGGAGAGCAGGTTGGAATGCTTTTGTAAAGCTGAACTTCAGAAAGAAACTTAACATCACTAATCTATATATATAAAATCGCAAATCTGTCTGTCTGTCTGTGTGTGTGTCTGTGTGTCGCCGGACCATACGCAGTTTCATTGGACGGCGGTTGCCCCTGGCAACGGGTAGCGACGCATTCGCTGCGGCGTGGACGCCATTTTTAATTCCCGTTAAAAATATGCGCACGAATTATCACGCGACTCTGAGGTAAATTCATCAAAGTTTCACGTCCTCTTCACTCCCCTCCCACCCCAATGTGTGCAATTACTATTATAGGGTCGGTAGATAATAAAATTATAGCGATTACACAGTATTATTGTAGCGCGGGGGGGGGGGGGGGGAACGACACCCGTACCCAGCCTCAGCCGGGTGGGGAATTTAGGCGAGGCTGTAGGCTCTGCACGGTACTAGTCCTCGACACCCACCACGCGACTCTGAGGTAAATTCATCAAAGTTTCACGTCCTCTTCACTCCCCCCCCCACCACAATGTGTGCAATTACTACTATAGGGTCGCTAGATAATAAAATTATAGCGATTACACAGTATTATTGTAGCGCGGGGGGGGGGGGGGGGGTAACGGCCCCGGTACCCAGCCTCAGCCGGGTGGGCAATTTAGGCGAGGCCGGAGGCTCTGCACGGTACTAGGCCTCGACACCCACCACGCGACTCTGAGGTAAATTCATCAAATTTCACGTCCTCTTCACTCCCCCCCCCACCACAATGTGTGCAATTACTATTATAGGGTCCGTAGATAATAAAATTATAGCGATTACACAGTATTATTGTAGCGCGGGGGGGGGGGGGGTAACGGCCCCGGTACCCAGCCTCAGCCGGGTGGGCAATCTAGGCGAGGCCGGAGGCTCTGCACGGTACTAGGCCTCGACACCCCACCACACTATAGGCCGTACATATTACTGCACAGCGGCCCAGGAGATCGTGGCTGGGGGGGGGGGGGGGTAGCAGCCCATCTGTGTATATATGTAAGGTTATTAAGAAATATATTTTTCACCCGGGCAACGCCGGGTACTTATGCTAGTCTATATATATAAAATCGCAAATCTGTCTGTCTGTCTGTCTGTGTGTGTGTCTGTGTGTCGCCGGACCATATGCAGTTTCATTGGACGGCGGTTGCCCCTGGCAACGGGTAGCGACGCATTCGCTGTGGGGTGGACGCCATTTTTAATTCCCGTTAAAATATGCGCACGCATTAACACGCGACTCTGAGGTAAATTCATCAAAGTTTCACGTCCTCTTCACTCCCCCCCCACCACAATGTGTGCAATTACTATTATAGGGTCGGTAGATAATAAAATTATAGCGATTACACAGTATTATTGTAGCGCGGGGGCGGGGGGGGTAACGGCCCCGGTACCCAGCCTCAGCCGGGTGGGCAATCTAGGCGAGGCCGGAGGCTCTGCACGGTACTAGGCCTCGACACCCCACCCGTGTCAAGCGACGACTTTGTGGTATAAACTCGATATACCCAGCGTTGCCTGGGGGGAAACAACATTTAAAATGTTATGAAAACTTTCAAACATTACATACCAATGAAAAAACAACTGTCTAATTACTTTTCAACCCGACGCGCCAAGAATCGATTTTTTAAATGTTGACTGTACAAATAGTCATTAAGCTGGGTGAGCGTACTGCCAGTCTATAATGTAGACTGTAGCCTGCGTATTACATTGGGTGAGTGTACTGCCAGTCTATAATGTAGACTGTTGCCTGGTTATTAAGCTGGGTGACCGTACTGCCAGTCTATAATGTAGACTGTAGCCTGGTTATTAAGCTGGGTGGGTGTACTGCCAGTCTATAATGTAGACTGTAGCCTGGTTATTAAGTAAAGTTAGTCAATTTGTAACACGTAGGCTTTCGCGACCATTATTCATAAACAACGTTATTGGGTTTAGATCGCCTTATTTATGAATGTGTTGTAACCCTCCACCACCCGACACGGCCAATCAGTAAAAAAGTGTTCCGTTGATAAAAGACTAATAGTTCACTGCTTTAGGCCACCGGTGTGTTCAAGCATAAAACCACAACAATTACCATTTCTGATGAAAAAACAACTGTGTAATTACTTTTAAACCCGACGCACCAAAAATCGATTCTTTAAATGTTGACTGTACAAATAGTCATTAAGCTGGGTGAGCGTACTGCCAGTCTATAATGTAGACTGTAGCCTGGTTATTAAGCTGGGTGGGTGTACTGGCAGTCTATAATGTAGACTGTAGACTGGTTATTAAGTAAAGTTAGTCAATTTGTAACACGTAGCCTTTCGCGACCATTATTCATAAACAACGTTATTGGGTTTAGATCGCCTTATTTATTAATGTGTTCTAACCCTCCACCACCCGACACGGCCAATCAGTAAAAAAGTGTCACGTTCATAAAAGACTAATAGTTCACTGCTTTAGCCCACCGGTGTGTTCAAGCGTGAAACCACAACAATTACCATTTTTTATGAAAAAACAACTGTGTCATTACTTTTAAACACGACGCGCCAAGAATCGATTCTTTAAATGTTGACTGTACAAATAGTAATTAAGCTGGCTGAGCGTACTGCCAGTCTATAATGTAGACTGTAGCCTGGTTAATAAGCTGGGTGGGTGTACTGGCAGTCTATAATGTAGACTGTAGCCTGGTTATTAAGTAAAGTGAGTCAATTTTTAACACGTAGGCTTTCGCGACCATTATTCATAAACAACGTTATTAGGTTTAGATCGCCTTATCTATTAATGTGTTGTAACCCTCCACCACCCGACACGGCCAATCAGTAAAAAAGTGTCACGTTGATAAAAAACTAATAGTTCACTGCTTTAGCCCACCGGTGTGTTTAAGCGTGAAACCACAACAATTACCATTTCAGAGTACGACGTTTCGCTGATGCTGGATGCAATTACCAGCGAAACGTCCTACTCAAAAATTGTCTGTCCGTCTGTGTACGCTCGCTTGCGAGGGATTTGCCGGGAGGCACGTCCCGTGCCCCGCGATGGGAATAGGCATGTCAGTTTTTTTATCCGTCACCTTTAAAGTGGTTTAATGATCGATTTAGTGTTATTCAACTTTATTTATTTATTTATTTCATCTGTGTATATATGTAAGGTTATTAAGAAATATATTTTTCACCCGGGCAACGCCGGGTACTTCTGCTAGTGAAGAGATATTTTGATAAATGTTACCCGCCTATTTTGGCAGATGGTTTAGAAACACGGTGATTCTAACGCAACCGAGAAGTGAGCTCAGAAGTACTGTGCGTTGCATGCTTCGAATTACATTGAGAGGCAGAGAGAGAAACAAATGGCCCAGAAACCAAACTCTCGCAAATTATATCAAACGGATTATAAAAGTAAGCTGGCTTGGCAAGGAAACGGTGCGAGAAGAGATGATGGAATTATCCACGATGGCCAATGCACATTGACAATGGTCAATAACAACAGCGGAGTGGCAGCCAATGGAGGCAACGCGCCCATTAGGACGTGCACCATGGAGACGGAGTAATGACAGCAGATCGTGTGCAGGTGAGTGGTGGATTCATACATCGCATGGTCGTGAATACGACTTGCAGTAGATTAATCGCATATTGATACAGTATAGATATATTTCATATGAAGTAGGTGAGAGCCAATTGAAATGGGTATCTCTTAGCTCATGAGAGACCTGGTAAATATGTAATAAACGACTGGACCACGTTGTCTGGCTCAGTGTCCTTTATTCGGTTCGTGCTGTACACCCACACGGCTGTCTTTACTCTGTAGCTTCTCCCCGGTGCTGACTCCAATGTCGGCCCGATTCACAACAGCAGCCCCGCTGCTGTTTCTCTCACACAGCCCCTCTTGGCTGTACTCGCTGCAACTCCTCTCTCTCTCCGCAGCTCTGACAGCCTCGTGCTGTCTCCCTCTCTCCCTCCGCAGCTCTGACAGCCTCGTGCTGTCTCTCTCTCTCCGCAGCTCCACCTGGCAGCCACACCGCTGCCTCTAACACGCAGCCCTTCTGGCTGTCTCCTCTGCAGCTGCACACCACTCCGCAGCTTCCTCTTGTCTTCGGGGTTGGCTCCCGATGGCCGTCGGTGCCCCCCCTCTTCTCATCGCCCGCGTGGCCTCACTCTTTTCCGCTCACACCCCGACCGACTTCCCCTTCCGGTTTACCCGCTTAAGGACCCGAACCTTCCACCCACGTCAGATGACTCCACCCCCGTGACGTCACATCCGGAATGTCGCTTACGCCCGCATTACAAATACATGAATTAATGATCCAGTAGCTTTTCAAATAATTGAACTACAGACCGAAATGCAAAGCTCTATGAAAATACATCCAAAGCGATCAGTGTTAGCAACGTATATATATTTAAGCAATGCACTCTTAAAAGTATTTGGGAAAACATTTGGACAGAAATCTTCGGGAAGAGGAAACTCGTGTAAATGTTGGACCACACGCGACGCCGCTCCCGTGCAAGGGGAGGCCGTTGTGAGCCGCCTCTAAACCGTCGCCCGTCCCTCGCAGTGTTCGTGCTCAGGGACAACAGTGGACTGCAATAGCAAAAGCCTCGCGTCTGTGCCTGCGTGAATCCCTACCAATGCGAAGTTTCTGAATTTGAACTACAATCAGATCACGAAGCTCGAGCCCGGGGTGTTTGATCGCCTGACGGTACTGTTGGAGACACGGGACTCTGAAGCACCCCGCTATTGCCACTGCTGTAGTGAATCATTGCGTATGATCACGAATACATATTTAATATTTACACAAAATATGAGATGAAAAAAATTCGCACATCGTTAAGGGAAATATTCGTGTCTTAAAAAAGTATAGCTGTGACCATTAAAATTGATGTTATTTGACCTGACATATGTTTATAATTGTAAACAGATAACACTTCAAATAACAGATGTGCATTAAAGTGTTTTCTTTCGATAACAGATCTTTGTGAACCTGAATAGAGTTTAATTTAGTTAATACATATTTATTAAAGCGAATCGAGGTATTTGAATGGAAGAGGTATCGGCAAGAGGCATCAAAGCGAATGAATGAGGTGGTACTTAATAACGCGATATCCTTATATATAGGAATGAATTACGACCTGCTTGTCAGTTTTGATGTGGTTTCCTTGTTCACCAAGGTGCCTGTGCCTGACACCATCGCAATCATTGAAGACTTGGTTCATCAAGGACTGAATGCTGGGGTACCCCCCCTGGTGAGACACTGCTTAACCAATACATACTTCACCTGGAATGGAACCTTCTACAAGCAAATTTAGGGCACCCCAATGGGCTCCCCTCTATCTCCGGTTGTAGCCAACATCTTCATGGAGAAATTTGAGACGGACGCCATCCAGACTGCCACTCTACGCCCGACCTTATGGAAGAGGTACGTAGACGACACTTTTGTCATCTGGCCACATGGCCGGCCTGCTCTAGACCAATTTCTCGACCACATCAATTCCATACACCCAGCCATCAGATTCACCATGGAAGTCGAAAATGGTGGCAAGCTACCCTTTTTGGATGTCCTAATCAAAAGGAGACCTGATGGTTCAATGAGCCACTCTGTCTACAGGAAAGCCACCCACACGGATGCTTATCTAAAACCGGATTCCCACCACCATCCATCCCAGAAGAATTCCCTCATCAAGACTCTATATCATAGAGCCCAATGCATCTCCGACCATGAACACATTTCCAGTGAACTCAAACACGTACGCCAAGCTCTTAAGGCTAGTGGTTACTCCGACTACACAATCCGCAAAGCCATCACTCCAACCATCAAGAAGGATCCTGTTGAGGAGCCTTTCAAGACCATCACCTTACCCTACATTGCTGGGGTCACAAAAAAGATCTCAAAAATCCTGATTAAACACAAGATCCAGGTCCGATTCAACACGGTACATAAAATCCGTGATCTGGTACCGTCTGTAAAAGATGTGGTTCCAGACATACAGTACCCTGGTGTCTACAAACTAAGTTGCCTCTGTGGTAGCAGTTACATTGGGGAAACCAAACGACATGTCTCGGACCGCATCCGTGAACATAAAGCTGACCTGAAACACGGTAGGACAAACACCTCAGCCGTGGCAGATCACTGTTACAACTCAGTGGGCTCACATGACATTGACTTCTCCAAGACAGAGGTTCTCTGCAAGCCATCTGGCTATCATGAGAGATTCGTTCATGAGGCGATCCACATATACAAACACAGAGACAATTTTAACCGAGAAGATGGATTCTGGCTTAGCAATCACTGGAAGGACGTAATAAACCATTTCGATACACATTAGGGTGGGTAGAATAATACATAGTGTTATATTAAAATGTATAAGGTATAGAGGGTGGTTTATAGCAATACAGTATGTAATTTAATGTTGGGTTTGCCTATGGCAGTATATAGTACGGTATAGACGCGTGTGATGTAAGATAATAAAGTTTAGATGGAAGCATATTATATAATTTTTTACAACGTAGAATTTTTTATGTATTACTTACTGTTAGTAACTCAGCTTATTGTAGAGTATAGTAAGTATACTGATGATGCTATGTAGTTTATACTTTAGTTTGTTATGCAGTTTACTTTAGGTTTTTTACGTGGTTGTTTAGTAGCTGCAGCTACATACTATTAACATTCCTTTCCTTTGTTAATGCTACCCCCCTCCCCCCCCCCTTTGATGCTGCTAATCCTGCATAATGCACGGGCATAGTATTGATTTGGAACCCCCCCCGCCCACCTCCTACGCATTTTCCATATGCTGAATTCCTCTTGATATGCAAATTATTTTGTCTAGGCGCTCTTCTTCCCACCTCCCCCCCCTCTAACCCAGCTTAAAAATACGCTCCAAGCTTGGAGGTGCTTCATTCTTCGCCTGAGGATGGCTGCTTGCGTTGTGGCCGAAACGTCGTGAGAATTGTTTTATTATGTTTTATTTTTATTATTTTATTACTTCCCTTCTACGTGACTTTACCGAAAGAACCAAGAAGATTCTTTGGTTCTTTTCGGTTAAGTCACGTCTAAAAATAAAATAATAAATTAAAATAACATATTACGACGTTTCGATTGCAACACAAGCAATCATCATCAGGCATAAAAGAAATAGCAACAAAAATCTAACTAGAAAACTATAGACAGACATACAAGCAGACAGACATCACAGCGGCACGCAGAGAGAGGACACAAATCGGCACAAAAAGAGGGGTCGTTTCTGTGACGGTCCCTTAAATATAGAGAGGGGGGGCGGGGACGGAGAGAGGGAGGGGGCAGAGAGAATTAGCATATCAATGAGTGTACGGCCACGTACTGCTGTTGCAAGTAAGATGACAATGTGCTTACGCCGCAGGGGTTATTCCAATTTAACTGCCTTCTGATGGGGCTGAATGCGGCCCCTGCCACTTTTCAGAGGTTGATGGAGTTGGTATTAACGGGGTTGCAGTGGGAGACATGTCTTATATATTTAGATGATATTATCGTCTTCAGCCGCACATTTGAGGAGCATTTATCGCGGTTGGAGGCTGTGTTCACCAGGATGCGTTCTGCTAATTTGAAATTTAGGCCTAAGAAATGTCACCTACTGCAACACTCCGTGCGTTATTTGGGGCACATCATCAGTGCGGACGGGGTGGCCACAGATCCGGACAAAACTGCGTGTGTCCGTGACTGGCCAACCCCTGCCACGGTGGGGGACGTGCGTCGGTTTTTGGGGTTCGCCTCATATTATCGGAGGTTTGTTCCAAATTTTGCTACGATCGCGAGGCCTTTGCATCTCCTTACGGGTAAAGGACACAAATTTGCTTGGGGACCGCCAGAGGAGGCGGCGTTTCGAGGCCTACGCGATCTATTGGCTACGGCACCGACGTTGGATTATCCGGATTTTGCATTCTGGATACGGACGCGAGTGACACGGGCATTGGGGCGGTGTTGTCTCAGTCCAAAGGTGGTGTGGAACGCGTGGTGGCGTATGGTAGCCGGGTTTTGTCTCCCGCTGAAACCCGCTACTGCGTCACTCGCAGGGAACTTTTGGCTATTGTTTTTTTCTCCGCCAATTTCGACCGTATCTGTACGGTCGTTCGTTTATTGTTCGCACGGATCATGCGGCCTTGCAGTATGCTCTTAAAATGGACCAACCATCCGGCCAGCTGGCGCGGTGGTTGAACATGCTGCAAGAATTTTCCTTCCAAATTCACCATCGGAAGGGAGTGTGTCACGCTAATGCGGATGCACTTTCCAGGCTGCCGCAGCGATCCCCTTGCGCGTGTGCGTCGGGGATGCATAGGTGTGGCCCGATTCAGCACCCCCCTCAGCCTGTCGCGCTGGCAGTCGATGTGCCTGAAGCTCCGCTTGAGCCGGGGCCGGCTGATGGGGGACCGGCTGATGGCATTCTACATCTCCCGAGGTCTGTGTGGATTCGGGAACAAATGTTGGATGAATCTTTGGTGACGTTACGTAAGCGGCCTGTGAAGGGGAATGGGGGACTCTGTGCGGGTGGCGTGCCGGAAACCGCTCTCCGTGATGGCTTGTTGATGTGGAGGGAAGGGATGCAGGAACGCTGGCGTCTTGTTGTACCGGCATCATTGCGGTATGAATTGATTAGGACTCTGCATTGTGACGCGCTTTTACATCTGGGGGTGCAGAAGACGCTATTGACGCTGCAGCGAGACTACTATTGGCACGGCATGACGACGGATGTCGTCGGGCACGTTCGCGCGTGTCCCGATTGTGCCCTCCGTAAGCCACCTAAACATCCATATGTGCCGCCGATACAATCTATTCAGGTGTCTCGAGTTAATGAGTTGGTGGCGTTAGATATTTTGGGACCCTTTCCGCCATCCGCTAGGGGAAATAAATATTTGCTGGTAGGGGTGGAGTACCTCTCCCGCTGGCCGATGGCCTGGCCTTTGCCTGACCAGTCAGCGGCGTCTATCACAGACGCCTTTCTATTTGGGTATGTTATGGACAAAGGGGCGCCGGAGAGGCTCCTCACAGACCAAGGCCGGAATTTTTCGTCTAAATTGTTGGGGGAGGTGTGTGCGGCTCTGGGAACAAAAAAAATACGGACATCTCCCTACCACCCACAAACGGATGGTATGGTGGAACGGCTTAATCGGACCCTGTCCGCCATGTTGTGCCACACGGTTAGTGAAAAACAATCGGATTGGGATTTGCATATCCCTGGGGTGCTTTCAGCTTACCGGATGACGCCGCATGCGGCTACAGGATATTCGCCGTTTTTTCTAATGTATGGTCGTGAAAACGTGCCGCCGATCAATGAACAGTTGGGAACCGGAGCGAGGGGTCCTGCTAAGCCTCTTCCTGATTATATTCAGGACACCGTTCGCCGAGTCACTGAGGCGCGGGAAGGGGCCCGCATGGCTACGGCCAGAGCCTAGGCTCGGAATGAGTGGTGTGCGCGACGTTCAAAGGGGGAGTGCCCCTGGAAAACGGGGGACCTGGCCTGGCTCCATTGTCCACAGGTGCGGCCAGGTACCTCTCCTAAGTTACATAAACCATGGCACGGGCCGGTTCGCCTCATCGAGGTTCCCAACCCACAGTCGGCGCGTGTTCGGTTTGGTTCTCGGCGTTGGTTCGTCCACACATCTCGGTTGAAACCATACGTGGCCCCTCGACCAGATGCGTCATCTCCTGAGGTTGCCTTGCCGGGGTCTGTTGCTGCCGACTCGCCCTTGCCTGTGCCTGTTGACCTTGCAAGAGCGCCTGTCGTGCCTTTCACAGACGAGCCGGCCGTGACGTGGCAAGGGGAAGAAGAAGACTCAGCTCGGGGTGCGTCCGCCACGGCTGCGGAACCTTTGAGGCCCGCAGCCCTTCCAACCCCGCCGCGGACGCGATTGCGGGACGCCTCTGATGCTGCGCCTTCGAGAGTAGGGGACGGGACGTTGCCAGGCCTTCATTTGCGACAGACGAACTTCAGCCTGTCGCTCTTAAAACCCTGCCACGTTCCCGCTCGGCGGGAGGGCCACAGACCGTCCGGGACGGCCCGGCGACCCGCACCCGCTCGAAATCCCTCACATTTCGTTAATTATTGTGTTGTGTTCTTGTTCTTTCGGTATATTATTGCGTGTTCTGTGTCCTTTTTCGTATTCGGTCGTGTTCGCTCGCATTGCTTGTTGGAGTTGTGTTCAGCCAAGGTCGGCTGGATTTTCTCTACGGGGGAGGGTGGTGTAATGCGGGCGTAAACGACCTCCCGGAAGTGACGTCATGGGGGGAGGAGTTACGTCACGTGGGGGAGAGGGTTCAGGTCTATAAGGGGGGGAAACCGGAAGCAGTAGGGGGAGTGATCGGAGACTGGGAAAGTGTGAGGCCACGCAGGGCGAAGGGTGAGAGAGGGAGTGGCGAGATCGCCACAGACTCGGGCCACGAGGATCGGCACCGTCGGCGAACGGTGACCGACCCCGGGGCAGAAGGAGCAGCGAGGAGGCTGCAGAGAGAGCAGCGGGTCTGCAAGAGAGGAGTTGGGCAGCGGGGGTCTGCACTACGAGAACAGCAGCGGGTCTGCAAGAGAGGAGTTGGGCAGCGGGGGTCTGCGCGACGAGACAGCAGCGGTTCTGCTAGGAGGGAGTGGGCTACGTGAGCGACAGCAGCCTGGGGCTGCAGAGCGAAGAGTATATAGGGGAGTGCCGTGAGGGAAAAGAGATCGAACCCAAATAAAGGACACAGGACAGAGAGAAGCGTCCGAGTCTTTTATTACATACAGAAAGATGGCTGGGGTCGAATCGCGCCAATCACAGAGGCCGAGCGACAGCGACTAATGATGAACCCGACGCGTTCGTCAGACATACATCACTCGGAGATTATTTTATATTTCATTCTTGCGTATGAAATTACAAATTAAAACACGACACCGCTTATCATTCGCTCACCGTCACAGCACGAGTTTGTGATGCTTCGGGTCTTCCATGGCGTGTTTACAGTATATATATATACATTAAGTCACCATTACTTCAGCGAGATATTTCCACATAATGTGTATACGATGGTTGGTTTAATTCGATGTTATCTAACATAAATTATATGCTAACGTTTCGTGCAATGGCCTTTCTTCAGAGCAGAAAGAGAGGGCAGTTTGATTGATGTTTGGTTGAAGCCCGCGACCCACAATAGGCCGCCTTGAAGAATCTGAAGTTGCCGCATGAACCCAGTCTCCCAATAGGTAGCAAACAAACTCCCCTGAACAGTGAGATATCGATAGAGAAACACCTGATGTCCAAGAGGGACGCAGCAGCTTCTGTTAGCGATCAGAAGCAGCTCTCTCATGCAAATATAGACACATTCATATGAATGTAGACATGCCCATATAGACATATGTACTATACGGATACTGACCGCTTGGGGAAGGCTTCATCTAGCAGTGGCATGATCGTGGCTACAGCTGCTGATGATTATATTAAAACGTGTAAAAAGATGTAACAGTGACACGATACCGCGTGGCCGATAGGCAGATCACTCGAGACAGGCGATGCGACTCGCAGTGCGCAATGACACCGAAAGGGAATTTCAACTATCATTGTAGTTCCTGCGTTCATCGCACCAGACCTGCTCTTGGCGTTGGCGAGTAAGGATTGTGATGGTGATGATAATGGCCATGGTTTTGAATCCGTGTGACCTCACGGTCAAGGCACCAATCGAGAGCTTTGATCCCTAATCGCCCGGAATGCGACCGCTCTCGGCATCTTAGCAGGGCTTTGAGCCTTCAGAGCACCTCGTGTGGGCGACCACGACGCGCAACCCAAGGTGGAGACTGCAGCGCGGCCACGCGGTTCGCAGCAGAGCGCAGTGCAACAGAGCCCCCAAAACACCCACCACCCCCTCTCGTGCTGCACTGCTCCGCTCCGATGCAGATGCGCTCCCCACTCGCATGCAGAAACATGCAGTGCCAACAGGATGAAGTATGCTCATGAATGCCCCATTACGAAAAGGTGTGGAGAGGTCTTCATCCAGCAGTTGATTGAGAAAGGCTGATGTTTTCCACTGCTCACATGGGTAGACTTTGTCGTGCGGATGTCGGAACAGGCGAGGCATAAATATGGCGGTACCGTCAGTATGCACCACCACCATTTGTTATTGTTCGAGACAAATGCGTTGCATTTTGAGTCAAAATGATCACCTGCTCAAATGAGCATTGAGGCCTTGGTGCTCATGTGTACAGCCATGCGTAGAGCCCAGAGTGAGTGGTGGAAATTCCACATTCCTATACCGGGTGCGAGTCTCTCCAAAGGACAACCACTGTTGACTTCCCCACAAAGTAGTTTGTATTTTATCGACCGCGACAACAGATTCGTTACACGCACATCCAAGCGTATATCGTGAGCGACGGCATTTATGAATCGGATCGCGAATTTAGTTTTCGAAGTCCATCCAATCTTCATAATGATTTACCACATTAAAGCAAGTCCTGCCTCATCATTAATTGTGAAGGCACAATCTCTGTTTATATAAAACATCAGTCGAGTTCACGTGCAAACGATATCAAAAGGCTATCGGAAACATCAAGCAATTTCCTTTGGCAATAAAGCGTCCTTTATTTATCCGCAACATGCAACACGGGGATCAAGTTCTCAATGAAGCGAGGGGATGAGACCACACTGGGCCAAACACCCCCTCGGGGAATCTCTCTATGCCATTGTTTTTCAAATTCAGGATCTGGATGTTGTCAGTGATCCCAGAGAGAACTGAACTCAGTCCTTTGGCGTCACAGTCCGTTATTTGGAATCCAGAACCCACGTAGCACCAAGACTGCGAGGGGCGTGCGGCTCCGCGCGGCTCCTGCACAGACTTCGCCTGCTCCAACACTTAAATCGCCAAGCAAATTAGATGAATTTTACTTAGCAGTTATTTGTGTGTGAATTATGATCATGGGTTATTACTTGAATTGTTATTTTTTCAAGATATTTTTAAAATATAGTTTTCAATATGCAGGTATCCTCAAGTATTTGATCAACATTCAGGTACCATACAATTTTCAGAACCTTCAGTTTATGTCTATTCTGTTTCTGTACATTTGTAATGAAGCTCCGACGAGATGTTCATGAAGATTGAGGCACGATCTTTATTTTCGTATGTGTAGATGTTCACATCTCTCCGTCGAGTACTGCTCTAGCGTATCCACCTACTCGTCTTCGTCCCAGGCAAGCGCCCCAACTGTCGGCGACGCTCCCCTGTTTCAATCTCTCTCTCCGCCCTTCAATTGCTCCTACGTGTCGTCTCTTGCTACAATTTCTTCTCTTGCTACAATGTCGTCTGTTGCTAGTGTCGTCTCTTGCTACAATATCGTCTCTTGCTAGAATGTCGTCTCTTTCTATAGTGTCGTCTCTTGCTAGAATGTCGTCTCTTGCTATAGTGTCGTCTCTTGCGACAATGTCGTCTCTTGCGACAATGTCGTCTCTTGCTACAATGTCGTCTCTTGCTACAATGCCTTGCTCTCCAGATGTTTGACATCTGGCCAACTGCGTTCTTAATTATCACAACCTGTTCTATTTCTCGTAGCACCTGGTCTTTCTATTTTATAATCCTTAGAAGCCGTAGTGTGTAATGTTCAGTTATTTAGTACCATACACATAGTTAGTTTTATCATTTAAATTCACAGATTGACATTGCTATTTTAATCCAGTAATAACACATTGTACAACATATAACGGTGTTTTGTGTATTTTTAGGGGTGGAGGGAAAAGGGTCGGAAAATTTGGAATTGGAATCCAAATGAGTATCGTTTCCATCAAATCCTAAGAACTGGATGAGTACGGAAGGTAATAAACACATAGATGTAGAGGTATTGTTCGATTGAAAACAGACATGATCATGTACCTCAGTGGTAATAACTTAAATCAATGTAAACATTCACACCGAGAGGGACATATTCAGTGACAGTGTTGGTGTTCATTTTAATCAACCATTTCTACGGTGCTGACTACGATCGTCTGGTCCTTAACTTGGTGCAAAGAACCCCGACTGGTGATGGCGTTGCGGCTACCGAGGCATTGTCCGTGATCGACCACGAGAACAGCTAGGGTCAGGGTGTTGTTGTCGACAGAGAGAGACAAACAACCTGGACTCGTGACGTAGAAGTAACAGCAGTCCGCTGTTGAAAACCGCCATCTCCTTCGGTATCCAATCTGTCACGAACACAAAAACAAGCTACTCTGCCTCACTATAAATTATCCACGTGAACATCACTTCCCCGAGTGTGATATTTACAGAATGTTCTGACGCAAGTGGATATCACTGAGCTTCCTATGAGATCCATTCAAGTTCCTTGAGGTCCACACACAGTCGAGAGCATCACTTACTAATCGCTCTACATATGAGAGTGATATCCATCGCATGGCTTATCGTTATTTTAGTTGTCAAGAGCTGTAATTAGACAAATTAAATTTGGCTAAAGTGCACGACCATCTCTGCTCCCCACTGAGCCAAATTGTTGCGTTTCAGCCACCCGGAAAAATGACAGCCGAATTTTACAGATGACAAACCGATAGTCCGTTAACAGATCAGGTTCACGGTAGGTCCTGGTGTCAAGGATATGGTCCCGCATTTATTGTACATGCACTGTGTAGTGCAGCAGATGTTCCTGATTGGAGCCGTCATGCACTCATGATGTGGGAATTTGCCACAAATCTCATCATACAGACAAATAGCCGAGAGTACAGCAAACCCTTTTCTCTCGCAGGTTAAGTTATCTGACCACGAGGCCACGCGGTGTTCGCAGCCTCAAGTGAGGAGGCAGCGACGTTGACCCGTGGGGCTCGCGATGTTGCAGAAACGGCGTTAGTACGGTCTCGATTTTTTTCAGGATAATTGTTTAGAAACCACAGACGCCTTTGATAACGATCTGCCACCGCTTGTCCGTCGGTAAGCACTCATCAGTTCCGTGTTTAGTGTTAAATTTAAGCGACGGCACCCACAGTCAGCGTTCAAACACGACGCGATATTTTTAAACAAGAACTGACTTGTGTCCATGCAACGCCTAACATCACGGAGCAGGGATCTGCTGTTTTCGCTACAGCACTGGTGGTGGCAGTAATTGTGGGAGTATATTAATACATTGATGATGGCATGTGATAATTATTATCAGAGTAGTATTTCATCCATTATAATCGTATTAGTAGTTCAATATTATTCGTGATGGTGGTGTTGGTGTAGCGAGGGACACGTGATTATGCGTGCCGTATATATGTACAGTACAGTATGTTGATCTTCGTTCGCACCGTACGTAGCCAATCATGCCAATGGGATGATAGTGAGAGACCCAACGACTCCAGCACAGACATTGCCTCCAATAATTATGGCTCTTGACGATTACTTACACAAGTGTAATGCGGGCGTAAGCGACCTTCCGGATGTGACGTCACGGGGGGTGGAGTCATGTGACGTGGGTGGAAGGTTCGGGTCCTTAAGCGGGTAAACCGGAAGGGGAAGGCAGGCGGGGTGTGAGCGGAAAAGAGTGAGGCCACGCGGGCGAGTGTGGAGAGGGGGGGGGCGCCGACGGCCATCGGGAGCCAACCCCGAAGATAAGAGGAAACTGCGGAGTGGTGTGCAGCTGCAGAGGAGACAGCCAGAAGGGCTGCGTGTTAGAGGCAGCGGTGTGGCTGCCAGGAGGAGCTGCGGAGAGAGAGAGAGAGAGGGCTGCGTGTTAGAGGCAGCGGTGTGGCTGCCAGGAGGAGCTGCGGAGAGAGAGAGAGACAGCAAGAGGCTGTCAGAGCTGCGGAGGGAGAGGAGTTGCAGCGAGTACAGCCAAGGGGGGCTGTGTGAGAGAAACAGCAGCGGAGCTGCTGTTGTGGATCGGGCCGACATTGGAGTCAGCACCGGGGAGAAGCTACAGAGTAAAGACAGCCGTGTGGGTGTACAGCACGAACCGAATAAAGGACACTGAGCCAGACATCGTGGTCCAGTCGTTTATTACACTGGTGTCGGAAGTGCAACGGCATGTCGAAACAAGTGAGGAAGAAAGTTAATCCGGCGCCTGCATCGGCTTCTTCGTCCGACGACGACGAACTCCCTCCAACCACGGATCCTGTTGGGGTGGTGGAGGAGAGCCCGGCTGAGGCGACCACGGGAACGGGAGTGGAGGATGTTGGCGCGGTGGCGGGTCCGTCGACATCATCAGACGCGGATCAACGATGGCAAGCGATGGCGGTACAACTGGAGGCACTTAAGGACGTCCTGGCGCATCTATGCCATCTCGTCGCGCCAGGGACGATGGATGATGCAAGTGGTGCTCCGCGGGCCGCCACGTTGCCTGTCCTGCCGCCGCCATTGCCCACGCGGCAAGAGGCCGCCATTTTGCGCGCTCCGTGGCGCCAAACCGCCATCTTGGCCACGCCGCGGGCCGACGCCATTTTGAATTTACCATCACAACCACCACCATTGGAAGACGGCGGGAAGAGGAGTCGGAGTCGCCACCTTACAACGGTTAAAGAATTTTCCGTCGGTGGGGACTGGAGCGCGTTCGCCTGCTGCTTCTTGGCGGCGGTACGCACAGCAAGATGGACCGATGCGGAGGCTTTGGAGGTGTTGCCGACTCTCCTGGACGACGAATCTGTCCGATTCTTCCGTTCCATAACGACCGATAAGAAGGCAACTTTATGTGGTGTTTTTCAAGAAATGGCCGATGCTTATGAGCCACCAGATGATGCGCATCGGCGATTCGCTCAACGACAACGAGCACCAGAGGAGTCGCCCGTGGCGTTCAGGGGTGCGGTGCTGGAGCTGGCCATGGCAGCTTATCCTGAGACGCCACAGGACCTGCTCGAGCCTCTCATATTAGGGAAAATGTTGGAGCTGTCTCGGGATCTAGGGATCCCCATGCCTGTGTGTGGGCATGAGAAGCTAACTTCCCGGACGGCTGCTAAGTGTCTCGATGCGCAATTCAACCTCCGTCGCTGGAAACAAGTGACGGCGTGGACGGGGGGGCCCGTCAAAGAAGGGGATGCGCTGGGTTGGAACCCTGCGCAGGCTGTCTATGTTCCGGATGACCGGGGCCCTCAACAACTGACGGCCGCCTCCGCTCCATGGACGGGACGCGGCGGGCCGAGACCGCGCGCGGCGCTACCAGAACGGGGCCGTCAGGAGGCGAGGCCTGCGCTTCGGCGCAACGACGCCGAATGTTTCCGCTGCGGGCGTAGGGGCCACTACGCCAGAGACTGCTGGGCCCGCTTCCCGGCTCCGCCGCAGCAGGAGGCCTCGGCACCGGTCAAGTCGGCTAAAGATCCTCCGAAACAGACAGGCCGGCCGTGACATTGCGGGGGACGAGGGGCCCTGCTCGGAGGACGCCTGCCGGGTCTGCGGGACCTTCGAGCCCTGCAGCCCTTCCGACCCAGCTGCGGGCACGGTCACAGGACAAGCCCAAGACTAACTCTTTAGGGACACGGGATGGTGATGGACTTCCAGCTGCGACAGGGGGATTACCCCCTGTCATTCCTCGACTTTCATCGCGTTCCCGTTCTGCGAGTGGGCCGCCGACCGTCCGGGACGGGCCGGCGACCCGCACACGTTCCAAATCGCTTACGTTTCGTTGATTGTTGTTGTCTTGTTATTTTTTCTTACAGTTGTATTTATTGCATGCTTTTTGTACGTTCCTTGATGTTAATTGCGTTGTTGTTGTTGTTGTTCTTGCTGTTACATTGTATGCTTAGTGTCCTTTAGGGGGGGAAGCTCGGTTCGCCGCATTACGATTTGCTATTGGTCAGCCGAGGTCGGCTGGGATTTTTCTACGGGGGAGGGTGGTGTAATGCGGGCGTAAGCGACCTTCCGGATGTGACGTCACGGGGGGTGGAGTCATGTGACGTGGGTGGAAGGTTCGGGTCCTTAAGCGGGTAAACCGGAAGGGGAAGGCAGTCGGGGTGTGAGCGGAAAAGAGTGAGGCCACGCGGGCGAGTGTGGAGAGGGGGGGGCGCCGACGGCCATCGGGAGCCAACCCCGAAGATAAGAGGAAACTGCGGAGTGGTGTGCAGCTGCAGAGGAGACAGCCAGAAGGGCTGCGTGTTAGAGGCAGCGGTGTGGCTGCCAGGAGGAGCTGCGGAGAGAGAGAGAGAGAGGGCTGCGTGTTAGAGGCAGCGGTGTGGCTGCCAGGAGGAGCTGCGGAGAGAGAGAGAGACAGCAAGAGGCTGTCAGAGCTGCGGAGGGAGAGGAGTTGCAGCGAGTACAGCCAAGGGGGGCTGTGTGAGAGAAACAGCAGCGGAGCTGCTGTTGTGGATCGGGCCGACATTGGAGTCAGCACCGGGGAGAAGCTACAGAGTAAAGACAGCCGTGTGGGTGTACAGCACGAACCGAATAAAGGACACTGAGCCAGACATCGTGGTCCAGTCGTTTATTACACAAGTATTGATATAGATACATTTTATATGAAATAGGTGGGTACCTATTGAAATGTGTACCTGTGTCGAGGTGATCGCTACTCACTATTCGGTAACCTGCAGTGCCACTGTTTGTCAAAGGGGCGCTGCAGCGTTACCTCCCTGGGGAAAAGGCCGGGGTTAAGTAGAGGTGAGAGCGGATCAAAAATGCAGATTCCTGCTCGGGAAACGGCCGGGTTCAGATTAGGTAAAAGCGGATCAAAACGACAGATTGGGAAGGACCAATCAGAGGGTTCCACAAAGGAGCGGTGGATTGGACAGGGCCAGCCACGAACCGGTATAAAAAGGTGAGAGCTGAGAGCGTGAGAGAGTTATACCTCCACGAAGACCGAAGTCCGGGCTGAAGATAGCTAGGACCCTGGACCAAGCCTTGCAGCCCGTCTAAGTGCTGATGCTCAGCGTGACCAGTGGTCGGGGACCCACCGAGCCAGCGGTGGGTCAGTTAGCCTCCCCTAGGTCCCAGCCGGAGGACGCTAGGTTAGCGGGTAAACTTGTGAGTAGGTCCTGCCGAGTCCAGAGGCTATACCTCCTTAGGTTAGCGGGTAAGGGGACCGTATACTCCTTGTGTGTTAGGGACCGTGTCGCAGAAAAGACAATAAACAGTGTGTGCCACAAATGTTTAGTCCGTAATTCAAAACACGACACCTGTATGCTCAAAGGAGCACCTGGTAAACACATAATTTAATGATCCAATATATTTACAAGTAACTATAGCCGCAAATATAAGATAAATCCCAACGCAAATCGAAAGTCATCAGTGTTAACTTATACATGTTTAAACACAGCACTCTGAGAAGTAATGGGGTAAAAGATTTTCACGGATATCTTAACTCGTCTAAATATTGGACCACACGCGACGCCTCTCGCGTGCAAGGGGAGGCCGTTGTGAGCCGCCTCTAAACCGTCGCCCGTCCCTCGCAGTGTTCGTGCTCGGGGACAGAAGTTAGCTGCTGGAACAAAGGCCTCGCGTCTGTGCCTGCGGGAATCCCCACCACGACGCAAATTCTGTATTTGAGCAGCAATCAGATCACGAAGCTCGAGCCCGGGGTGTTTGACAGTTTGACGGCACTGGAGGATACACGAGACCGTGAGGCTCCTGCTCTTGCGATCAAAATTACATCTTTCATATTTACACAAAAGATAACGTAACATTGTTTTTCGGACATCGTTTACGTGAATGTGTACCTTTAAAAAGTAAAGTTTTTATAATCCAAATGGAGGTGATTTTACCTGAGATATTTATGATTGCAAACATATCGCTTCAAATAACATCTTTTCATGAAAGTGTTTTTTGTGCATAACGTAAATGGAGTTTGTTTGAGTTAATACATCTCTGTTAAAGTGAATCGAGGGTGACTGTAAGTCTCTGTGAGAGGCATGAAAACGAATGGATCACGTGGTAATTAATAACGCGGTTATCTATAACATTAAATTTAGTTTATTTATATGACGCGTCTCTCCATGAAAGTGATTTGAGGTATCTTAAACTCACAGATGTCTCTGCAAGTAAATTACATTCATTATAACGAGCAGGTCTCGATGGAAGTGTAGTAATTACTCAGGAGGCTTGACGACGGGATCGGAGGCACACTTATTTATTAACACAACTTGTATACAGTTAGCGAGTATACACAGGACCTAAGGGGTAACGTCCCCTTACTCGGCTAACAGGGAGACACAACATCTAAGCCCCGCTAACCTAAGCCCAAGTCCTCCACTAGGGAGCTAGGGGAGGCTACCTGTCCCAGCCCTGGTCAAGCTGGGATCCGACCCCCTGAGTTCCCAGACCTGCTCGTCAGTCTGGGCTCTCGGGGCCACGCCACCGGCTTGCCCTGGTCGGCCCTGATAAGGACAGCGAGCCAGGGGAGCTCCGGGGCCTATTCTAGCTGGTCTTCCGTCTTCGCTGGTTAAAGCTGATACCTCGACCTCGAGCCCTCCGGCTCACCCCCTCTTATAGTCCGCGGCCCCCCCGGGAGGGGCCCGTGGGGGATGCAGGTGCGGACGTCGGTGTGGCCACCTCCTATGTGTACGGCCCTAACCACGCCCCTTGTGTTTGTTTGCCATCCGCTCGCATACACAATTACACCTCTACATCACCCCCCCCCTGTACAGCTCGCAGCCGTCCCCGGCTGCAACAAAACCAGAATAAAGGTGCATGCCTCCCCAAAACCGTGTGTGCCTCGCGTAAATTTAACAAGAACGATAACAGTCATAACAACAACAACAACAAAACAACAACAGGAACAGGTAGAAGAAGAAAGAGAAAAAAAAATAACCCGGCGCACCCTCCCGAATAAATACCCCATTCCGCAAACCCAACATATATACACGCGCTCCGGATGCCCCTCCCCCACTGTCCGCAAGGGCCCCCCAACGGCCGACCTCACAATAGTCTGCGCGTTTTGGCGCGCGTTCTCGCGGCGGGCCCGTCACAAGGGCTCGACCCGGCACGCTCAGTGGTGGTTGGTGACGGTCCGGGTGCAAGAGAGTCTGGCGTCGCTGCCGAGTGACCCCCGACCCCTCCGGGAGGGGTTGGCGGGCGTGGACCCGTCACTCCTGTTGCACCTGAAGATGGAACAGCTGATGTCATGTTAGGCGAGAGCAGCGACGTCGGGGAGTCGGCGGACCCCTCACACGTTTGGCCATGCGTGTGTGTGTGTGAACCACGGGCCGGCGCAATGAACGGTTTCAACCTTGAGGGGTGCACGTACCACCGACGCCTCCCCCATTTGACGCGAACACATTGCGGCCGTAAGACCTGTACGACCTCCACTGGCCCCCGCCACGGCCGTACCAACTTTGACGAGGTTGCCAGTGGCACCTGGGGACAGTGCAACCATGCCCTGTCCCCTGGTTTCCATTTGAACACATGTACCCGCCCCAGCCGAAGCCTCTCGTTCGCCTTCTGGCGGAGTTCAGAATTTTGCACGGCCGCTTCCCGCGCCTCAGACAATTTGCTGATGTTAAATTTAACGTGTTCGGACAAGGTAGACTTCGCCTGAGGCGCCGAGAGCTTCAGCTGGGTCGTCACAGGGGGGTTAGCCTCGCGGCCATACATTAAAAAGAAAGGGGAAAATCCGGTGGCCGCATGGGGAGCCATCCTGTAGGCCTGCAACACACCGGCTATGCGAAGGTCCCAATCTGTCTGGGATTCGGACACCTGTTGGGACAGCATAGACGTGATGGTCCGATGTAGCCGTTCCACCATCCCGTCAGTTTGAGGGTGATACGGGGAGGTCCGAATTTTCTCCGTACCCAAGAGGTCGCACACCTCGCGGAGGAGTTTTCCCGAAAAATTCTTACCCTGGTCAGTAAGCAGCCGTTCCGGAGCACCTTTGTCGAGGACATAGCCCTGGACAAAGGCCTCCGCGATGGCTGCTGCCAACTGGTTGGCCAGGGGCCAGGCCATAGGCCATCTCGTGAAGTATTCGACCCCTGTCAATAAATACCTATTCCCCCTGGGTGTAGCGGGAAATGGCCCGAGTATGTCTAGCGCAACGAGCTCGTTAACCCGGGAAACCTTTATGGACTGCAGCGGAGGGTTGGACCCCCTAGCTGGTGGCTTTCGCTGCGCGCATTGCGTGCATGACCCCAGGAAATCCCCCACGTCCTTTGCCATGCCCGGCCAGAAGAAATCGAGCTGGAGCGTGGCAAAGGTCTTGTGAACCCCCAAGTGCAGAAGCCGCTCATGAACAGCCCATACCACCTTACCCCTCAATGCTGCAGGCACCACGAGCTGCTGGCGGCGGGTTTTTCCGTCCCAGTGCATTAAAAGACCCTGGAACAACCCCCACGAGTCAATGTTCGCCACCCCCTGCCCAACCCCCCCTGCGCGACGGCGCAGAGCGAGGAGGGAGGTGTCCTCCATTTGGAGGCGTCCCCATTCCGCGACCGACAACCCCAGCAACGAATCCCTCCCTTCTTGCTCGATAGGACCCGAAGCCAAAGGCGCATCGGCGGCGGCCACGAGGACCGAATCGGTGGTGACGTTCGGGGGCCTACAACGCCCCGAACCCAGGAGGCAAGCGCACTCCGAAGTGGGTGGCAACCGTGACAGGGCGTCAGCGTTCGTGTGGCGGACGCCCTTACGATATGTGGTGACAAAGTCGTAGTCCTGGAGAATCTCCAACCATCGAGACAGCTGGCCCGATGGTTGTTGAACCCGCAGAGCGTACTGTAGGGCCGCATGATCTGTACGGACGGTGAAACGCCGACCGTACAGATATGGGCGGTACTGCTGAATGAAATAAACAATTGCCAATAATTCCCGACGGGTAACGCAGTACCGTTGTTCCGCTGGAGACAGTACCCGACTACCGTAAGCCACCACATGCTCTACGCCCCCAATGAGTTGGGACAGCACGCCCCCGATGCCCGTGTTACTTGCATCTGTATCGAGCAAGAAGGGTTGTGAGAAGTCGGGGTAATTCAACGGCGGAGCCCCCACCAGGGCATTCCGGAGGGCGTGAAAAGCAGCCTCCTCCTCCAGCCCCCAATGAAACCTGACTCCCTTGGACGTCAAGGCATGCAATGGTTTCGCGATCGTAGCGAAGTCAGCCACAAACCGTCGATAGTACGACGCGAACCCAATGAAACTCCTGACCTCTCCCACCGAGGTGGGAGTCGGCCAGGAGCTGACGCATTCCGTTTTGGCGGGATCAGTGGATATCCCCGAGCGCCCAACAATGTGACCCAAATACCGCACCGATTCGCGGAGCAAACGGCACTTCTGCGGTTTAAATTTTAAATTGGCAGCACGCATTTTGAGAAAAACAACACGCAGCCTCTGGAGGTGTTCCTCGAAGGATTTGCTAAAGACGATGACATCGTCCAAGTAAATTAAACACGAATCCCATTGTAAGCCTGCCAAGACCAGTTCCATTAACCGCTGAAAAGTTGCCGGCGCAGAATGTAAGCCCATCGGCAAGCGGTTAAATTGGAAGAGACCTTGCGGTGTCCGAAAAGCAGTTTTAGGTTTTGATTCGTCATCCAGAGGAAGCTGCCAGAATCCAGATAGTAAATCGAGGGTGGAAAAGAATCGCGCCCCCGCCAAGGCATCGAGCGACTCATCCATTCGAGGAAGCGGGTACGCATCTGCCACAGAAATTTTGTTCAATCGCCGAAAGTCGACACAAAACCGCAGTGAGCCGTCGTGTTTTTTCACCAAAACGATCGGTGCGCCCCACGGGCTGTTGGAAGGGGAAATGATATCGGCGGCTAGCATGTCATCAACAGCCGATTTGACATGATCCTTTTCGGCGGGACTGAGCCGAAAGGGATTTTGGCGGATTGGCGCGCTGTCACCCGTGTCAATATGGTGTCGCAGCAATTTAGTACAACCAATATCAAATTTGTGTTTACTAAAAACGTCGGCAAATTCTTTCAGGAGAACTCGCAGCTGCGCACGCTGCGTGTCGGACAGATCCACAGATCCCGCGCAAAGTGCATCCAGCCATCCGTCATCACAGTCCGAATGCGGTCGCGACGGAGGATCGGTGGTTACCTGACCCACGAGTGGTTCCTCATAGGGCGCCGGCGTTGCGTGTGCAAGCAAGGTCCCTTGAGGAACCACGGCCGTTCGCGATCCTACATTAAGGACTGCAATGAAGGGGTCCCCATCCCCTTTCACCATGGTCTGAGCCGCTAGCAAATCGGGTCCATTGACCCCGGCCCGAGATGGTCCCAACAAGACCCCCCGATCCGCAACCCCTTTAGCAAACGGCCGACGCAACCTAAGAGGGACGAGCATCTGAGCCCCCGGGGGTACGCGCACAGTTTTTGTCACGAGCGCCTGCACGGTGGCAAACGCCCGACGCTCCGTGGTGGGGGAAGACAAAAATGTAACACGTCGGCCCGATGGGAGCTCGATGCACCCCTGGTCAATCAAGATACGGATGGGCATTTTGGCCAAGAAATCCGTCCCCAACAGGCACGGAACCGCGAGTGAGGAGGAAACCAAAACAGGCCCGGATAATTTAATGTCTCCAATGCAAATTTTGGCGCGGATTTGCCCAATAATGCCCAGCGAGCCCCCGTTAGCAGCATAGCATGGCACGTCAACAGGGAGCAAGGGACGACTTTGAACGGGAAGGATGTTATAAATCAAATCAGAAATAATGGTCGCCGATGCCCCTGTGTCAATTAAAATCCGCACCTCTACCCCATCAATATGACCGACCACAACCGATGATCCCGCCGACGCAGCAACGACACGATGGGCGAGCTCCGACCACTGACCCGGTTGGAGCGCTCGCCGCATTTCAGAACAATCGCGCGCGATGTGCGGCGATTTTCGAACCCTGTTCAGTTGAGCGTGTGAGTGTGTGTCGGATGTGTGCATGGGCCAAACGTGTGAGGTGCCACGACTCGCCGTATTTCTCTGCTGGAGCTTGGGTGGAGACGGCGTGGCGTCCTGACGAGGTGTCGCTCCGCGCTGACGGGGAGCCCGGCATCCTGACGCAACGTGGCCTTGCAGGCCACAGTTGTAGCAGCGTGTGAGCGCCCCAGATGGCCTGGGCTGCTCCTGGCGGCTCGGTCCATTCCGAGCCTGCGGTGCCGCCGATCTCCATTCCCCCCGCCGCTCCACCCCGCAGACCTCCTCTGATGGGAGGGCGGTGGCCGCCATGGCATGGCCGGCCACCCCCTTGGCAGCCTTGCGACGCAGGGACCTCAAGCCCCCGTGGATGTGGCGCGCGACCAGCAGGGACGACATCTCTCCGTCGTCTTGAGCCAAGACGGCGATGTCCAGCTCATCGGCGAGTAGCAGCAGCTTTTCAGCCACCATGGCGTCCACTCCCTCCTCGTCCATCCGCGGGAAAGCTGCCTTTGCCAGGGCCAGGAGAGCCGTTCGGAAGGCCAGGGGCGATTCGTTGGCGCCCCGATGCCGATCGTGGAACAGCTGCCTGCAGTCCGAAGGCGGCCCATAGACGGCTGACAGCAGCTGCAGCGCCAGGTGCAGCGTGGCGCGCTTTTCCTTAGGCGCCGAGGTGAGGGTAGCCAGGGCGTCGTCGTCCAGCATCGCCGGCAGCGCGCATAGTGCCTCGGCGTCCGTCCAGTTCGCCATCTCTTGATGAGCGATGAACCGCCTTTTGAAGCCGCCCCAATCTCCAGCCGCTCCCACGAACTCCTTGAGAGGCGGCAGTCGCTGTTGTAAGGCGACGTCCGTGGCTGCGGATCTCGCTCCCTCGTTCCCAGCCGACGTTACAGTGTGGGCGGGCTGTGAGCATGGCATCGCCGGTCGCTCCGTTGTTGACGCGCTGGCCGGCGTTGATGATGTCACGGCTCGTGCTTGGCCCTCAGCAGTCACCTGACGCAGGCCGGCCCCGCCCTCTGCTCGCACTGTAGTGATGGCGGGAAATTTAACCGCGAGCCGCGTCGGGGTGGCGGGAAATGCCGGCGTGCGTCGGCTGCTGCCGTCTTCCCGCGCAGCCCCTCCAGCTCCCAGCCGCGTGATCTCCTCCAACACGGCGGCCGCGGCGTAGAGCAGCTCCGCCAGGCGGGAGTGAGCCAGCCGAAGTCCCTCGGCCGACGCATCCCCCCCCTCCTGTCGTAGCGGCGCGGGTGTACTCGGCCCCGGCTGCTCCGATCCGACCTCGGCCATCTCTGGTGGTGATTCGGCCGCGGTGTCCTCCCTTTCCGACTCCCTGGTACGTGTCGTCCCTCGTGTGTCCATCTTTGGACGTTTTACTTCTGACACCAGATGTAGTAATTACTCAGGAGGCTTGACGACGGGATCGGAGGCACACTTATTTATTAACACAACTTGTATACAGTTAGCGAGTATACACAGGACCTAAGGGGTAACGTCCCCTTACTCGGCTAACAGGGAGACACAACATCTAAGCCCCGCTAACCTAAGCCCAAGTCCTCCACTAGGGAGCTAGGGGAGGCTACCTGTCCCAGCCCTGGTCAAGCTGGGATCCGACCCCCTGAGTTCCCAGACCTGCTCGTCAGTCTGGGCTCTCGGGGCCACGCCACCGGCTTGCCCTGGTCGGCCCTGATAAGGACAGCGAGCCAGGGGAGCTCCGGGGCCTATTCTAGCTGGTCTTCCGTCTTCGCTGGTTAAAGCTGATACCTCGACCTCGAGCCCTCCGGCTCACCCCCTCTTATAGTCCGCGGCCCCCCCGGGAGGGGCCCGTGGGGGATGCAGGTGCGGACGTCGGTGTGGCCACCTCCTATGTGTACGGCCCTAACCACGCCCCTTGTGTTTGTTTGCCATCCGCTCCCATACACAATTACACCTCTACAGAAGTAACCGGAATCACACTTCAACTGCCAGGTTTCATGGGAAGTAAGTCAACGTTGTTTTAAACAAGACGTGTCTATGATAGCGAATGGAGGTTTTATCAACTCCCGTGTCTGCATGAAAGTGAATGGATGTGGGGCTGGTTGATAACTTCATGTGAATGGATTTCGCTCTCTCTTATAAATATCCGTGAGAGCAGTGAGAGTTCGCTTTGAGTAAATAGCATGGAGTTCTCTAGACGTGAATAGAGGCCACTTTGAACTAACAGGTCATTATCATCAGCACAAGTTATCAGTACCTGCTGGGTGTTTAAGAGTCTGACCCAGCTGACAATTCTGGATCTAAATAGGAATCAGCTGCAGGCTCTTCCCGCTGGGGTATTTCACCGCCTGTGGAATCTGCATTGGTTGGTTCTGAACAACAACCAACTGAGGATTGTTCCCAGGGACTGGTTGTCATTATAGAGTCAACGCATCGACTCTAGACTCAATGCATCACCCGCATTCTCACCGCACCCTCCGTATGAGTTTACGAATCACAGCCAACGCTGTAACTTTAACGCCAATTATTTCCTCATGCGAGATTTCACCAACACTGACACGGAGACTAAAGCAATGCAAATAAAGACGTGAAGGAGAGCAGGTTGGAGTGCTTTTGTAATGCTGAACTTCACAAAGAAACTTAACATCGCTAATGAAGATATATTTTGATCAGTGTTACCCGCCTATTATGGCAGATGGTTTAGAAACACGGTGACTATAACGCAACCAAGAAGTGAGCTCAGAAGAACTGTGCGTTGCATGCTTGGAATTACATTGAGAGGCAGAGAGAGAAACAAATGGCCCAGAGACCAAACTCTCGCAAATTATATCAAACGGATTATACTGGTAGGAACGAAGTGAACCAGCCTACAATAGACTATATCGTCCGTCCGTCCGTCCGTCCGATTAGGTGTAGCAACATCGCCCCCTACTGCAAACACTTGGCAGGACCCTACAAAAACCTATCGACTCAGTGAGGCTTTCCTGGCTAAACAAGTGTAACATTCCCTTATAATTCCCTGAGATAGTTTTTTATTAAAACATTTAAATTAAAAATTAACTCACAGCGGCCTAAAGCCTACAGCTAGGCCTAAAGCCTAGAACTAGGCCTCAAACTCTCCTTTCGTATCGTACCCCCGCGTGTGTGAAATTTTATTATAGCCATTCATTTGTTCGTTCCTACCAGCCCACCCCGCAGGGACCTGTTCAAAGCAAACTGGCTTTGCCAGGAAACGGTGCGAGAAGAGGTTATGGAATTATCCACGATGGCCAATGCACATTGACAATGGTCGATAACAACAGCGGAGTGGCAGCCAATGGAGGGAACGCGTCCATTAGGACGTGCACCATGGAGATGGAGTAATGACAGCAGCTCGTGTGCAGGTGAGAGGTGGATTCATACATCGCATGGTCGTGAATACGACTTGCAGTAGATTGATAACATTGATATAGATATATTTCATATGAAGTAGGTGAGAGCCAATTGAAATGGGTATCTCTTTTGTTCAACGGTATATACATAAAATAATGATCCAGTAGCTTTTCGAATAATTGAACTACAGACCGAAATGCAAAGCTCTATAAAAAAAAAAACACATCCAAAGCGATCAGTGTTAGCAACGTATATATTTAAACAATGCACTCTTAAAACTATTTGGGAAAACATTTGAACAGAAATCTTCAGGAAGAGCTAACTCGTGTAAATGTTGGGCCACACGCGACGCCGCTCGCGTGCAAGGAGAGGCCGTTGTGAGTCGCCTCTAAACCGTCGCCCATCCCTCTCATTGTTCGTGCTACGGGTAAACTGTGGACTGCCTGCGGGAATCTCCACCACCACGCAGACTCTGTATTTGTTCAGCAATCAGATCACGAAGCTCGAGCCCGGGGTGTTTGACAGTCTCACGGCACTGGTGCAGACACGAGACCCTGAAGCTCCTACTATAGTGAATTATTGCGTATGATCACATATTTCATATTAACACAAATGCTAACCTAACATTGTTTATCGGACAGTGTTTCGGGGAATGTTTGTGCCTTTAAAAAGTATAACTGACAATTAAAATGTGGGTAATTTTACGTGACGGATGTTTATGATTATAAACTGATATTGCTTCAAAATAACATAAGTGCATTAATGTCTTTCTTTGGATAACATATATTTGTGAACGTTAATGTTGTTTGCTTGAGTTAATACATCTCTGAAAGCGAATCGAGGTAAATGTAATAGGTCTCTGTGAGAAGCATCAATGCGAATGGATCATGTAGTTATTAATAACGCGGTAATCTATGACATTATATTTACTTTATTTACTTGATACGTCTCTCATTTTAACGGGCAGATATCGACGGAAGTTAACTGGAATCACTTTAACTGTCAAAACTTTCACTTTAAATTAGTAGAAGTTGTTTTAGATAATGAGTCTCTATGATAGCGAATGCAGGTTGTGTCAACTCCCATGTCTGCATGAGAGAGAACGGCCCTGGTTAAAAACTTTACGTCAGGGGTCTCAAACTCAAATTACCTGGGGGCCGCTGGAGGCAGTATCTGGGTGAGGCTGGGCCGCATCAGGTATTCCACACAAAAAACTTTGCTAAAAAAATCCAAACTTCTCGAATGTCATTACTAACAGTTATTTAACTTCAATGGGTTCTTTTGAACATGAATAGAATATTGAAGAACATGAACGGTTCTTCTGAACATGGCTTCTCTTGCCTACTTCTTGCTGCCAAAGACCTGGCAGCGCTTCCTCTCACATAGCTGAGCCACATTTGGCTTGAGGGAGGAAGCAGTTGAGACCCTCAGTATGGCTTGAAGATGATCATCAGTAAGTCTGGACCTGTACTTGGACTTATTGAAGTTCAAGGTGGAGAAGAGCTTTTCACACAAATATGTGCTCCCAAAAAGGCACATGGTCCGCTTGAACATTCGGGAAAGCTCAGGGAAGCTGGGGTTGAATTCTCGCAAAAATTGCCCAAGCTTGTCTTCTTTTCCACTCACCTCCCTGAACTTGGCTTTGAGGTCAGAGTTGCACTGCAGGTCAATGAGCTCCATTTGAAGCACAGGAGGGGCATCTTGCACATCAAAGGAGAAGGGATCCGCAAAAATTTGAAAAGTGGCTCTGTGCGTCTTGAAGTCTGCAAATCTGTGATCAAATTACTCCTATAGCCTCGAAATGGCATCAACATACTTCTCACCACTGAATGGTGTGCCTGCATTCAGGAGTGCCTTGCATGCTGGGAAATGGCAAAGGTTTGTCTGAGAGAGCTGGGCTTTCCATAACACAAGTTTTGTGGAGAATGCTCTCACGTTGTCATAGGCAGCACTGACGAGCTGCCCCTGGCCTTGTAACTTCGTGTTCAGTACATTCAGCTCATGCGTGATGTCAACAAGAAAAGCTAAGTCCATGAGCCATTTGGGATCACTTAGCACAGGAACAGCCACCCCATCCTTCTCCATGAAGGCTTTCACTTCTGCTCTCAACTCAAAACATCTCTTCAAGACGTTTCCCCTGCTGAGCCAACGTACCTCGGTGAAGTAGAGCACATCCTCATATTCTGACTCCATTTCCTCTAAAAAAGTACGGAACATCCGGTGCTTTAAGCCCCTGGATCTGATTTGGTTGATGCATTTCACAACAACAGACATCACATTGTCAAACTTCAGGCATTTGCTGCAAAGGGCCTGCTGATGGATGATGCAGTGCAGAGCAATGGCCTCCTCCACACCCTCCTCTTCTAGTTTTCTTTGAACAAGTGCCACCAGTCCATTTTTCCTCCCTGTCATTGATGGCGCTCCGTCGGTTGTTATTCCAACAAACTTCTTCCATGGCAAACCGGCATTCACAATGGCATCACACAGCTGGCAAAATATCTTCTGAGCGCTGGTGTGGCCATGCATTGGAATTACTGTGAGCAACTCCTCCATCACTTCAAAATTGTCATCAACACCACGGACATATATTTTGAGCTGGGCAGTGTCAGTGATGTCTGAATTCTCGTCAAGAGCGACTGAGTATGCATTGAAAAATTTGGCTTTCTCACGCAGTTGATCATAAATGTCACTTGACAGGTAAGAAATGCGCTCTGCCACGGTGTTAGCAGAAAGGCTGATGTTGCTAAACTGACCTTTCTTTTCCGGACAGACTATACTTGCAGCCTGTAAGATGCACTTTTTGATAAACTCGCCTTCTGTGAATGGCTTTCCTGCCTTAGCAATCATCTCACTAACCACGTAGCTTACTTCGACTGCTGCATTATTCTCTTTGGTTGCTTTCTTGAAGACATTTTGTTGCCTCAGTAGACATGTTTTAAGATTGGCAACCCGGTTGGCTCTCTCATCTCCCCGGTATTTTGCATACTCCTCAGCATGTCTAGTTGAGTAATGACGTTTGAGGTTGTATTTCTTGTGCACCGCAACTTTTTCTGTACAAATAAGACACGTCGGGGTGCTCATGTGCTCAACAAAGAAATATTGCATCTCCCACTTTTCCTGAAATTGTCTGTGCTCGTCACCAACCTTTCTCTTCACTGCAGGCTTTGAAAAATACATGATTGGGGCTGTGTGACAAGATATATATTCATTCCACTTGCTGTCGCTCACGCAATAAAGTTTCAGTCAAGTGTTTAGCCAACCAGCGACGCACGGAGATGTAATTTCCGCAAATGCACGTCATTTCTGCTTTTTCCGGTAACAACAGTTGCGTAGATTATGGGGGGGGGGGGGGGTAATGCGTTCCCATCAGATTTCGTCCCCACACCCCAGTCACAGGCAGACACAGCTGTAGCGGCTGCTACTATACACGCTTCTCTGTTCAAAGCACGGGGATCTGAGCCGGGATGAGCTGTGGATCTGCGCTTTGACGCGCTCCGGTGTGCGCACAGTGGAGAGCCGAAAGAGGGAGAGGAGAGGACTATATGAGGCAGCGTCATTGTGTGACCACGGGGTTCAAATGCTGCTGGCCACTGTCGGGGCTTTCGCTGCCTTCAGTCACATCATCACATTTTTCTATAGATTTTTGTGATTACTTTGTGCCGGCGTGTTGGCTTGCCTGCGTTCCGGGACTTATTTGAGCAGATCCGGAACCTCTCGTATCTAAAAAAATATGAATATTAAAACAAGTTTTTAAAGAAATTATTAAAATAAAATGTAACAATATAATGTAATCACTAGAAAATGACGGAGCCCCTGTTGACATCGGTGGATGAATTACTAATTTGTGGCCACGCAATAACAAGATAATCTAATAAGTTATATATAAAGCTTTCTTAACAACAGCATCACAATTTCATAAAATAATAACAAATGCAGACTTCTAAGATGAACCAAAATAATTATGCACATCGTCATGTACAGTCTGTGGCTCGGTGCGTAAATGTCACCACCAGAGGATGAGGGAATTTAAATCATTAAAATTCATCCACACATATCAGGTGTAAATAATAATGTAAAACAGCCCAGACAGTAAAATGTAGATATTAGCTCAATGACGTGTTATAAACTGCTGCGGTTTAGAATAATCCGTCTGCGTAAAGAAGCTCCCAAAACCTCACAGCGCAGCGTGTGCGTAAAGGAGCCGTGGTGTCCCTTGAATTTGCCTTCAATTTAACAAATTGTGTGTGTGTGTTCCGTTCGTTTTCTCCGCTGGACACAGAAGTCGCCTTTGCTCAAGATGCCACTTTATTAATCACTGACACAAAGACTGATACCGTCACTGCAGTATAGCCTAAATAAGTCCCACTGCATTATAAGTGGCATGTGTGTGCTGTTTTAAGCGTCGTTTTATGTGCGTTCCGGGACCTGTGCTCGTCGTACCTGCGCTGTCATATGTACTTAGCGTTCCGGCACCTTGTGATTTACAAATGAAGCACTGGATACATCATGACCTGCGCGAAAGAGGGCGGAAAACTATGAATTTCACCCTCCTGCTCTCCGCACATCCAAAGCCACTCTTTTCTCTCCCGGCTCTCTCTCTCACTCACTCTCACACGTACACTAACACACACACACACGACCCCGCCCCCCATGTCACTCACATGCATGCCGCATTCACTGGACAGGCACACAGTAGAAAACCAGAACATCATAACATTGTCCCACACAGCAGCTAACAGCGGGGTTGCTACAATATAAAACTCGCGGGCCGCACTAACATTAAACTTTCATATTAAGGTGGGGGCCACAGCTCGCGGGCCGCGAGTTTGAGACCCCTGCTTTACGTGAATGGATTTCGCTCTCACCAATATATTTCCATGAGACTGGTGGTAGTTCGCTTTGGACAAATAGCATGGAGGCTACCACTCAACTGAAGTCTCTAGAAGTGAAGAGGCCACTTTGAACTGACAGGTCATTCGCATTATCATAATCCATAAGTATCCGTTGGGGTGTTTGACAGTATGCATGTGAATCAAGAACAATTTAACGAACACATCTGTATTTCAGTCAACGCACTATGTTTACGTAAAATGTGCGAATGCAAATGAAAGAATGTCGCTTAAGCTAATATATCTATGGAAGTGAAAGGAAGTCGCTCTGATTGTGAATGGACATTGGTATGAAATACATATGTCTATAACAGTAAATTTAGATCGCTGAAACTAAACATTTCTCTGTAAATGAATGAAGGTATCTTTAACTAATCTCGTTTTAAATGATGTCGCTTTCATTAACATATCTGTAAATCTACATTAGTACCAGCTGGGGTGTTTGACAGTCTGACCCAGCTGACCCGTTTGTCTCTTAGTGACAATCGGCTGCAGGCCCTTCCAGAGGAAGTGTTTGACCGCCTGGTGAATCTGCAACGCCTGTATCTGAAACAGAACCAGCTTAAGAGCGTTCCCAGGAGCACGACTGGCGGTGGAATTGGAGCCACACGCATAGGAATCAGTCTATTGAGGGCATTAGCCCTCGTCTCCATGAAACAACCAGAGATCCGATGTGTCGGAAAGACAGAAGACATCATCAGCTGCATTCGAGTTTTAATGAATCGCTCGCATGCCCATGGCATATTCTGCAACTACAACACGCAGAGCCTGTATTTGCAAAGCAATTGCATTACAGTGCTCAAACTCGGGGTGATTGACAGTCTGACTGGGGAGACGCGATACTCTGGAGCTCCATTAAAACTACTGTAATCTTGTCCCAAGCTTGAGTCCTCCACTGAAGTGCAGGTCCATAGCTCCAGCTCGCTCCACGCCATCGCATCCCACACCCCCATCTTTCACATCGCAACACCGCACTCTACACCCGGGTTTTTGAGCCATAGCCGGGGGGAGGTGGGGATGGGGCAGTAAGGATGCTTCCTCGTGTCTTCCACAGCAGTGCTTTTCTATACTAAACTTGTTATTTTACCAGGTCAGGTCCACTAAGCTATCTAGCTCTTTTTCAGAAGCAACCTCGCAATAAATGATGGAAATGTATAGCAGCCAAATATTCAATGCGTGTTTCTAAATGTCGAGGGGAAAAATCCAGAGGACCTGGAAAAAAATTCGCGCGATCGCCGGGAGAACATGCAAATTACAAATATACAGCAAGCGTTAGGGTTGGAATCGACCTTACAACCTGCTACATATCAGGCGAGGTAGTTAACATCTCGCCACTGCGGCGCACCATCACCGGGGAATGTTAACGTCACGGCCAAGACGATCATCTGTTAGGCTCTTTGCTTTTGTTACGACCACGCGCTGGTTGTGAAAGCAAATTCCATTCCCAGATGAACGCCGCGTGTTCAGCAAGGGTCTGCAGCTCGTTGTGAATTGAGATGACGGTTCACCGATTGTCTGGCGATGCCGCGTTGGAAGTGGTGCAGAAGCGCAATTAGCAAGAGACGTCGACGCATTCGTAGATCATCCTTAAGAGATGAGAAGTGAGGAGACCTTTTTAGCTGATGGGCTCAGCGCAGTGACCAATGAGTGCACAAACAACCTAGTGAATCCTAATCCAATCTAATTATGTTACACATGAGAATCCACTTGATGTGGCTCATTCCAGCTGAAATAAATGCATGCGAGGAACCCACTTGGCAGGGCTTGTGGGAAAGTGCGCCACTGAGTGAGAATAAGAGGCGTATAAATGTTGACGTCCTTTTCCAGGGCTATTCTCTGGTGGTAAACTGTTCATTGTACCAGTTTAATGGGGATCGGGAGTGTATCAGTTAACGTGATGCGCTATAAACACGGCGACCCGATTTCGATTCCCACCACCAGCGACGATTATCCGAACCAGTCCTGTGCTTCCCCTAGGTCAAATCAACCTCAAATTACTCACATAGGTTTGGACGTAAACCAGTTTAAGAGCATTGCAGGGCGATAATTTTGCTCTCCATCGAGTGTTATATGCATGGATGTGTGTGTGTGCACCTAGCCTGGCACAAGCACTGCGTCGGTTGTAGGGGTTTTGACCAAACGTCACTGCTGAAGTGGTGATGATCATCACTCGCTTCTGATGTTCGCCGTGGCTGACGTTCAATCCAGGTCACCGTGTTCAGAGCGCAGTACGTTAACCACTGGGCCCACCACTCCCCGCGGCTATCTCTCACATTTGCCATTTTAAACAAATCACAACCTTCTACATATGCTCATAATGCAACGACGGTGAAGGCTACTTTATCATTCGTCATCACGAGGAGACTGGGAGAGACGAGGGAGCTGTTGAAGAGGCGAGGAGGCTGAGAGAGGCGAGAAGGCTGAAAGAGAGAGAGGAGGCTGACAGCTCCGCGCAGGGCACAGTCCCAGGGGTTGCCGTACAGCCAGATGTAAGTGAGGCTCTTGAGGTTGTCAAAAGCGCCCCTGGGAATGCTCTTCAGCTGCCCCGCGTTGATCCGCGATTCCTTTGCAACTGTGTTCTGTTAACATCGCAATGCAAGTCACGCGTGCACAGCTTCACGTGTGATAGCATTTTCGATTACTCGGCAGAGCGTGACATCAAACAGGTGAGAAATAGACACAACGACTTGGCATCGGTCGAATCAGTGATGGTTCATAGCAGTGATGATGCAGACAAAGACTGTCACAGAATCCTCGTTTCAAAACAATCCCTCTCACACACGTGTTGTCTCCCCAGTGCTGATGCTTACTAACCGTGCCAGGTACTCACTTAAGGCTGAGTAAACAGAGGGGAGGCCCATGCCGGGTTAATGTATTCAAGACTGATTGGAACCAGTCATGAATCGATCTTCAATGTTTTGGCTCCCAGCATAGGAGTGTGAAATTTCCATATCCGCCTTTCCGACGACAATGCCAAAATATTGGAAGAACGGTAAAGATAAAGCTCAAACCTCGTCACCCAATATCAGTGTAACGACCACTACATTGGAAATCAGACCAGCAGTAGATAAACAAAGGGATTTGAATGATTTTTTTGATGTTTCGAACCATACCAATCCGCTCACAAGCTTAATCGGTGAGTGAAATGCAATGAACGCTATTTGTAGTCGTTTTTACATAACACTCTGCTAGAGTCTCCATAAAACAGTGGACAGCGATTGTCTGATGTTTCTGCGCAATGAGGAACTCGCGTCTCTCCCCACTGGGGTGTTTGACAAACTGACCCAACTCACTTATCTGACTCTGTACAACAACCTGCTGAAGAGCGTTCCCAGGGGCGCGTTTGACAAACGGAGTCAGCGCTGCCAGCAACGGTCTCTGCTGTGTTGCTGGGAATAGGGATAGAGATGACGCTCGGCACGAGTAGCGTTCAGTTTATTAAACTACCTCGTTATTAACATCCACGTCATTATCATCGTCGTCATTGTGCCCCCTTGTGCGATGTGTTAGTCTGCAGTGTCACTGAGCAGTGAGGTAAGCGTCTGCATTAGTGCATCAGTAAATGTTGCATGTAGTGAATTGTGTGAATAATTAGGGCTGATATTGAGCGATTATAGAAACTCACCCGTGATGTGCAGGCTTGGTTAGTGCAGCAACAACAATATAACCTAACAACGCAAAATAATCACCACAACGCAACACAGCAAAAAACTACTCAACAAAGCTGTTGCAGTCAATGATACATTTGGGGGGTAGGGTGTTTCTTTGATTGGGGAGAAGCGAGGACTTGCGGGTGGTGGCTTTGTGTGAAAGTGGTTGCAGGTGTGTGGGGTTGGATTGGCTCGTGGGCACGGGGGTTTGGACTCATGGGCACGTTATAATTAAATGGGGAAAGGGCGTGATTGAATAAAAGGCCCCGGCGCGGGGAATCCGGGGAGGGGGTGAAAATGTCACTCCGCTACTTGGCTTGTTCGAGGCGGTTGCTAAGATAGAGACTGAGGCGGGGGCGGGATTTTATTTCACTAATGATCCTGCTCAAAATTACCTGCTGATCCCGCTCAAGGTGCCTGGGACTGATCCCGCTCGAGGTGCCTGGGACTGATCCCGCTCGAGGTGCCTGGGACTGATCCCGCTCGAGGTGCCTGGGACTGATCCCGCTCGAGGTGCCTGGGACTGATCCCGCTCGAGGTGCCTGGGACTGATCCCGCTCGAGGTGCCTGGGACTGATCCCGCTCGAGGTGCCTGGGACTGATCCCGCTCGAGGTGCCTGGGACTGATCCGCTGAGTGTTCTGTTCCAGAGCCTGGTGATGGTTCAAGCCTTTCATTCCATCTCCAACTACGCAGGGGCCCGAGTGTCAGATGTGTCCGTCGAGCTGAGGTGTGTACCTGGTAGAGGTTGGTCTTCAGGGAAGTCATGTGATCCTGTCCTCCGGTGCTGCGCGTTTAACGTCCAAGCTGCCACCTGCGCCATCTCTACTGGATTCGGGAGAGGAGGGCCTAACTGCCCGGCCGGCTGCTCTTCTTGAGGAGCCGGGTTCGACGGGGCATTTGTAAATTCCCCCCGGGACCTCCAGGGAGAGGTGAGCCCACCTCCCCTGGGGGCCCGGCCACAAGGACTCCATCAAATAAATGATCCCCATACACACACGCTCCCACACCGTCAGTTGGCTGTCGCACTCGGCAGGCCGTATTGGTTATTGGCTGAACCTGGCCTTTATTGTGCTTGCAGGTGTTACACGGTGAGGGTGGGAGATGCGGGTTCTGGGGCGGATCCTGTAGTTTTGCGTGTTACTTACTGCGTTTTTATATTTTCTCTCTTTCTTTGTTGTCTATTGTTCTGTACTTTCGTCCCCTTTCCCCGTTAGTTACTGTATATTTGTATATATTGTATAGGTGGGGATGGGTTATTTTTTCGAGGCACACATAGGGGTTATGTTTGTTTGTTGCAGGGAGAGTTGACAGCCGGGATGGCTGAGTGCTACGAAGAGGGAGGGTGATTCTGTGACATCGCGGGATGTCACTGAATGGTGCCGGCCCTAGAAAGGCACGGCGTGCAATGTAACCACATCGCAGACACCGCTATGATGTGGGTGTACTACCGGCCCTATAGGGACTCGGTGAGTGCCGATTGATAGCACTGGATGGCACCACGCTCGGCGTGCAGTTCCAGTCCTACAAGATAGGGTGTAGGGATGCTAGCCGTAGGAAAGGGGTTGCTAAAGGCCACTGGTTGACCCGAAAGGATACATGACCAGTTAAGTCTACAAGGAGGACCAAAGTGGGAGCTCGGGGTGGTCACGTGGTCCAGGTCCAGATCCCGCTCGAGGGTTCTGGAAGGTGGTCATGGCCAAAGGCGGAGCCAGCCACGCCACAGAGAACATAAGCCGGGTCCCCCAGAGGGACCCGGCTTATGAAAATATAATCATGCTTGTGTTGCCATCGAAGCTGGAGGCTCAGAAAAGCTGCAGGGAAAGTTTGGGTACCTGCGCTCGCTTCGCAATTATCCCGTGTTCTTCAAGTAGATCTACAGATATTGCTTCGACTTGGCTAGGGACAAAGGTCAGCGAAGTTTGGACATTGACACAACCACGTCCATTTTGGCCATGCTGTTGGGCAGAATTTGACCTCTCTTCTCCTCTTTCCATCAGTTCCTGGAGCAATGCAAATACAAAGTGGTCAACAAGGATCAATGGTGCAATATCCTGGAGTTCAGCCGGACTATGAACGCAGACCTCGGCAACGATGATGAAGACAGCACATGGCCAGTTCTCCTGGACGAGTTTGTGGACTGAAGTGTGTACATAAGCACTGCGAGTTGCATGCTTGGAATTACATTGCAAGGCAGAGGAACACGTGGATCACAGACCAAACTCTTGTAAATGACATCAAACCGATGATAAAAGTAAGCTGGCTTGGTCATGATATCGCACAAGAGGGGGCTGTGGAATAATAATCTGCCATGGCCAATGCACATTGTCCACGGTCTATAACTATACTGGAGTGACGGCCAAGGTAGAGAACGCGCCTGGAAGGACGTCCACCAGGGAGATGGAGTAATGACAGCAGCTCGAGTGCAGGCGCGAGGTGAATTCATCCATCGTATGGTCGTGACTTCGGCTTGCAAATGGATCGATGATTGTTCTTAATGATTACATATACACGCATTGACGTGAAAAGAATGTTATATGAAGTAGGTGAGAGCCTATTGAAATCTTAAATACTTTAATCAATGATGCAATATATTTACTAGTAAGTAAACTATAGACGCAAATACAGTGATCAGTATTCGCGGCGTATATACAGTACGTTTCAACGAAGCACTTTTAAATGTAATTGGGGTAAAACATTTTGAGGGAAATCTTCGGGAAGAGGCAACTAACTGTTGAACCACACGCGACTCTGCTCGCGTGCAAGGGGAGGCCGTTGTGAGCCGCCTCTAAACGTCGCCCGTCCCTCGCAGTGTTCGTGCCCAGGGGCAGCTGTGAACTGCAATAGCAAAAGCCTCGCGTCTGTGCCTGCCGGAATCCCCAGCAACCCGCAGTATCTGGCTTTGCAAGACAATCGGATCACGAAGCTCGAGCCGGGGGTGTTTGACCGCCTGACGGCACTGGTGGAGACACGAGTACAAGCACATGAACATCATTCATAGTTACACAAAATATGACGTTACATTGTTTTTTGGACATAGTTTACATGAATATTTGTGACTTTGATAAGGATAATTCTGACTATCTAAATGGCGTTGAATTTACCTGACAGCTGTTTATGATTGTAAACAGATATGACTTCAAATAACGGGGAAATGTTTTATTTGAATAACAGATCTTTGTGAACAGGAATTAAGTTTGCTTGAGTTAATACATCTCTGTGAAAGCGAATCAGGGTGTGAGAGGCATGAATGCGAATGGATGATGTCCAATGCACATTGACCATTGTCGATAACTATAGCGGAGTTGCAGGCAAGGGAGATAACGTGTCCTGAAGGACGTCCACCATGGAGATGGAGTAATGACAGCAGCTCGTGTGCAGGTGCGAGGTGGATTAATACATGGCATGGTCGTGACTATGGTTTGCAGTGGATCTGTTTTATTACGTAATCTATGTATTTGTAATAACAGCTATCGTGGGTTCACGTGGGGGATTGGCTTGCCGGTCCTGCTTGTAGCCAATAAGGGTCGAGATAGGGAGTGTGGGGCCGGCGTGATCACGGCATGTCATCAGGAGTGATTGGCCCAGCCATTTGGGGCCCCAGCCAAGGGGGATCCGGGTAAGAGGCGTGGTCCCGGGATTGACAGGGAACCATCGAGAACGGTCGAGATTGCCCATGGAGGATTGGCTGGGAGGACCACGTGACGAAGGGATTAAGAGGGAGAGAGAGGAAGGATCGGGGGGGAGACTGGGAACTGAACGGGGGCGAGAGCCATGCGCGTACGGGGCTCCGGGTGCCACGTGCGCGGTGGGAGCTGGTGGGAGTCCGCTGCCACTACGTTGTCTGCCAGCAACGGAGCGTGTGGGAGCAAGTGTACCGTGAAGTGAAAATAAAGAGGACCGATTCCGAATCCGTCTCCGGAGAATTATTACATTGGTGTCAGAAGTACTTCTGCGACTGTTTGGACGATCGTCAAGATGTCCAAGCACCCCAGAAAAAAGAACCTGCCTGTGCCTCTATCGGAGGAGGAGGTCGAGACGGATGAAGATGAGCTGTTGGGAACTACAGCCCCTATGCCGCCTGTTGAAGATGTACTTCTCGACGTCTCTCAGCGTCGACCGACGGAAGATGCGACCGCTGCAGGAACAAAAGGCGAGTGGCGGCTGATGGCGGAGCAGATCGAGTCATTACGCGCCATTCTGCTTAGTCTGGTGACCGCGGTGGCATCCTCACCAGCCGCGGGCCGCCAGATTGCCGATCAACTGGACGCCGCGGGAAGGAGTCCGGTGAAGGAACCAGCGTCCGCCATTCCTTCTGCTACGCGGGAGGACGCCGTCATTCTGGGTGGAGCAGCTGCGCCGGAGCCGTCGGCCGCCATTTTGGGCGCGCCTACCGCCACGCGGCCACCGGCCGCCATTTTGTCTGATACGGGTGGAGAGCGGGAACGCCAGTCGGAGACGCCCGCGGCGCGCACTTGCCACCGCGGACATCGCCTTCCACAAATCAAAGAATTCATCGCCGGAGGTGATTGGAGTGCTTTCACATGGCGCTTTGAATCGGCTTTTAGATCCGTCAATTTGACGGAGGATGAAGCACTGGGAGCGCTACCTACACTGCTCGACGATGTTTCTCTGGGGGTCTTCCGTTCCATTCCGGCGGCCAAGAAGAAGACACTGCGGGACGCGTTCGTGGAGATGGCGGAATTCTATGACCCACCGACGTCAGCCACCAGAAAATTTATGTTACGTCGCCGAGCATCGGAGGAATCGCCGTTGGCCTATCGTGGGGCATTGATGGCGCTGGCCATGGCTGCCTACCCCGACGCGACGGCCGACCATTTGGATCCTCTCATCCTCTCCCGTATGCTGGAATTGGCTCAGGAACTCAAGATTTCGCTGCCAGTGTGCGGCCACGAACCACTTACATCGCGATGGGTGGTGCGCTGCCTGGACGCAAAATTTAATATCAGGCGTTGGGACCAGATGGCGGCGTGGACGGGGAAACCGGAGATCGACGGGCCACCTTTGGGGTGGTCTCCACGACTAGTGGTCCACTGCTCCGACGACTCGGACGACGACGACATGCTGGCTGCTGCTGTTTCGCACGAGAGTCCGGGACGGTGGCTGCGCGACCAGCGTGGCAACTACATGGGTCGTCCGCGTGCAAGGGCCGGGTCGTCCGACCGCCGGCCGACGTCGGCGGCTTGCTTCAAGTGCGGCAGACGGGGCCATTTCGCCCGTGACTGCCGCTGTCGGCCTCTACTGTCGCCTCCTCCGACGAGGGGACCTCCATCTCCTCCACCTGCCGCGGAGCCGCAACAACCTCGGGCGAGTCGGCACACATCGGACACCCGGCAGGTCCTGTCACATCACCCATCCATTCGCACTCATTCTCACACTCCTCAGGAAAAATTTACTTCCCCCGCTACAGTTACGCGCTCTGCTACGCAGTGGAAAAAATTGGCTCGCAGGGTGGTAGCTGCGGCTTCGGGCTCGTCGACGGTACGGGGTACCATCGACGGCGTTGATGTGCGCATCTTGGTGGACACGGGCGCGTCGGCCACCATCATTTCTGATGTTATTTTCCATCTGTTGTCCATCCCTGCGTCGCAGATACGTAGGGTTAATGATGCGTGTGTCGCCGCGAATGGGGGAAGCATGGGTATCTGTGGCCAGGTGGATGTGAGCATCGCTATCGGAAATATTACCGCCGCAGGACCTGTGTTAATCTCTCGCTCGCTAGCTGTTCCATGCTTACTCGGTACTGATTTCCTGCGTCGGATGCCGCTGAAAATACGAGTCGACCAGGACTGTTTAGAAATGCCGGGGGGTCGTCGTATGGCGTTCCTGCCTTCCTTGTTGGACAGCGCGCCTACAGGTAATGCAGTCACTGCCGTTGTTGCTGCTACGGTAGAAGTACCGCCGGGAGCACAGATGTTGATACCGTTGCGTTACCGTAAACCCCTTCGAATGGGGAAGGGTGCAGAAGGCGTGCTGCTATCCCCATCTAATTCGGCATCTAAATCATTTTCTTTAGCGGCGGCGCAAACGATCGTGCGACCGGGTCAAGCACCTTTTATACAGGTGTTAAATGGGGGACCTGACCGCGTTATTGTTCCAGAGGGGTCGGTGTTGGCTCACGCCACTATCGACTTCGCCTCTTGCGACGCAGCGCCGCGCGCACGAAGGCCCGCTGGTAGGCCCCCACACGATCGCTCTCAAGAACGTTGGATCGCAGATTTGTGCGGAGAAAATTCTTCCTTGTCGAACGAACAAAGGAACGCCCTGCGTTCATTATTGATACAGTACACTGATGTTTTCAGTAAAAATGATTTGGACCTCGGCCGCACGTCGCTTTTGTCGCACCATATTGACACCGGTGCGACGCCTCCCATCTCTATGCACCCTCATCGCATGAGCCCGGCGGAAAGGGATCACGTGCGCGGAGCGGTAAATGAATTGTTGGCGGCGGACATCATTTCGCCGTCCAACAGCCCTTGGGCCGCGCCCGTCGTTCTGGTAAAGAAGAAAGATGGCGGTACAAGATTTTGTGTTGATTTCCGCCGGTTAAACAAAATTTCGGTGGCGGATGCATACCCCTTACCGAGGATGGATGATTCGTTGGACGCTTTATCGGGTGCTAAGTTTTTTTCTACCCTTGACTTGTCCTCGGGGTTCTGGCAGCTTCCCCTCGACGATGAGTCGAAGGCAAAAACGGCATTCCGCACGCCGCAAGGTCTCTTTGAATTTAATCGGTTGCCTATGGGCTTGAATGCGGCACCGGTGACGTTTCAGCGGCTCATGGAATTGGTGCTGACTGGACTGCAGTGGGAAACGTGCCTCATATATCTTGACAATATAATTGTTTTCAGCCGCACGTTCGAAGAACACCTCCAACGTCTAGAGGCGGTTTTTCAAAGAATGCGTACGGCTGACCTTAAATTTAAACCTAAAAAATGCCACCTTCTGCAACACTCTGTCCGCTACTTGGGTCATATCGTCAGTTCGGACGGCGTATCCACTGACCCTCTGAAAACGAAATGTGTACGAGAGTGGCCCACACCCACTTCGGTGGGAGATGTTCGGCGGTTTATTGGCTTCGCTTCCTATTATCGCCGCTTCGTTAAAAATTTTGCGACGTTGGCAAAGCCATTACATGTTCTGACTGGCAAAAATCAAAGGTTTCAATGGGGAGCGGAAGAGGAAAAATCTTTTATGGCACTTCGGAACCACCTCGCCACGGCGCCAACGCTGGATTACCCAGATTTCTCACAGCCGTTCATCCTCGATACGGACGCTAGTGATATCGGCATTGGGGCCGTTTTGTCGCAACGTAAGGACGGGGTAGAGCGAGTAGTGGCGTACGGCAGCCGGGTTTTGTCCCCTGCGGAAACACGCTATTGTGTGACAAGACGGGAACTTTTGGCAATTGTTCACTTTGTCCGTTTGTACCGGCCGTACCTGTATGGACGGAAATTCCTAGTTCGCTCAGATCATGCGGCTTTACAATACTCCTTGAAATTAGATCAACCGTCAGGCCAATTGGCCAGGTGGCTGGAATCGTTACAAGAATTTTCCTTTAATATTACATACAGAAAGGGGGCCCATCATGCAAACGCTGACGCGCTCTCAAGGCTGCCGCTCCTTCCTCCGTGCGCTTGCCTGACGGGCACGCACCGCTGTGCGGCACCGGCCGCTTCGCCTTGTCCGGTTATGGGGGCGATAGCGGATGAGGATGCAGGGGCGGAAGCGAAGGAGGACGACCAGCAAGGGTCGGTGGACACGGATGATATCTTACGGTTACCGCACGCGGTTTGTCTACGTGAGCAGGAGGCTGATGCCTCGCTGTCTCCACTACGGAAATTGATAGGGAAACAAAAATCTCGATTGGCGGGTTGGAAATGGCAGATGTTCCGAGGCAAGTCGGGATTGTTAATGTGTACTGACGGCTTGTCTGATCGACCACGCTTGGTGGTGCCTACTTCACTTCGCTACGACCTGCTTCGTGCTTTGCACGCTGATAAATTGATGCACCTCGGCGTCCAAAAGACTTTGGCCGCACTGCAGAAGGATTTCTTTTGGGCCGGTATGACAACAGACGTCAATGACTTTATTCGCTCATGCCAGGACTGTGCAAAGAGGAAGCCGCCTCGGAACCCCTATGTACCACCGTTACGTTCCATTGAGGTGTCCCGCATTAACGAATTGGTCGCTCTCGATGTTCTGGGCCCGTTTCCCCCGTCGGCGAGGGGCAATAAATACCTTCTCGTCGGGGTGGAATATTTTTCTCGATGGCCGATGGCCTGGCCCCTACCCGACCAGACGGCAGCATCCATTACCGACGCTTTCTTGAACGGGTATGTCATGGACAAGGGGGCACCTGAAAGGCTGCTCACAGATCAGGGGCGGAATTTCTCTTCCAAATTGCTTAAGGAAGTTTGTGACGCGTTGGGTACGAAGAAAATTCGCACTTCTCCTTACCACCCACAAACAGATGGTATGGTGGAACGATTTAACCGCACCCTTTCGGCTATGCTTTGTCACACGGTCAGTGAAAAGCAAACCGATTGGGACCTGCACATACCAGGCGTCTTAGCAGCTTACCGCATGGTTCCACACACATCCACGGGATACTCACCATTCTTTTTGATGTATGGCCGTGAAAATGTTCCACCCATCGACGTGCAATTGGGTGAGCCAAGCAAACGACCGTCCCGTTCCTTGCCTGACCACGTGCGTGACTCGCTTGAACGAGTGACGGAGGCGCGAGAGGCTGCCCGGTGTGCGACAGCCCGTGCTCGGGCAAGGAACGAACGTTATGCGCGTCGATCGCATACGCACATGTCTTGGTCAGTGGGGGACCGGGCGTGGCTCCACTGCCCCCAGGTACCGGCGGGCACATCCCCCAAACTGCACAGGCCGTGGCGGGGGCCTGTAACACTAATAGATGTTCGGAACTTGCAGAGTATCCGTGTTCAGTATGAAAATCGGCGGTGGTATGTCCACTCCTCACGGCTTAAACCCTATGTTGACGCGCGTGTCGGCCCTTCATCCCCATTAGTTGACCTGCCGGGTTCCGTCGAGCCGACCACGCCGCTTGCCACACCCATTGATCCCAAGGGGGACTGTGTTGTGCCTCCTACAGATGAACAGGTTCTGAGGGCTGAGGTGGCCCCAGCCGCCCCCCCTCCAAGGAGACCTGACCTGGACGTGACCAAGCATCCACAACCTACTTCTTCTTCAAGCCTACCACCTCCTGTCCATCCGGAAGCAAGGGGATCAGGCGCTGGGAGCGGAGGGGGTCCCGCGTCACGTACGCGGTCGAAATCTCTCCCGTTTCGTTAACGTTTGATCGTTCGTTTAATTCCCTGTTGTTACTGCGCTGCAGGGGCGCCCTAATGTATGTCGTGATTTTGTTGTATGGGTGACTTTTTAAATGTTGTAGGCGCAGGGACGCCGGTTCACCCTCATATCGTTAAACGCACCTTGGTGCCCTAATAATATGTTTCGGAATTGGTTTATCACCCTTTCCCAGCTGAGACGGCTATTTTTTTCACCGGGGGGGGGGGGGGGGTGATGTAATAACAGCTATCGTGGGTTCACGTGGGGGATTGGCTTGCCGGTCCTGCTTGTAGCCAATAAGGGTCGAGATAGGGAGTGTGGGGCCGGCGTGATCACGGCATGTCATCAGGAGTGATTGGCCCAGCCATTTGGGGCCCCAGCCAAGGGGGATCCGGGTAAGAGGCGTGGTCCCGGGATTGACAGGGAACCATCGAGAACGGTCGAGATTGCCCATGGAGGATTGGCTGGGAGGACCACGTGACGAAGGGATTAAGAGGGAGAGAGAGGAAGGATTGGGGGGGAGACTGGGAACTGAACGGGGGCGAGAGCCACGCGCGTACGGGGCTCCGGGTGCCACGTGCGCGGTGGGAGCTGGTGGGAGTCCGCTGCCACTACGTTGTCTGCCAGCAACGGAGCGTGTGGGAGCAAGTGTACCGTGAAGTGAAAATAAAGAGGACCGATTCCGAATCCGTCTCCGGAGAATTATTACATATTGATAAATTTGATACTAAGTGGGTGAGTGCCTATGGTTAATGGTTTCTGCGCAGTGAAGTACTCGCGTCTTTCACCGTGGGGCTGTTTGACAAACTGACCCAGCTCACTCATCTGGCTCTGGCCACCAACCACCTGAAGAGCGTTCTCTGGAGCACGTTTTACAAACGGTGCCAGTGTAATAAAGGACTCTCTCTCAGATGTCGATCTCCGTTGTCCTTTATTGGGTTCGTAGAATCTCGATAACACGGCGTCTCGCTCAGGCCTGCGTCCCGCTCGACGACCTCTCCACAGCCTCGGCTGCTCCGATATGCAGTCTCCCTGCTGCTCCAATATCCAGTCTCCCTGCTGCTCCAATATGCAGTCTCCCTGCTGCTCCGTCAGGCCATCCTTGCAGCCACACCGCTGCTCCACTATCTAGCGTCACTGCTGCCCCGTACACAGCTAGCCTCTCACAGCCCCGGTTAGCTCTCTCCGTCTGACACCGATGGCTGACGGTGTCGACGTCTCCCACCGCGTGGCGACCGCGCCACTCTCTCCCTCTTGCCCAGCGTGGCCTCCTCGTGTTTCACTCCATCTCAACTCCCCCTTCCCCTTCCGTTTCTCTCCCTAAATCCTCTCACCCACGTGACCCTAACTCCACCCACTCCCCACGTGACCCAGACTCCGCCCCCCCTCAATGCTTGCTCGCATTACACCAGCACTGCCAGGAACGGTCTCTGCTTTGTCGCCGCGCACCAGGTTAGAAACGACGCTCGGTACGAGTGGCGTTCAATTTGTAAAGCTACCGCGTTATTGACATTCACAGTCATCGTCTTCATCATCGTCATGGTGCCCTCTTGTGCTCCGAGTTAGCCTGCAGTGTCACTGAGCAGTGAGGTGAGCGTCTGCCTTCGTGCATCAGTGAATATTACATTGAGAGATTTGAGTGAATATTTATAAGTGACATTGAGCGTTTATAGAAGCTCACGCGTGCTATGCGGGCTTGGTTCGTGCAGCAGCAACAATAAAAGAACAACGCAACAAAATCAAAACAACATCCAAACAACGTAACACAGCAAAAAACAACTACCTGACAAAACAACCACACAACACCACAGCAGAACAAGAGCAACCACGCAAAACAACAACTACCCAAACAGCACCAACAACTCAAACGTGTACTCAAACAGGACTTGGCCACACATCCCATTGTAGTAGCATCCGACTGAAGACAGAATCTGGGGAATCCCATGGACAGGCGATTGCCGGAATTAATTCTACTGATGGAAACACCCCAGCGGGGAGAGCTGTGAGTTGATCGCAGATCAGCAGCCTCCGCCTCTTGCTGCAGAGCAGCCTCTACAAGAGAGCGTCACTCTTCACACGGCAATGGAGTTCAACACGGGTCCCTTGCTCGCGTTTGCGGCGTCGTGTTCACCTCACATTTCGGCACCTCGCTCCATGCCGTGCTCGCTGTCTGTGCGGTGCAGTACAACGACCCTCACGGTGTTCAGAGCTCGCCTCGCATTCCCTCTGGAACATTTTTACTCGATCAGTAGTGTAGCGATTAGCGCGCTGCCATACGAACCGGTTCTGGGCATCCCCTAGGTCGACTCAGCCTAAAATGAGTACCTGGTATGATGTGTAAATACCGTCGCTAGGGAGACAAAGGAGACCGGGCTTTGTGTTTGCCACCCACCCCCTCGTGTGCCGTGCCGGCCTTCATAGGTGCTCGCTAACAGCACTTGCCGCAACAGTCTGGTAAGGTTATACGGGAATCTTTGTCTTTGTTGTCGTGTGGTTGTTATTTTTGTGTTTGTTGCCGCACTAACAAAAACCCGCACGGCACATGCTAGTTTCTGTAAACGATCAATACCAGCTCTAATTATTTTCAACATTCACTCATTTAATCTTCACGAATGTTCAGTTACACTGCAGACTAACCTGAAGCACTAGAGGACACCATAACGACGGTGATAATGACGATGACCGTGGATTTCAATAACACGGTAGCTTTATAAACTGAACGCTACTCGTGTCGAGCGTCATCTCTACCCCGATTCCCAGCGACAAAGCAGAGTCCGTGCCTGGCAGTGCTGGCTCTGTTTGTCAAATGCGTCCCTGGGAACGCCCTTCAGCTGGTTGCTGCGCGGCGAGTTCCTCACCGCGCAGCAACCTCAGACACTCGCTCTCTGCTGTTTAGGAAGACTCTAGCAGAGTGAATATTAAAACGACTCCAAAGAGCATTGTTTAAATTTATTTCACAACATCAAGCTTGTGAGAAGATTAGTGTTGTTCAAAAAAACAAATTCAAATTCATTATTCAACGTGCCATGTCTATCCACTGCTCGATGAATCGACCATGTTTCACCACTCTGGTGGGAGGGGGAGAGTGGGACCCCACACCAATTATAATTATTGAACAACTAAGAGTGGAATACTTTTCTCGCATTAGTTGAATAGACTAAGAAAATTATTCAATGAAATACTGTACACAGGGCTGGAAATCAAGTGAAAATCCACAAATAACGCGAGGCATTCGTTAAGCGCACTGCCTTAGAGGGAAAATAAAGCTATGAAACATAGCGGGCACGTGCATATACGAGACATGAAGAAGGGCCATCGCCTGAAATGTCACCCATTATATATTTCCCGTTAGGGCAGCGTGTGTGTGTGTGTTGAGTTTGTTTGTTATCTGTGCTTGTGGGCCACTGCTTGCCAAGGTGGGATCCACAAATAATTTGTAAAGTTACACTAGGCGTCGTCGCGTCGACTTAGGCTGACTTCAGGAACACAATCAGACCGAATGAATACAGCGCCTGACCTAGCTGGTGAGTCTACGGGAGCTTTTCCTCGGTGATAACAAATTTACGGAGTTGCCCGCAGGCGTAGGGAAGTTGCCGACACTGACTCACTTAGGTCTGGACCTAAACCAGTTGAAGAGCATTGCCTGGAGACTGGGTCGCTCTTCCCATCGTGTGCTGTTCACACGTGGCTAGAGACGAACTCGAGAAAAGCGCTCAGCGTGCTCAATGCCCCGGATCAGTTGACAATGTCACCATCGAGGAGTAACAGATTAAGGTGCAGCTCTCCCAGGTTCACGCCACTGATATCGGAAGGGCCTCCACTGGAGGGAGCTTTAGAGAGCTCCTCTGGAGGTTCTTTACGCGATTCTTCCACGATGGGCTGGTGCAGGTCAGCTGGTTAATTCTGTAAAGTTTTGGATGCGGGTTGGGACATTAACTCACTACCTGCCTCCCCAACTGCCTGAAAATGTGTGGTCACGTGGAGCGCGTGAAAGTGAAATAGAATGGACAGAGTCGAGCAACGCCGTGCACTTCCTAGTGGCACAGTTGGTTGGACAGAAGTTCAACATACATACATTGTAAACTAACATTGCACTTGCTGAGTCTCCAAGCCAAGTTGTTGAAGTTTCTCTGGGTCGTCTCCGCACGTGAATCATAGCGTTGTTCGCAAATGATGCTGGGTAATGTTGAGCTAAGAATTGTGAATCTAACACACTGTGGTGGGCGGGAGTGCTGGTGCAGTGGGTAGCGCATTCGATTATAAGTTGGGTGACATCATCCCAAACCCACCAGACGACACAAACCCACAGTTACCAACGTGGTGAAGTATAGCTAACAGAACCCCCATTTCGCTACCACATATGACCAGCACTTCGTGGGAAGGCTTTTATCTTGCAGTGGATTGACAAGTGGCTAAATTATCATTCATTATTATGAGCAGGAAAGCGCGGAACTTCTGCGGCAACAGCTTGGCGGATATGTACAGAGACTGACGATTTCACACACTGGGTGATTTCAAGCGGAAATATGTATTTTTCATACTCTTTGGCTCTTTCGGTAAGTCACATCGGTAGAAAATAATAAAATTAAACAAAAAATTTCATTTCATAATTTTTCTACCTACGTGACTTTACCGAAAGATCCAACGAGTATGGAATCCTGCAGTCACGAAATCTTCAAATCACGTATTTTTCATATATACAGTATGCTGAAAATAACTGAACACGTTCCTTCGGAGTGGGCAGGTAGGAACTTGGTTGGACAGCGCATTCGTGCACGACAGACAAATATGCACGACAGACAGACAAATATTCCCTGGTGGGCAGTGTGGAACTTGTTGTTCCTACCTGTATAAAAGATAACTTTACTTGAGGTCGCCAGGCAGCCAGCCAGGTAGCCAGCCCCCTTAACTATCGGCCCCTCCCCCTTGCTTAGGCCCCTCCCCTTACCCCCCCCTCCCTTAGGCCCCTCCGCTGACCCCCCCTCCCTTAGGCCCCTCCCCTGACCACCCCCCCCTCAGGCCCCTCTCCTGACTTCCCCCTTCCTTACGCCCCTCCCCTGACCCTCCTCCCTTAGGCACCTCCCCTCTCCGTACCCGGCAGTAGGTCTCCACCAATCAAAGAGCTGTTTATATTATATATATATTTATGCACGACAGACAGACAAATAATCCCTGGTGGGCAGTGTGGAACATATTGTTCCTACCTGTATAATTGTAATAATCCTTCTTGAGACGGCTTCGGAATCAGTCCTTTTTATTTCCACTTCCACAATTACACTTTACTCACACACTCTCCATTGCTGGCAGACAACGGAGAGAGGGCAGACTTCACACCAAGTCCCCACCACGCACGTGGCACCCAGAGCCCCCGTACGCGCGTGACCCTGCTCTTGTCGTTCCCAAGTCTGCTCTCGATCGTTCTCTCTCTCTCTTAATCCCTTCGTCACGTGGTACCCCCCAGCCAATCCTCCATAGACAGCATTGACCGTTCCCGATGGTTCCCTGTCAATCTCGGGACCACGCCTCTGATTCGGCTCCCCATTAGCTGGGGCCCCGAATGGCCAGGCCAATCACCCCTGCTGACATGCCGAGATCACGCCGAGGCCATGCTCCCTGGCTCATCCCTTATTGGCTACAAAGCAGGACCGGCAAGCCAATCCCCACGTGAACCCTCTATGGCTGTTATTACATAATCATTAACGATTGTATCTCTATTACACTACATTTTATCGATAGAAGTATAAACAAGAACAAAACAACATACCCAATTATTTTGCAGTAAATACTAGGAAAAAGAGTTAGAGAGACAAACACGCGACCAGGACTGATACAAGAGGATAAAACTAAACTCCAGGAAACACGCCGAGAAGGCTGCACGCTCTCCACACTGCGACTGTGCTGAATGGACGTGCGATCTTTCGTTTTGTTTGTCGGATAGAACAGGAGAAAGATCCGCTCCAGACTTGTTTACTTCTTTTTCTGTAAGTCCCGGTGCGTTACAGACAGACACACGAACAAGCGGATTGTTAGTAATATTATGGATACAGAACCATTGCCATTTGTTGAAATGTGGAAAACATTAACCGGTTTTGACTTCGTTGGGTCTCATCAGTAAGTTGCATGTCTGTACGCGAACAAGAGTGTTTGCTTGGATGAGAGAATGTATGACAGCCTGGGGAATCTCATGGAGCTTTCATTTCAAAATAACCAGCTGCAGGCTCTACCCGCTGGGCTGTTTGACCGCCTGGTGAATCTGAAGAAGCTGCGACTGGACTATAACCAACTGCAGGCGATACCGCCCACTCTGTTTGCCCGATTGACTGAACTGACACATCTGGAGCTGGACACTAACCAACTGAAGTCCCTGCCGCCAGGGATCTTTGACAAACTGGGGAAGCTGACGTATCTGGAGCTGGAAAATAACCAGCTGACGACCGTTCCCGCTGGGGTGTTTGGCTGCCTAGTGAAATTGCAGAAGCGGTATTTGCAGGGGAACTAGCTGAGTGAGAACCGTTCCGGACAGATACGATTTTCAGGGAATAGACCAGCGAGAGTAATAAGTAGCATGATACTTCAGAGTCGCCAAGTCAATGTGAATAACACTAATTTAACTCATCCAGAAAAGTCTTACCCAGTCTCAGGACTGTGCTAAGGATGGTCCCACATTGGGGCGTGTGGTAACTCCATTGTGAATGCGTGTTTGACACGTTGGTGGAAACCCTGGAGAAAACCCACCGCGCATACCACGCAGGGAATGACACTCAGCAGTCCGTGCAATCAGGTTCACGAGCCCTCTGGTTGTACTGCTACCACGTGGCCATCTCCAATGTTGTTAACTTAGTTCTGACTGTATATCAGCTCATGGAGAGAGTCATTTCCTGAGACGGTAAGTGGATGGTGCGTGTTGTCACCGCACTATCCATGTCCATTATGCACTTCGTCGTGTCAACCAAAGAAAGGCAAAGAGAAGGATTCACGTGGCGCAGGTGGTGTTGCTGGCGAAAGTCGCTTCATGTTCATGTCAGGAAAGGCCCCTTTGTCCATTTGTATCCCACGTTCAGCCATGTCAGTCATCTGCCTATGGAGGCAGCTAGAATTCTTGGTTTCCTTCTTCACACCAAAGGATTATTTAACTCTGAACAACCATTCCTACTGCTATGCAAAGCACGCATTCGGCCGCCGTTGAACCGTGGTGTCAAATAAACAGTAGAGCACCCAGTGACTACCTCTCGATAGAATGCAACGTAAAGCAGTCAGGTTGACTGATAATATAATACAACACTCACTTATCCAATCACTCCCTAACCTGCAGCCAGTCACCTCCTTATCACTCTTCTGTCGCCACTACCATCATTACTGCGCTTCTGCAGCAGTCTGGAATGCTCTTCCGAAATTTGAAAGCACATGGAGCTATGCACTTTGAAATATAAATTGAAAACTGGTTTCGTTAAACTGATTTTTGCGTTTAGCTTGTTGTCCTTCCCCCGCACCTCCGAGTCCCACAGTTAGTTACGTACGGTGCAAAAAAAAGTTCAACATACATACTTTTTTTAAGAACTCCACTCATTCGTTCCTCCCCCATGTTCAGTACTTAGTCTGTTAGATGGACTATTACGTCGCATCCGTACGTTGTCGATCACACGCAGAGCTACTTGTGCACAGCAGCGGGTATACGCAGATGACAACAATAACAAACATTATGACTTAAATAAACAACATAGGTGATGAAATCAACTGCGTCCATTTCGTTACCCCCCCCCCACCCCCTTAGTGATTCTTTAACAATACAGTTTGTTGTATAATTGTTGTCACTCAAACATTCCAACTTAAAGTTGCGCTTTTTGATGTGACGTCACATTTCTCAAATCCCCCTCGTCACACATCGTCACAAATGTCTGACCCCCATCCCCCCCCCCCCCCCTCGGTGCATTTACGGACGGCCCCTAAGCGCTATATGTATAGCCCCGAGGTCCCCTACAGGGGCCCCTCTTACATTCTCAGCGTGGCCGGGCTCCGTCCCCAGCCACACAAACGATAACGTGACATTCTTTTTTTTAGGACATTGTTTTGAGGATTATTCGTGTCTTCAAAAGTATAGGTTTGACAATGATAATGGAGGTAATTTTACCTGACCGATGTTTATAATTGTAAACAGATTGTTTTACTTCAAAATAACAGACGTGCATAAACGTTTTTTCTTTGTATAAGATCTTTGTGAACCTGAATAAAGTTTGATTGAGTTTATACATCTCTGTGAAAGCGAATCGGGGTGAATGTAAAATGTCTCTATGAGAGGCATCAAAGCGAATCGATCACGTGGTAATTAATAACGCTGTTATCTTTGAAATTTAATTAAGTGGATTTATCTGACATTTCTCTCTTTGATAGTAATTGAGGTATCTTAAAATCATAGATGTCTTTGCATGTAAATGAAATAATTTTAACTGGCAGATCTCGACGGAATTTAACTGGAATCATGATAACTGTTAATTTTCATATGAAGTAAGTCTAAGTTGTTTAGATCAGAAGTCTTTATGATAGAGAATGCAGGTTGTGTCATTCCCCATGTCTGCATGAGAGAGAATGGCTCTAGTTTAAAACTTTACGTAAATGGATTTCGCTTTTATTAACAACATATTTCCATGAGAGTGGTGAGAGATCGCTTTGGGCAAATAGCATGGAGGTCACTACTAAACTGAAGTCTCTAGAAGTGTTCTTTGTTTTTTTTCGGTAAAGTCACGTATAAAGATAAAATAATAAATTAAATAATAGCATACGACGTTTCGATTGCAACACAAGCAATCATCATCAGGTATAGTGAAATAGCGACATAAAATCTAACCAGAAAACTATAGACAGACATATAAGCAGACATATATCACCAAGATACATAGATCGAGCAACACAGATACAGAGAGGGGTGATCGTCTCTGTGGGGTCGCCTTAAATAGACAGAGGGGGGCGGAGGCAGAGAGAGGGAGGGGGTTAGAGAAAAAATGTACATGTCAATGAGTACGAAGGCTTAGAGGGAGCACCAAGATACATAGATCGAGCAACACAGCTACAGAGAGGGGTGATCGTCTCTGTGGGGTGGCCTTAAATAGACAGAGGGAGGCGGAGGCAGAGAGAGGGAGGGGGTTAGAGAAAAAAATTACATGTCAATGAGTACGAAGGCTTAGAGGGAGAAAGAACACACTAAATTAAATAACCTAGCAAAGTATCGAAATGTTATGTAAAACGACACAGAGAGTCGGTCAACTCACAATTAACGCATAGCCTGGCCGATTACGTATTTCTAAGATTGCTAAGTTAGATCTTAAGTGTGAAAATTCCAAAGAAAGACAAAAAATAAAAACAAGAGGAACGGAGACACACAGACAGAGCAGAACCTAAGAACGACAAAAAACGAGTGTAGACAGAAAAAATTACACTAAATATACAGGCATAGAGAGAACAAAAAACCCAGAGAGAGAGAAAAAGGTAAACTTGGAACTTCCCCGTAGAAGTGGTTCAATCTTAATTTTGGAGCTTTCGTGACTGCAGGAATAATTCTTTGTTTTTTTCGGTAAAGTCACGTATAAAGATAAAATAATAAATTAAATAATAGCATACGACATTTCGATTGCAACACAAGCAATCATTATCAGGTATAGTGAAATAGCGACATAAAATCTAACCAGAAAACTATAGACAGACATATAAGCAGACAGATATCACCAAGATACATAGAGAGAGCAACCCAGGTACAGAGAGGGGTGATCGTCTCTTTAGAAGTGAAGAGGCCACTTTGAACTGACAGGTCACTCGCATTATCATAATCCATGAGTACCCGTTTGGGTCTTCTTGGTTCTTTCGGTAAAGTCACGTAGAAGGGAAAATAATAAAATAATAAAAATTAAACATGATAAAATAATTCTCACGACGCTTTCAGACGCTGTCTTCGCGACAGACCTGTTCTTCACCTGAGGATGGCTGCTTGCGTTGTGGCCGAAACGTCGTGAGAATTGTTTTATTATGTTTTATTTTTATTATTTTATTACTTCCCTTCTACGTGACTTTACCGAAATAACCAAGTAGATGGTGGAGACCTACTGCCGGGTACGGAGAGGGGAGGTGCCTAAGGGAGGAGGGTCAGGGGAGGGGCCTAAGGAAGGCGGGAGTCAGGAGAGGGGCCTGAGGGGGGGGGGGGGTCAGCGGAGCGGCCTGAGGGAGGGGGGGTCAGGGGAGGGGCCTAAGGGGGGGGGTCAGGGGAGGGGCCTAAGGATATGGGGGGGGGGTGCTCAGGGGAGGGGCCTAAGGGAAGGGGGGTCAGGGGAGGGGCCTACGGATATGGAGGGGGTGGTCAGGGGAGGGGCCTAAGGTAAGGGGGGTCAGGGGAGGGGCCTAAGGGAGGGGGGGGGGGGTAAGGGGAGGGGCCGATAGTTAAGGGGGCTGGCTACCTGGCTGGCTGCCAGCGTGGTGGAGATGTAGCTCAGTGGGAGAGCGCACGCTTTGCATGTGTGAGGCCCTGGGTTCAATCCCCGGCATCTCCATGTCGGAAGCTTTTATTTAAATATTTTTTCTAACAAAGTTTGAATTCCAAAATCAATTGGCTGTGTCAATGTCCCTGTAATAGGGGTGCACATGAACTCTCGTAAATATTACCCTATATGAACGATACCTTCGGAAGAATTTGTGTTGATTTCAGGAACTTGCTATTTCTATTTACTGGCGATGCACACAGTGATCAAATGGTTTACTTAAACATTTGTAGATGAAAGCAAGTGCTTAAAAGTATCCAGAACACTTTTATTTCCGAATTAAAGATTTCCAAGAATAAATGAATTAGGACAGCATTATAGTATCCATCCACATGTATTCTTGTTATTTCTTTTGTTTCAAAGAAATACATTTTGCTTGGACTCTGTGCAGACTCGATGTGTCCAGGGCCCAGGGCCAACAGGAGAGTGAGTGGGGTGACGAGGGAGAGGAAGAAGCTGATGACGAAGTTTCACCCCGTACCGAGGTGGAACTGCGCCCAGGTAGAACCAGAATGGAGATGTAGCTTAGTGGTCGAGTGCACGCTTCGCATGTGTGAGGCCCTGGGGTCAATCCCCGGCATCTCCATGTTGGATCTGGAATCCATGTTGGAAGTTTTTTATTTATTTATATTTCCAGCAAAGGTTGATTTTCAAAATCAATTGCCTGTGTCCATGTCCCTGTAATCGGGGTGCACATGAACTCTCGTAAACACATTCCTGCGGAGGGAGCTGGTAGGAACGTTGGGTTGCTCGGTCAATGGCCAGGGTCAACGGCGGCGTGGTGTATTCCGCAAATATGTCCGACTGTGAGGGCGGGCACAAGCCGGCGTGAGTAGGTTAAACGTTGAGTTTTATAAGGGCACCACGGGGTGACCAGCCCTTCCCCACCCTCCCCCACCCAGCCCCTCCCCACCCTCCCCTCTCCACCCAGCCACACCCCTCCCATTTTTTGATTCGCGACGGACGGACGGACACAATAATCCCCTGTGGGCTGGTGGAACCAGGTGCTTCCTACCAGTATAACCCTATATGAACGTTACCTGAGGGTGAATTTGTGTTGATTTCAGGAACTTGTTATTTTTCGATTTAAAGCTTTCGTGACTGCAGGGATTCATCTGCTTGGTTCTTTCGGTAAAGTCATGTAGAATGGAAATAATAAAATGAAACAATAAAATAATTCTCACGACGTTTCGGTCACAACGCAAACAGCCGTCCTCAGGTGAAGACCAGGTCTGTCGGGGAGACAGCGTCAGACTTCCAAATTTGAGCAGTGCGTGGAGGAAGCCGAGAGAAAAGTGTTGTGACCTTCCGAGTGGTGGTCGAACGGAGTGGGTGAGAAGAAAATCAGTCTGGAGTCCTCATCGCTGAACGATAACTCAACGAGTGGAATTATACAAGTAGGAACAACAGTTTCACACTGCCCACCAGCGATTATTTGTCTGTCGTGCATCGCCCCTTCCGAACATGTACGTTCAGGGATTGGTTGAAGTGCATCACGTGACCGCGAGCTTTCTGTCGTGCACGAATGTGCTGTCCAACCAAGGACCTACCTGCCCACTCCGAAGGAACGTGTTTAATGATCCAATAGATTTACTAGTAAGGGAACTATAGACGCAAATACGACATTAACTAAAATACAAATAGAAATTGATCAGTATTAGCGGCGTATATAAAGTGCGTTTCAAAGAAGTACTTTCATAAGTAATGGGGTAACATATTTTGAGGGAAATCTTTAGTAAGAGGTAACTCGCATAAATGTTGGACCACACGCGATGTGGCTCGCGTGCAAGGGAAGGCCGTTGTGAGCCGCCTCTTAACCGTCGCCCGTCCCTCGCAGTGTTCGTGCCCAGGGGCAGAAGTTAACTGTTGGAACAAAGGCCTCGCGTATGTGCCTGTGGGAATCCCCACCACCACGCGAGATCTGTATTTGAACGACAATCAGATCACGAAGCTCGAGCCCGGGGTGTTTGACAGTCTGACGGCACTGGTGGAGACACGAGACACTAGAGGCTCCTGCTCTTGCCACTGTGATGGTGAATCATCGCGTACAATCACACAGACATTTTTTGTATTTACACAAAAGATAACTTAATATTATTTTTCCGACATCGTTTACGTGGATATTAGTGCCTTGATAAAAGTAAAACTCTGACTATTTAAATGGAGATTATTTTACCTTAAACATGTTTATGATTGAAAACAGATATCGCTTCAAATAACAAGAAAGTGTTTTCTTTGGATACTAGATCTTTGTGAAGAGGAAAGGAGTTTGCTTGAGTTGATACATCTCTGTGAAAGCGAATCGAGGTGAATGTAACAACAACAACCACCGTTCACCACGAAGTGGCGGTGACATCACCACTACGCTTGTGCCAGGCTATGTGCACCTTGAGGCCACGTGAAGTGTCGAACGCCCGCTGGCAGGTCACGGGGTAGACCCAGATGCCACAGGTCTACTGACTGAGACGACTGGCTGATGCACCACCTGTGCCCCCTACCGTGCCAACTTGCTGTGCTTTAGCCACCAGGTGCTCCGCTCGTTGTTGTAAGCGTCACTCTTCCGCCCTCCGTTGTTGTTGGAGGGCGACTGCCTCTAACTGCCCAGTAGCGTCCTTCATGAGCCTCCTCCACAGAGGCCGATCTTGACACCGCTGTTACCAGTCATTGGTAAGTCCACTCAGCTCCACATCCTCCTGTACCACATCACTCCAGCTCTTCTCTAGCCCGTGCCGTTCCCATTTAGCCCCCTCGATCCGGCCGAACAAAAGCTGTTTAGGCGTGCGGTGGCTGGGCATGCGGGCTACATGACCCAGCCAACGCAGGCTTGCCTGCCGTAGGAGCTCACAGATGAGACTTTGTCCACATCTTTCAAGGATCTGTGAGCTCCTCACACAATCCAGCCTGGTTAAACCCATGATGGATCGTAGGCAGGCCAGCGTAAATGTTTCTAACCAGCGAAGAAGTTCCATTAGGGTGGTCCACGTATCGCAAGCATAGAGAAGGGAGGTAATAACTGTGGCCAAGAAGACCTAAAGCTTCGTGCGGAACAATAGACCAGGTAGCTTCCACACAGCGTTACGCAACTGATCAAAATATAATGTCGCTCGACTGATTCGGAGTGAGACCCATGCTGTTAAACCAGAGCCGGTCATGAGCACACTGCCATGGTATGGGAAACTCTCCACTCTCTCCACAACTGCCCTTTCACGAATTGGCAGTTGTGGGGGTGGAGTGTCCGATGGTACAAAATACCCAGGCATGTGCTTAGTTTTGGTGGGGTTGATGGTAAGGCCCCACCTCTTGGTGGCAAGCTCCAGGTTCTGCAGCAGCACCTCCAACTCCTCCTCTGATTGAGCAGCAATTACCAGATCATCGCAATACATAACCAACGAGTATGGATCCCTGCAGTCACGAAACTTAAAATCTAGATTGATACATAGCATGGTTGAGCAATAGGGAGCCATCCCTTGACCGCTCTCTCTCCCACTTCAGCAAAAAACAAAATCTCGCTGTGGTTTTCTCACTTGATGATGATTGCTTGTGTTGCAATCGAAACCTGGTGATTTATTTTATTTTATAACCACGTGACTTGACCGAAAGAACCAAAGAATATCGATTCCTGCAGTCACGAAAGCTTGAAAACCTACAATGATTCCCGCTTTAACTTTAACTGATTATGTTTTAGTGTGTTTATGTCAGGTCTCAAAATTAATATCTCACCGCAAGTATACAGTTCTTATAATTAAGATTATTACGCATGAACATAGGAAGGTACCACTCAGACTCTTCTGTGTTTAGCAACTTTAACATTTTAAAAACATAACACTCTAATATGCGAACTGTTATGCTAGGAATGTCAACACAGTGCTCCTGGAGATGTCGTCCTCATTGATCCGTACATTTAACCCTCAATGGTTAAGTTTGTTAAACTAGGCTAATTCCTCAGAGTAAGGCAAGCATACATGGCGATAGAAAATTCCTTAAAAATTAAAGTGTAATAAAGAAACATGTGCCTAAGGTAAAAGTAGACCTCAATTAATGCATTGGTAAGATTGTGCAATTAACAAAATGTCTTGGAACAGTGGTGTGCCTGCTTGTCTAACAAATGCTTATCAATTGGCTAAGGGCTTCAATAACTTTGCGGGCAAGATTCTGTGATAAAAAAAAAGATGTTAACACAATCGTATCCCTGTGAGTGTGTAGATTCATAACCTATCTATATATATAAAATCGTGAATCTGTCTGTCTGTGTGTGTGTGTGTCGCCGGACCATACGCACTTTCATTGGACGGCGGTTGCCCCTGGCAACGGGTAGCGACGCCTTCGCCGCTTTCATTGGACGGCGGTTGCCCCTGCCAACGGGTAGCGACGCCTTCGCCGCGGGCTGCAGTTTCATTGGACGGCGGTTGCCCCTGGCAACGGGTAGCCACGCCTTCGCCGCTTTCATTGGACGGCGGTTGCCCCTGGCAACGGGTAGCGACGCCTTCGGCGCGGGGTGGACGCCATTTTTAATTCCACTTAAAATAGGCGCACGCATTAACACGCGACTCTGACGTTAATTCATCAAAGTTTCACGACCGGGTGGCCTATTTAGGCGAGGCCGTAGGCTCTGCACGGTACTACGCCTCGACACCCAGCATGCGACTGTCAGGTAAATGCATAAAAGTTTCACGTCCTCTTCACTCCCCCCCCCACCACAATGTGTGAAATTACTATTATAGGGTCGGTCGATTATTAAATTATAGCGATTAGACTGTATTATTGTAGCGCGGGGGGGGGGGGGGGGGGGACCGCACCCGTACCCAGCCTCAACCGGGTGGGAAAATCAGGCAAGGCCGGAGGCTCTGCACGGTACCGGGTGGGAAAATCAGGCAAGGCCGGAGGCTCTGCACGGTGCTAGGCCTCGACACCCGCCACGCGACTCTCAGGTAAATTCATCAAAGTTACACGTCCTCTTCACTCCACCGCCACCCCAATGTGTGCAATTACTATTATAGGCTCGGTAAATCATACAATTATAGCGATTACACAGTATTATTGTATCGCGGGGATCGGCGCGCCTCACTAAAACCCTACAACAGATCGGCGCGCCTCACTAAAACCCTACAACAGATCGGCACGCCTCACACAAACCCTACAACGGATCGGCGCGCCTCACTAAAACCCTACAGCGGATCGGCGCGCCTCACACAAATCCTACAACGGAAGCGTAACGCATTGTAGTGTCGTGGTTAGCGCGCCACGCAACGAACCCGGCGACCCCAGTTCCATTCCCGCTCACGGCCACCACCGGTGACGATTATTTGAACCGGTCCTGGGCCTTCCCTAGGTCCACTCAGCCTCAAAACGAGTAACTGCTGTGGCGTATGAACATCGCCACTGGGGAGACAAAGGCGGCCTGGCGTCGTGGATCCAAGACCCGGGCGAAGCCGGGTAGTACAGCTAGTCTATATATATAAAATCGCGAATCTGTCTGTGTGTGTGTGTGTCGCCGGACCATACGCACTTTCATTGGACGGCGGTTGCCCCTGGCAACGGCTAGCGACGCCTTCGCCGCTTTCATTGGACGCCGGTTGCCCCTGGCAACGGGTAGCGACGCCTTCGCCGCGGGCTGCAGTTTAATTGGACGGCGGTTGCCCCTGGCAACGGGTAGCCACGCCTTCGCCGCTTTCATTGGACGGCGGTTGCCCCTGCCAACGGGTAGCGACGCCTTCGGCGCGGGGTGGACGCCATTTTAAATTCCCCTTAAAAATAGGCGCACGCATTAACACGCGACTCTGACGTAAATTCATCACAGTTTCACGTCCTCTTCACTCCCCTCCCACCCCAATGTGTTCAATTACTATTATAGGCTCCGTAGATAATAAAATAATAGCGATTAGACAGTATTATTGTAGCGCGGGGGGGGGGGGGGGAACGGCACCCGTACCCTGCCTCTGCCGGGTGGGCAATTTTGGCGAGGCCGGAGGCTCTGCACGCTACTAGGCCTCGACACCCACCACGCGACTCTGAGGTAAATTCATCAAAGTTTCACGTACTCTTCACTCCCCCCCCAACACAATGTGTGCAATTAATATTACTTTTAAACACTACGCGCCAACAATCTATTCTTTAAATGTTGACTGTACAAATAGTCATTAAGCTGGGTGAGCGTACTGACAGTCTATAATGTAGACTGTAGCCTGCTTATTAAGCTCGGTGAGCGTACTGCCACTCTATCATGTACACTCTAGCCTGCTTATGAAGCTGAGTGGGTGTACTGGCAGTCTATAATGTAGACTGTAGCCTGCTTATTATAATCCATTCTTTCAATGTTCTTTGTACAAATAGTCATTAAGCTGGTTGAGCCTACTGGCCGTCTATAATGTTGACTCTAGCCTGCTTATTCAGCTGCGTGGGTGTACTGCCAGTCTATTATGTAGACTGTAGCCTGGTTATTAAGTAAAGTTAGTCCATTTGTAACACGTACGCTTTCGCAAACATTATTCATAAACAACGTTATTGGGTTTAGATCGCCTTATTTATTAATGTGTTGTAACCCTTATCCACCACCCGACACGCCCAATCTGCAAAAAATTGTCACGTTCATAAAAGACTAAGACTTCACTGCTTTAGCCCACCCGTGTGTTCAAGCGTAAAACCACTACAATTACCATTTCTCATGAAAAAACAACTGTATAATTATGTTTAAACCCCACGCGCCAATTATGCATTCTTTCAATGTTCATTCTACAAATAGTCATTAAGCTGGCTGAGCGTACTGCCAGTCTATAATGTAGACTGTAGCCTGCTTATTCAGCTGGGTGGGTGTACTGGCAGTCTAGCATGTACACTGTAGCCTGCTTATTAAGTAAAGTTTGTCAATTTGTAACACGTGGCCTTTCGCGAGCATTAATCATAAACAACGTTATTGGCTTTAGATCGCCTTATTTATTAATGTGTTGTAACCCTCCACCACCCAACACGGCCATTCAGTAAAAAAGTGTCACGTTCAGCGGTGAGGGAGGGAGAGCGGTGAGGGAGGGAGAGCGATGAGGGAGGGAGAGCGGTGAGGGAGGGAGAGCGGTGAGGGGGGGAGAGCGGTGAGGGGGGGAGAGCGGTGAGGGAGGGAGAGCGGTGAGGGAGGGAGAGCGGTGAGGGAGGGAGAGCGGTGAGGGAGGGAGAGCGGTGAGGGAGGGAGAGCGGTGAGGGAGGGAGAGCGGTGAGGGAGGGAGAGCGGTGAGGGAGGGAGAGCGGTGAGGGAGGGAGAGCGGTGAGGGAGGGAGAGCGGTGAGGGAGGGACTCAGCCTCAAAACGAGTAACTGGTGTGGCGTATTAACATCGCCACTGGGGAGACAAAGGCGGCCGGGCGTGGTGGATACAAGTCCCGGGCGAAGCCGGGTAGTACAGCTAGTATGTTTATAAATGTGTAATAAACGACTGGACCACGATGTCTGGCTCAGTGTCCTTTATTCGGTTCGTGCTGTACTCCCACACGGCTGTCCCTACTCTGTAGCTTCTCCACGGTGCTGACTCCGATGTCGGCCCGATCCACAACAGCAGCCCCGCTGCTGTTTCTCTCACACAGCCCCCCTTGGCTGTACTCGCTGCAACTCCTCTCTCTCTCCGCAGCTCTGACAGCCTCGTGCTGTCTCCCCTCTCCCTCCGCAGCTCTGACAGCCTCGTGCTGTCTCTCTCTCTCTCTCAGCAGCTCCACCTGGCAGCCACACCGCTGCCTCTAACACGCAGCCCTTCTGGCTGTCTCCTCTGCAGCTGCACACCACTCCGCAGCTTCCTCCTGTCTTCGGGGTTGGCTCCCGATGGCCGTCGGTGCCCCCCCTCTTCTCACTCGCCCGCGTGGCCTCACTCTTTTCCGCTCACACCCCGACTGACTTCCCCTTCCGGTTTACCCGCTTAAGGACCCGAACCTTCCACCCACGTCACATGACTCCACCCCCCGTGACGTCACATCCGGAAGGTCGCTTACGCCCGCATTACAAATGTTTAGTTTCATCAATGAATTCATTGGTACAGTTATACAATTAACAAAAAAGAATGACTAAAATATTCCTAAACGACTGTATCCACGTAGATCAATAGGCAGCAATGCTTTTCACGATCAGCTATTATTTAACGCACCCACTTTAGATGACCACCCTTTTTGAAACACAAAGATAACTTTCAGAGCAATCTTATTAGTCCCAATATGTGCGTTGTGTGTGTGGGTGTATTGTTTCCGTGCTCCACTTTTTGAGTTAAGTGGTTCTCTGCCAGGCGGTGAGTCGTGTGTGTCTGGGCGTGTCATACACACGGCACTGTGGCACCCCCCACCCCCCCCTCTTTCTGCTTCCCGGAGTTGTGCTTCTCCTGCGCACAGCCCCCTGGCTACAGGAACGTCCCCCTGAAGAGTGCCCTGAACACAGCGCTCTACACGTGCTGTGTCACACTGCATTCCCGGGACCTGGCCGACCTACCGGACACAAAATGGAGAGACCATTTCTCTCCCTTCATTGCGGCCACCCCTCAGTGGAAACAAATGTAAAAGTCTCCTGTAGCAAAATGCTGCGGTGACATCTGGTGGAGATTGGCACACTGCACATTGCCATCGGCCGTGTGGCTCAGCCGAATCTCGCCAGGGGCAACATACTTGTGCATTTCCTGCGGTGCCAGGGAGGATCTGCCCCACCAGTACTTATGCTGCCAGCGGCTCAAACCAATGTTCCGCCTTTTGGGGGACATCTTCAGGAACCTGGGGGTGCCTTTCTACAACAGCAGCTTCGTATATGAGGTGCCTTACCTGGCTAACAAGGGCCATGACCTCGCCAACTTTGCCTGTGCTCAGGCGAAGATGGTGGTGTACAAAACGAGGAAAAAGATCCTGGAAGGTGACACTGACGGCTGCTCTGTGCTTCCAGTGTTCAGGTGCCTGCTTAAGGTGCGGCTCCGGCTGGAGCACGCATACCACAGACATGTCGGTGATGTGCACGTCTTCTTCGAACGCTGGGGAGCCGGAAAAGCCCTCTGTACCAGCGTGGACGGCACCCTCATGTTCACCTTTTGAAGCGCTCGTTCGTCACCGTGGCGTGTGCGATGACCACCACCACCACGTGACTTTTTCTTTCGTGTTGTGCACACTCCTTTGCAGGAGTGTGCTCGGCTTCCGAGTCCGCACGCTCGTGGGTAGTTGTTAGCCGCTACTGCTGCTGGTCCTGCGCGATGCTCGCTTGGTCGATGCTTGGCGCTTTTTGCCCTTTCTCCAGGTTGATTGCTTGTCGTTGCTCATCCCGCAATACTCTATCGGTCAGCACCGAACTCAGCACCTAGCAACACATTGCTCCTCTCCTCTGCAAGACTCGATATCCATGGTTGATTTCGAGGACCATCTCCGGAGCTTGCCATTGCAAGACTAAGTTGCATGATCTGTGTCATTGCTGTAAGGTGAAATTCTCCCCCCCTCTCCGCATCTCTTGCAAAAAAAACTGAATCTCTTTGACTCGATCTCCTCCTGTGGTCGCAGCCGCTTGGTTGCCCCCCCCCCCCCATTTTGACCTTTGACCGGCTGTTTTTCCATCACCATGTTTATGTTTTGGTTTGCGTCCCCCCCCCCTTCTGCCTTCGTGGTGTTTGCTATCTCAAGGGGAGGCGCCCTCCCTTCATACGTAATTTATTGCTACCATGTATTGTCAATTTTTTGGAAGACAAAGGCGGTTGGGAGGCTCTGAACCTATGGAATACATATTATCTTGGTCGTGTGTGATTGACCTATTTCGTATCTCTTTTGAATTACCCTGTGTCTAATACTTCATAATTATTATTTGGTTTATATACTCTTTGGTTCTTTTAGTAAATTCTCGTCGGTATAAAATAAAATAAATAACGACGTTTCGATTGCAACACAAGCCGTCGTCCTCAGGTGGGAAAAATATAATCCCGCTTGTATTGCGATCGAAACGTTGTGATTTTTTTTATACGTACGTGACCTTACCGAAAGAACCAAAGAGTATGGATTCCTGCAGTCACATTGACCACCTGGTGAATCTGCAGAAGCTCTGGTTGAACAACAACCGGCTGACGAGTGTTTCCCAAGAGCGCGTTTAACAAATACACCCAGCATTGGCTAAACGTATACATATGTATATGTTGATGACTGTGTATCTAGAGTATACCATATATACCAGTTGTCGGCAACCTTTATAAGAAGAAGAACAAACAGGGCCATTTTTCGTTTTTGTCTTTGACCAAAATAGTTCGAGAGCCGCATCACACATCAGAGCTAATTGTACACAAACACAGCAGCGGGTATACGCAGATGACAAAACAGCACACATTCTGACTTAAATAAACAACATAGATGATGGAATCAACTGCGTTCATTTCGTTTTCCCCCCACCCTTTGTTATTCTTAAACAATACTGTTTGGTCTTAATTTAGGAGCTTTCGTGACTGCAGGAATTATTCTTTGGTTCTTTTCGGTTAAGTCACGTCTAAAAATAAAATAATAAATTAAAATAAAATGACATATTACGACGTTTCGATTGCAACACAAGCAATCATCATCAGGCATAAAAGAAATAGCAACAAAAATCTAACTAGAAAAAACTATAGACAGACATACAAGCAGACAGACATCACAACGAGAGGAGCAAGCACAGCTTGCACACAGAGAGAGGAGCAAGCACAGCTTGCTCCTCTCTCTGTGTGCCGTTGTGATGTCTGTCTGCTTGTATGTCTGTCTATAGTTTTTTCTAGTTAGATTTTTGTTGCTATTTCTTTTATGCCTGATGATGATTGCTTGTGTTGCAATCGAAACGTCGTAATATGTTATTTTATTTTAATTTATTATTTTATTTTTAGACGTGACTTAACCGAAAAGAACCAAAGAATAATACTGTTTGGCTCTTGTACAGTTTGTTACAGGAGATTCAGTGAATATACGAACGTGTTCGTAAACGATATTGAGTAGCATTAAAATAATGAATTCTATTCGGGCGCGTTATTAGCGGTGTTAGACGACGATCTGTATCGGTCACCTGTTCCCACTCGACTACAAACTGCATGGCGGCCTAAGTCACCACATGGTAAAATGTTCCCACTTGTCTCAGCGAAGAGGTAAAGGTGCAGCCCTGCAGTTGCTTTCTTATTCACGCCACTGCTGGCAGTGAAGCGTTTGGGAGGGCGACATCTCGGGCGCGGTGCCTCCCTTGGTGGCTACTCCGCCGCTATTCTCACTGCTGGTGCACGACTCTGTCTTTAGTCTGTCTCCACCCAGAGACATGTTCAGAGATGTTTTACCGTGTCGTCTCACGTCTACCGTATCAGGAAACCTTTGTCTCAATGTGCTGTGACCCCGAATGTTCATTAACATTCGTAAACGTGACCATTAATTGTCAGCTATTTGCTAATTCATTGAGTCTGCAGCCTCATCACCAGTTGTGCTTGGGAACGCTCATCAGCTGGTTGGTGCTCAGAGCCAGGTAAGTGAGCTGGGTGAGTTTTCAAACACCCCAGCGGAAAGAGAGGTCAGCTGGTTGCTGTTCGACCACAGCTGCTGCAGATTCACCAGGTGGTCAAACACCCCCTCGGGAAGAGGCTGCAGCTGGTTGCCACTCAGATCTATAACGGTCAGCTGGGTCAGACTGAATAACCGCAGAGGGTAGTCATGGCTTATGGTGATATCAGAGATCGCTTCATCAAAGTGAACTTTGTTCATTACAATGAGCTCAGTTAGTTAAAGTGGCCTGAGTTCAATTCCATAGAGATTTAGGAGAGCTCAAAGCAAACGCCAATCACGTGCATGGAGTTAAGTTAGTGAACTGGATCTCTATTCGCATTACAGTGAAAACCGACTTCAGTCCCTTTCATAGAGATCTGATTCGTTTACTCAAATCCATTCGCTTTAATATCCATGAACTAAATAGCACTTCTGCCACTTTCATACAGATCTGTTAGTTAACTCGAACTCCACTCAATGTCATAAAAATCTTAAGTTACACGAATTCCATTCACTTTCCGAACTATTTTTTAAATAAGGCTAGGTGCGTTCACATTAATTTAGAACTTAGCTGAAGTGACGTTGATGCACAATCATATAGATATTTTAACTAAAGCGACCTCTATTCTATCTTAAGAAAATTTTACTTCATAAAGCCACCACTCTTTCCTTAAATGAAGCCCGTTAGAACATTGTTATTGTATCTTGTTTGACATTATGCCGGTGTATGTGAGGAATTCAAAATCATGATTCACTATCACAGTGACAATAGAAGGAGGCTCAAAGTCTCGTGTCTCCACCAGTGCCGCCAGACTGTCAAACACCCCAGGCTCGAGCTTCGTGATCTTATTGACTTGCAAATGCAGAATCTGCGCATTGGTAGGGATTCCCGCAGGCACAGACGCGAGGCTTCTCCTGTCACATTGAACATCTGTCCCTGAGCACGAACACTGCGAGGGACGGGCGACGGTTTAGAGGCGGCTCACAACGGCCTCCCCTTGCACGCCAGTGGCATCGCGTGTGGTCCAACATTTTACACGAGTTGCCTCTTCCTGAAGCTTTCCCTGAAATGTTTCTTCTGAAATAGTTTTATAGTGCCTAGTGTGTATGTGTTACTTAGTTTTGTGCATTTACAAAAAATTATGTCGAATTGTGGTTGTGACGTGTTTTTATATTTTTATTTTCGTTAATTGTAAATAATTTTGTTTTGCAAGCTCTCCACTGAAAATAGCGGATTTCAAAAGAATCTCGGCCTAGTTAATTGTAGATATGGCGTATATTTCTCGATATTTAGATATGATCCCACACAACCCAGACAGCTGAGCCCTTTGGCACCACCAACGGAGGGCTGCGGGGGATCTCGGATCCCAACCAACTGCCAGGAACGGTCTCTGCTTTGTCGCTGCGCACCGGGATAGAGACGACGCTCGGCACGAGAGGCGTTCAGTTTGTAAAGCTACCGCGTTATTGACATTCACAGTCATCGTCATCATCATCGTCATGGTGCCCTCTTGTGCTACGAGTTAGCCTGCAGTGTCACTGAGCAGTGAGGTGAGCGTCTGCGTTAGTGCATCAGTGAATATTGCATGGAGTGAATTATTAAAGCTGATATTTAGCGTTTATATAAACTAACGCGTGATGTGATGGCTTGGTGCAGCAACAGCATAACAAAATCACCACAACATCCACACAACGCAACGCGACAAAAAACAACGACATAACAAAACAACCAACCACACAACACCACCACAAAGCACAACAAGAGAAACCACGCGAAACAACAACTACACCAACAGCAGCAAGAACAAAAAACTCTCCTCAAACAGGAATTGGCTGCACATTCCATTGTCGTAGCATCCTCCTGAATACAGTCTCGGAAGTCAGTCAACCTCCCGTGGACAGGCGAATGCCGGAATTAATAACACTCATCGAAACACCCCAGCGGGGAGACCTGTGAGTTGATCGCTGAGCACGACTCGCAGATCAGCAGCCTCCGCCTCTTGCTGTAGAGCAGCCTCTACACGAGAGCGTCGCTCTTCACACGGCAGTGGAGTTCAACGCGGGTCCCTAGGTCGCGTTAGCGGCGTCGTGTTCACCTCACATCTCGGCACCTCGCTCCATTCCGTGCCCGCTGTCTGCGCGGTGCAGTACAACGACCCTCATGGTGTTCAGAGCTCGCCTCGCATTCCCTCTGGAACATTTTTACTCGATCAGTAGTGTAGCGATTAGCGCGCTGCCCTACGAACCTGGCGAACCGGGTTCGATTCCCGATCATGGCCAACACCAGTGACGATTATCTTAATCGGTCCTGGGCCTCCCCTAGGTCGACTCAACCTCAAATGAGTACCTGGTATGATGTGTAAATATCGTCGTTAGGGAGACAAAGGAGGCCGGGCTTTGTGTTTGCCACCCACCCCTTCGTGTGCCGTGCCGGCCTTCATAGGTGCTCGCTAAGAGCACTTGCCGTAACAGTCTATTAAGGTTATACGGGAATCTTTGTCTTTAATTCTAGATTTGAAGCTTTCGTGACTGCAACGATTCATATTCTTAGGTTTTTTCGGTAAAGTCACGTAGGTAAAACATCAAAATTAATAAAAATAAAATAAAATAAAGATCACGACGTTTCGGAGGCAACACAAGTCTCCGTCATCAGGTGGGACCGTCACAGCCAGATTAGCTGCATCAAGTGAGGCAATGATTCAAGATGTAATCCCTTAAAAGCGAGTTGAGGGGGGAGGAGAGGGGGGGGAGATCATCAGAATGTGGTAGCCAATGAATGGAACGTATCGGGAGGGAGGGGGGGGCCAAAAGGGTGGGTGTCGGCGTGGAAGCGATTGTGCGCAAGCGACAAACTGCTGCACACGTCAAACGTTTTGGGTAAAGAGGGGGGAGGGGGAGGCCTGATACACATGATAGAAAAGAACGAAAATGCCCATGTTTATACCAATGCTGGCTGAACAATGAAGAGATTACTGTTAAAACTGGGGATGTTAACACTCGGTAAAGTAAAGTAAAATAGTGCCTGTCAGATAAGATTGTCCTAAAAAAGTGTAATTAAGTCTTTTTTGCGTGGTTAATAACATCTTTCCAATGATTACTAAGTTTGTACCCATCATCACGGTTGAAATTATGTCTGTGTTTGTATATTTGTATGGCTTCGTGTACAAATCTTTGATGGAAAAAACCTAAGAATATGAATCTTTGTCTTTGTTGTTGTGTGGTTGTTATTTTTGTGTTTGTTGCCGCACTAACATAAACCCGCACAGCACATGCTAGTTTCTGTAAAGGATCAATACCAGCTCTAATTATTTTCAACATTCACTCATTTAATCTTCACGAATGTTCAGTTACACTGCAGACTAACCTGAAGCACTAGAGGACACCAACATCAAGCTTATGAGCGGACTGGTGTTGTTCAAAACAATATCAAATTAATTATTCGAAATAAATTTGTCTATCCACTTCTCGATGAAGCGACCATATTTCCTTACGCTGGTGGGGGGGGGGGGGAGTGGGACCCCACACCAATTTTAATTATTGAACAACTAAGAGTGGGCTACTTTTCTCGCTTTAGTTGAATAGACAAAGAAAATTAGTCAATGAAATACTGTACACAGGGCTGGAAATGAACTGAAAATCTACAAATAACGCGGGACATTCGTCAAGCGCACTGCCTTAAAGGGAAAATACATCGATGAAACGTTGCAGCCACGTGCATATACGAGACATGAAGAAGGGCCATCGCCTGAAATGTCACCCATTATATATTTTCCGTTATGGCAGCGTGTGTGTGTGTTGAGTTTGTTTTGTTATCTGTGCTTGTGTACCACTGCTTGCAATGGCGGTATCCACAAATAATTTGTAAAGTTCCACGAGGCGTCGTCAAGTCGACTTAGGCTGATTTCAGGAACACAATCAGATCGAATGAATACAGCGCCTGACCTAGCTGGTGAGTCTACGGGAGCTTTACCTCGGTGATAACAAATTTACGGAGTTGCCCGCAGGCGTAGGGAAGTTGCCGACACTGACTCACTTAGGTCTGGACCTAAACCAGTTGAAGAGCATTGCCTGGAGACTGGGTCGCTCTTCCCATCGTGTGCTGTTCACACGTGGCTAGAGACGAACTCGGGAAAAACGCTCAGCGTGCTCAATGCCCCGGGTCACCATCGAGGAGTAACAGATTAAGGTGCAGCCCTGCCTGGCTCACGCCATTGATGTCAGAAGGGCCTCCACTGGAGGGAGCTCTAGAGAGCTCCTCTGAAGGACGTCTTGGATGAGATGGGAGTACCCTCACTTTGCTCCACTAAACGCAATGCACCGATCGACTGTCGTGAACTCGTTTGTATCTATGGGTGCACAGAAGCAGGATGATACAAATTAAAACGTCATCATCGTTTCATCAGCTGCGACAAGAGACCAGGCCGGCGACCAATGGTTTAAACATCCACTCTGCTAAGATATACTCCGCAGGAGCAGACTTTGGACTCAATCATCACTAATACCATGATCTACAATAAGCATAAACAGCTACACCCTTGTCATATTCATCATCATCATCCATAGTAAAATTCATGGCTATTAATAATGATCAACGTACGTAATTATAGCAAAAAACATTAGTGTGTTCTTCAATCTGCTGTTGAAACACAGAATGTTGATTGCAACGAATCAATGTTGCTGGAATTAAGCGCTCCAAGAAGGCCGTGTCGCCGCTGGATTAGGCAAAAACAACTTGAATTAGATAGGTTGAGTGAAAGACAAATTTGAAAGAGATTCATTGTGTGCTCATATTTTTTGTTACAAAAGAAAAAGTTGATACATTTCAGACGATGGATCGACTTCATATAATAACTCCATCTCGCGTATGTGTGTGAGTCACGTGTGGCTGTACGGAGCAGCAGTGCAGTGAGTGCAGGGCTGGCGCCTCGGCATCCCTGCGACGCATCAGGGCCAGTCCCAGGGGTCACTGTGCAGCCAAATGTATTGCAGCTTCGTGAGGCTGTCGAAGGCGCCCTTGGGAACGGTCGTCAGCTGGTGACATTGGTCGGGTGTCTCTTCGTCCATCGATCCACATTACAAACAGACACAGTGTACGTAGATGGCATATGCACATGCATGCAGGAACAAGCGAATCATGTAATCAATGTAGTCCACACTTAAGTACGTGTACATTACACACATTTAAACGTACATACATACACAAACACACATACCTACATGCACACTTCTATACTCAATGTAGTGTTCTTGACGAACGTGAGTTGTTTTGATTACATCGAGTATAAACTCACGATTATTATATTGTATTATAACAAACGCGTAATGTTTCATCACAATGATTCCATTTAGAAGAGCCGCAGCTCCTTCAGACTCACGAGCTGATGGAACGCGCCAGCACCAATGGGTGTAAACTGATTCGGGTCCAGACCTCAGTGAGCCAGTGTTGGCTACAATCAGTGGTGCATAAGCACACGTAACAAAACAAACTCAACACAACACAGTTTCAGTTTAATTTATTTGGTATCGCCATGTGAGCCATTCGGCTCTTGAACCGGATGCAACGGCAACAAACAAAAAATAAAAACATGAACAAAAAAACATCTTAAAGTGACTGTGCGCAAACAGAAAAATCCAGAAAAAAACAGCAAAGTCTTCCAGAAAAAGCACCGTACACCAACGCTGTGTGCAAAAATCCCAGTGGGATGCAAGTCAAACAACAACAACCACAAGACAAATTAGATTAAAGCCATCAGTTTAACTCCGTACTACAACAAACAAACATGGCGAAACCAAAAATCTTTCGAAATCACCAAAATAAAGCCATAAAAGCAATGCAACAGTGATCATATGAACTGTGACCGAAATTTCACAATAAACTACATAAACAACATGCACCACCAAACCCTGTAGCCATAGCTGGCAGCATGAGTCACTCCATAACAGCAGGAGTATCAGTAGGAGTATCAACATTTTCCATTGCACCTCTAAAGATCAGCACACTATAATCAAAACTAAAGATCATACTTTGCAGCGGTCATCCGGAGCGATACATTTGATTTCAGGCCACTGAATACTAGTGGCAGCTAGGGTGTACAACTCCTCAAGAGCAGTTGTGAGTGAATATCTCACAGGTAGTGATCCAATTTGAAGTTTATTGGCGATAGCATTCCAGACCTTGGGGCATCAATAGCAAAGGCCCTTCCTCCAGTATATGTACGGCAATAAGGAATGTGAAGCTGGTTGTGACCTTTGGTCACATTTGTTTTCGAAACAGTGAGGACATCTAGCAGGTAGTCTGCTGATGTTTTTGTAAGTACATCGTGATTAAGTAAGATCCTATGCACAAGCCGTCGATCATTAAGAGATGTTAAGTTGGACCCAATGTAGAGATCGCAGTTGTGGGTCATATATAGGAAGTTCAATGCAAATATTAAGGCCGAGTGATAAATTGAGTGAAACGTTTTGAGTATAGTACTGGGGGATGATTTATATACGATGTCACAGTAATAAAGCAGAGGCAGTATGCTAGCTTTTATCAATTCCAAACGGAACATAGGGGGAAGCAGTGCTTGTGTCGATACAGAAAACCAATTTTCTATTTTGTCTTTTTACCAATATAATCAATGTGATCTTGAAAATTCAGTTTTGAATCAAGGATGACCCCAAGATAGCTACAGATCTTGACTTGCTCTATTTGATAATTATTTAAGGAATGCAATTGGGGAAAAATTACTTCATACTTTAGTCCTGGTGAGAAGCATAGCACCTTGGGTTTGGAGGTATTTAGGACTAGTTTAAGAGCAACTAGCTGATGTTGTAGTTTGTTGAAATCACCCTGGAGCTTAGCAATCACGATTTAAAGCTTTCGTGACTGCAGGGATTCATCTTCTTGGTTCTTTCGGTAAAGTCACGTAGAAGGGAAGTAATAAAATAATAAAAATAAAACATAATAAAACAATTCTCACGACGTTTCGGCCAGAACGCAAGCAGCCGTCCTCAGGCGAAGAATGAAGCACCTCCAAGCTTGGAGCGTATATTTAAGCTTGGAGCGTACATTTAAGCTTAGAGTCGCGACATCTCTTCAGAAAGGTGAGAGACTCGATTAGCTGAGCCTTCTTATCCCGGAGCTTGTTGAAGGATCTCAAAGTTATGTGGAAGCCCTCCCCGTAGAGGCGGTTAAATTTCGATTTAAAGCTTTCGTGACTGCAGGGATTCATCTTCTTGGTTCTTTCGGTAAAGTCACGTAGAAGGGAAGTAATAAAATAATAAAAATAAAACATAATAAAACAATTCTCACGACGTTTCGGCCAGAACGCAAGCAGCCGTCCTCAGACGAAGAATGAAGCACCTCCAAGCTTGGAGCGTATATTTAAGCTTAGAGTCGCGGCATCTCTTCAGAAAGGTGAGAGACTCGATTAGCTGAGCCTTCTTATCCCGGAGCTTGTTGAAGGATCTCAAAGTTATGTGGAAGCCCTCCCCGTAGAGGCGGTTAAATTTCGATTTAAAGCTTTCGTGACTGCAGGGATTCATCTTCTTGGTTCTTTCGGTAAAGTCACGTAGAAGGGAAGTAATAAAATAATAAAACATAATAAAACAATTCTCACGACGTTTCGGCCACAACGCAAGCAGCCGTCCTCAGGCGAAGAATGAAGCACCTCCAAGCTTGGAGCGTATATTTAAGTTTAGAGTCGCGGCATCTCTTCAGAAAGGTGAGAGACTCGATTAGCTGAGCCTTCTTATCCCGGAGCTTGTTGAAGGATCTCAAAGTTATGTGGAAGCCCTCCCCGTAGAGGCGGTTAAATTTCGATTTAAAGCTTTCGTGACTGCAGGGATTCATCTTCTTGGTTCTTTCGGTAAAGTCACGTAGAAGGGAAGTAATAAAATAATAAAAATAAAACATAATAAAACAATTCCCACGACGTTTCGGCCACAACGCAAGCTTGGAGGTGCTTCATTCTTCGCCTGAGGACGGCTGCTTGCGTTGTGGCCGAAACGTCGTGAGAATTGTTTTATTATGTTTTATTTTTATTATTTTATTACTTCCCTTCTACGTGACTTTACCAAAAGAACCAAGAAGATGAATCCCTGCAGTCACGAAAGCTTTAAATCGAAATTTAACCGCCTCTACGGGGAGGGCTTCCACATAACTTTGAGATCCTTCAACAAGCTCCGGGATAAGAAGGCTCAGCTAATCGAGTCTCTCACCTTTCTGAAGAGATGCCGCGACTCTAAGCTTAAATATACGCTCCAAGCTTGGAGGTGCTTCATTCCTCGCCTGAGGACGGCTGCTTGCGTTGTGGCCGAAACGTCGTGAGAATTGTTTTATCATGTTTTATTTTCATTATTTTATTACTTCCCTTCTACGTGACTTTACCGAAAGAACCAAGAAGACTTAGCAATCACGTCATCCGGAGAGCGGTCAGCAGTAATCAGTTTCGTGTCATCTGCAAACAGATTTACCCTGGAATGATCCCGGTCAGTGCCCAAGTCATTGACATAAAGAGAGAACAAGAAGGGGGCGTTGATGGAACCCTGTAGAACCCATTTTGTTATCTTAACACTGTTTGACCTCCAACCATCTATGAATATAGTTTGAGTGCGAGAAGAGAGGTCATTTTTTAACCATTCCACTGCGTGTTTGGAGAAACGGAGGAAACAGAGTTTACTAAGCTTGGTGTTGTGGTCGACAGTATCAAAAGCTTTGGACAAGTCAAGAAAAAGACTGGCACAGTACAGCTTATTATCAAGGCGACTGTGGTGCTGTCTTTTTTTCGGAACCCAGATTGGTTTCGATGTAAGAGATTGTTATTCTTGGTTCTTTCGGTAAAGTCACGTAGAAGGGAAGTAATACAATAATAAAAATAAAACATAATAAAATAATTCTCACGACGTTTCGGCCACAACGCAAGTAGCCGTCTTCAGGTGAAGAATGAAACACTGCCAAGCTTGGAGCGTATATATAAGCTGGGTTGGAGGTGGAAGAAGAGCACCTTGAGAAAAGAATTTGCATATCAAGAGCAATTTAGCATATTTATGGGAATGCGTAGGAGGTGGGCGGGGGGGTTTTCAAAGTCATATTATGCCCATGCATTATGCAGGATTAGCAGCATCAGCGGGAGGGGGTAGCATTAACAAAGGGAGGGAATGTTAATAGTATGTAGAAGCCAAGAAACATGTCAATGGGAGAGCGGTGGATGGAGGCCCGCAGCGGAGCAAATAATGCATTCCCCGTGGAGAACACAAGATACACAGTCATAAGCGTGAACAACAATCAGTTTCCAGTAAGCCTGCCTTACAGCCTATATCAGTAAGACAGCTTTATGGTTTCTACCAGTAACCCTGCCGTATAGCTTCTACCAGTCAGCCTACCTGATAGTCTCTGCCAGTAAGTCTGCCTTATTGTTTCGACTAATAAGCCTGGCCCATAGTTTATTTCAGTAAGCGTCTTACAATATATCTGCAAGCCTTCTCCATTTTCTTTGAGTAATCCAAAACCTTATGAAGTCTCCAAACGAAATTATAATCTAACAGTAAACCGGTCAACTGTGTATATGGCCTGGATAATCAGCCGTTGTCTTTCGTCATCATTCGCCAGTGTCTATTCACCACTAGATGTAAATAATGTAACATCTTTAAAGTTCCTCAAATGTAAGTTATAATCGTGGAACTGCTCCTGTACTGCTAGTGACGCTAGAATTAGATCCACGTTCGTCTTCTCTCCCCTGAGCTTTCTGCCCAAAGCAACTCCCGGGCACAAACCCTCCCCACCGGGGTGTTTGACCGCTTGGGAAATCTGCAAGAATTATATCTGGGGTGGAACCAGCTGTCAGCTCTGCCTGTTGGGGTGTTTGACAAACTGACCCAGCTCACTCATCTGGCTCTGGACGTCAATCAACTGAAGAGCGTTCCCAGGGGTGCGAATCACAGACACAGATGCCTCTGCTCCTACACTCTAAGCAGGTCATGGCCTTGAACATCAATGCTGATGTACGTGCACTATGCCTATGAAGTCACTGCACTCTCAACATGTTTTAATTGCTTCAGCATATCCTTGTCTAACAATATGGAACCAATTCACACTGTTGTTTTTTTAAAATAATGCAATGAAGATTGACTGCCATGGCAAAACAAGGTCTATTATCTTGTCTGGTAAACCATAGGTGTTGAGAATAAACTCCTCGTGCACACAGTCGAAAGCCTTTTTGCCGAAAGTATTTAAATGAAACAAACGCTTCAAGTATGCACAGAGGACACGCATGGGAATTGACACCAGTATATATACAATGCAAAGTACAATGATTGTTACCAACGTTTTGTATTTTGAACCACCTGTCTATGCCATGTGTTTCAATAAACTCTACATCCCTGGTGTCTCTTTCCTTAACTCGAATACCCCTCTAGGGAATGTACAGGGGTGGGGAGTGAATACATTGGAGGGGGTGGGGGGAGCTCTTTTACAAACAGAAGTATTTAACCAATATTCGTGTTTCTTGCACAGTAACTTTTTATGATCAGATGAAGTCAATCAATCTTCTTTGTCACTTCATATATCTTGTTGATACTTCATGGTGAGCAGTATCCATGGATTGACATTTATAATCGTGGGAAAGATGGAACGCTGAGATTAAGAGTCCGAATATTTTCAAACGCACTTTAAATTGATAGACCTCATCTGTACATGTTATCATTTGGATCACGATTTGATATTAAGAATAGCCCTAAAGTATGATATTTGATGCGTTTTCAAGTTGCGTCCCTCCAACATTTGTATTGTAGTTAGTCCAACTGAGTCGCAGACGTTGTTCCTTTTAGAGGCAACACATTTATTTGCAACACCGTAACAGAAAGGGGTAAATGCCCCTTAACCAGATACAACCTAGGGTGGTGACCACCCAGCTAACCACAGAATACAGAGTTACTGCTACGAAGGGTTGGACCCTCACTTGGGTCTCCGACCAGGTGGTTCCTCGTAGGGTGAAGACTTCCAGCTTGAGACGCAGAGCTTCCTGCTTGTAGAATGAAGAGACCCCGTCCCTCTCAGGACCCACCTTATATCCCCCAACGGTCGGGGCTGCTCCGCCCTCGGCCCCGCCTGCCTTCTCGAGCATTCTCGTTCCCTCTCGATCCCTCTCCAGAGCTCTCCCCGGACACGTGATCACCCACTAGCCCCCCCAACAGGGGCCCCCTGTGTGGACACTCCGGATCATGTGTCTGTGGGATCAACCAGAGTACCATAGCCCAGGGAAACCCTGCCCCTGGGCTGACACTCACCCACTCCTCCTCGTGGGAGCCCCCACCACATGCTGTGCGTGGTGCCCGCACTATCCCAGTGCTCATTAAGTCCCGCTAGAGCTGGTATTATACACAGCCACCCACACGGTGTTGTCCACGATGTCAGAACATCGAACTGCGCGGCCCTTCTGGAACGGCACCATACAGTGACATCATCGACGTCACTACATGATAATCACACCTATTGTATAGTACGTTGGTGTTTAGTTTAGCCAATGTTTGCATATATGTAACTACAGCTTGATTATGAATAATCTAATAACCTACAATGATGCGGTTTACAATTACATTCTTCAGGCTATTCATTGTATACTTTAATTTGTAACAAGGTGTTATTAATATTCTTGGTTCTTTCGGTAAAGTCACGTAGAAGGGAAATAATAATAAAAACATATATAAAACAAAAATTATCACGACGTTTCGACTGCAACACAAGCAATCGTCATCAGGTGTGAAATCCACAGCAAGAAATTTTGAAAAAAAGTGGCGGTTTTTTCCTAACGTCAGTACCACGAACAGCGATTTGGCAGTTCGGAAAAGAGGAGGGGGAGAATAAAATTGAATGCGGTCTGAAAGTCACCGTAAGCGTGAACACAATAAATTAAGACCCGAAATGGTGTTATTTGCCCGATAGTTGTTTCCGTATTCAAAGTTTTCGCAACAGCAATAAGAAGACGAAAGCAATGCAAGTAAAACGCTCAAATGAAAGCAGGTTTGAGTGCTTTTGTAAAATGAACTGCACAATGAAACGCAACATTTCCATGTGCCCACAACTAGAGATGTTGATCCGTGTGACCCACCTCTTATCGTAAATGGTGCAGAAGCACCACAGTCAAGTGTGCACAGAAGCAATGCGAGTTGCATTTTGGGAATTACAATGAGAAGCAGAGGAACATGTGGATCAGAGACTAAAATTGCTTTAAATGACATCAAACCAATAATAAAAGTAAGTTGGCTTGTCCAAGACATTGCGCAAGAAGGGATGCTGGAATAATCCACGATGGCCAATGCACATTGACCACGGTCGATAAAAGCAAGGGAGAGAACGCACCTGAAACAACGTTCACCATGGAGATGGAGTAACGACAGCAGCTCGTGGGTAGGCGCAAAGTGGATTCATACATCGCATGGTCGTGACCGGCTTGCAATGGATTGATCAGTATTAGCGGGGTATATATGAGGGAAATCTTCAGGAAGAGGCAACTCGTGTAAATGTTGGACCACACGTGACGCCGCTCGCGTGCAAGGGGAGGCCATTGTGACCCGCCTCTAAACCGTCACCCGACCCTCGCAGTGTTCGTGCTCAGGGACAGAAGTGAACTGTGATAGCAGAAGCCACGCGTCAGTGCCTGCGGGAATCCCCACTACCACGCGAGTGCTGTATTTGGGCGGTAATCAGATCACGAAGCTCGAGCCCGGGGTGTTTGACAGCCTGACGGAACTGGTGGAGACAGGAGACCCTGCGGCTCCTGCTCTTACCACTGCGATAGTGAATCACTGCGTATCATCACAAATGCATCTTTTATATTTACACAAAAGATAACGTAACATTGTTTTTCGGACCGTTGCCATGGATATTAGTGCCTTGAAAAAGCAATGCTCGGACTTTCAATGGAGATAGTTTTATCTGAAACATGTTAATGATTGTAAATAGATATCGCTTCAAATAACAAGAAAGTGTTTTCTTTGGATAACATATCTTTGTGAATAGCAATGGAGTTTGCTTGAGTTGATACATCTCTGTGAAAGCGATTCGAGGTGAATGTAAGAGGTCTCTGTGAGAAGCATCAATGTGAATGGATCACGTAGTAATTCATAACGCGGTAATCTATGACATTACATTTAGTTTATTTACGTGACACGTCTCTCCATGAAAGTGATCTTTAACTCACAGATCTCTTTGCAATTCTATTGATTATAACGAGCAGGTCCCGATCGAAGAAACCTGAATCACTTCAACTGTCAGGTTTCATGTGAAGCGAGTCGACGTTGTTTTAAACAAGACGTGTCTATGATAGCGAATGGAGGTTTTGTCAACTCCCGTGTCTGCATGAAAGTGAATGGAAGTGGGTCTGGTTAATAACTTAATGTGAATGCATTTCGCTCTCTCTTACAAAAATCCATGAGAGTGGTGAGAGGTCGCTTTAAGTCAATAGCATTGAGGTCTCTAGACATGAATAGAGGCCACTTTGAACTTACAGGTCACTAGCATCAGCACAAGTCATTAATACCCGCTGGGGTGTTTAACAGTTTGACCCCGTTCAAGTGGTTAAGTGGTTAGGAGCGGTGGCCACCACCCTATGTATTTAACCCTTAATGTACATCGTTTACCCGTAATGTATATAGTTAACCTCAGAGCGTTGCACAGTTATCTGTTATGTTAGCGGGTACGAGTTGTGACGGCTGCAGGACCTTCGGAGGGGGACCTTCTCCCAGCATTCGAGTGGCCCCACCATCTGCTATAGATGCGGCCTACCGGACCACATCTCCAAGGGCTGCCGCGCCGAATGGGAAGGACCACACAAGGCATCATCATCCTCCTCTGGGTTGTCCTCCACTCCATCGGGCCCGCAGATGAGTCGCGATGCACCACACACCCAGTCCTTGCATCCACTTCACCCATTCGCGCGCCGCATCCACTATGCGGGTCGAACAGTCCGATCGAGTCACGGAGTGTGTTAAACAGGTTGTGGGGGACGACGGGTGACCACGGCGAAACAGCCAGTGCTCGGGCACTAGTCCACCACGTGGTCGCCGCAGCAGCTTCATCGTCCATCATTGGCACCGTTCAAGGCATGGAGGTACGGATATTGATTGACACTGGTGCGTCCATCACCATGATTTCGAAGATTTTTAACAACCTTCCACCCTCTTCATGTTCGCTGCGTTTCGTTGCGGTTCCGTGTTTCGCGGCAGATGGGAGGTCCCTGGGCATTGTCTGTCAGGTTTCAGTGGACATGTATATTAGTGACATGTGGATGACAGGGCCTGTACTCGTCTATAGATCTCTCGCTGTGCCCTGTCTACTGGGCACTGATATTTGAGATAAAATGCCCTTGAAAATCCTCGTTGATCAGGGCTCTATTGAATTACCATCAGACAGGCGGCTGGCGTTCCTGTCTTCCCTTACTCTGCTTTTCACCATTAATGCCACAGTCCAAGCCCTGGCAACGAATACTGTTCAAATTCCCCCTGGAGCCCAAATGTTAGTTCCCCTGCAACTGCGCGAGCAGCAACCGCTGAGGGAACAAGGTGGCCCCAGGGTTGACTTTGGTGGGGGCGCAGACTTTGGTCGCGAGGGACCGAGAACCCTTTATTCAGGTCTCAATGCAAGTCTAGAGACTTCCGTCATCCAGGCAGGCACGGTTCTAGCACACGTTTCACCTGCCAGTTGCGGGGGTAGGGATGTGGCTATGGGCCGGGTCGCGGTAGCTGTGAAACAGGGAGAGGGGCGCGATGACTCATGGGTGGATGCGTTTTGTTCCGAGAGCCCCGAGTTGTCTGATGCCCAATGAGTCAGGCCATGCTCACTTCTCTTAGAATTGTAATAAAACCACTGCGACGACGATCTGTAAATTGTGTCTTCTTTATTATGTATTTATTCCTTGACAGCTGGACAGCTCCGCGCTCTTCACTCTGACACGGCTGCACTCCCGTTCCGTGCGGTTAGATGTTGTCGCTTGTGCCGGAAGGCGGCTCGCAAGGAGGAAGCCTTCGGCCCGCCGCGTGACCGCTGGTGTCCCGGAGGCACGAGACGTGGTCTTGCTCCCTGGCTCCACACACTTACCCTGAGCCCCTTCCGGCTTCCCCTTATATCCCCTGACCTACGTCACCAAGCCCCGCCTACAGCCACGCCCCCTCACGACCCTTCTAGATGGTTACTCCCCAGAGCCTTTGAGCTCCGCCCTTGAACTTCGGCTCATCCCTCTGATTGGTTGATGGCCCAAGCGGCGGAGCCTATTCCACCGATCAGCGATTGTCGGTGAACTCTCGTATTACAGAATTTTCGAACGTTTTTAGCAAGGGGAAGTATTACCTCGGTGGCACATCCCTGTTGCATCATCATATTGATACGGGGAACGCCGCCCCCATTCGTCAAAACCCCGATAGATTAAGCCCCAAGGAAAAAATCAAATGCATGAAGCGGTCACGGAGATGTTTTATTTCCCCATCTAATAGCCCGTGGCGGGCCCCCATTGTGCTTGTGAAAAAAAAGGACGGAAGTCTACGGTTTGCGTCAATTTTCGCAAGCTCATTAAGGTATCAGTGGCCAACGCATACCCGCTCCCTAGGATGAATGTCTCCTTGGATGCTCTGTCTGGGGTGCGGTTTTTTTTCACTCTCGATTTTTTGTCCGGATTTTGGCAGCTATGCTTGGAAGTAAATTTTAAGCCTAAGATGGCATTCCGTATGCCACAAGGGTTGTTCAAATTGAATCAGTTCCCGATGGAACTCCACTCCGTCCCAGCCACATTCCAACGGCTTATGAAACTGGTCTTGGCTGGACTAGCCTAATTTACCTTGATGACGTCATTGTCTTTGGGTGTACTTTTGATGAACATCTGCACAAGTTGCGTGCCGTTTTGCTAAATATGCGGGCGGCAAACTTCTAATTCAAGCCACAATTTTTTTAATCTTTTGCAACGATAGGTGCAATACCTCGGGCAAATTTTCAGCGAGTCGGGGATAGCAATTGACCCAGAAAAAACTGCTTTCACATGCACCTGGCCGACCCCTAAGTTGGTGGGCGACATACGAAGTTTAATTGGGTTTGCTTCCTATTATCGTCGTTTTGTGCCTGGTTTCGCCACCATTGCAAAGCCCCTCTACATTCTTATTTCCAACGGACACAAATTGCGATGGGGGAAGGAGGAGGAGGCTGCGTTTGTTGCGTTGCGGGACGGTCTGGTGAACGCTCCTCCCCTCCGCTACCCCGATTTTTCTCTACCCTTCATCCTAGACATGGATGCGAGCAACACTGGGATTGGTGCCGTGTTGTCTCAAGTTGTGAACAGCGTGGAATGTGTGGTTGCCTATGGGAGTCGGGTGCTGTCTCCAACCGAGCAGTGCTACTGTGTAACACACCGGGAACTGATGGCCATTGTCCATTTCATCCAGCAGTACCGTCCGTACTTTTACGGTCGATGGTTTGAGATGCGCTCGGTCACGCGGCTCTACAGTATGCACTACGAGTTGAGCAGCCATTCGGCCAGCTCTCCTGATGGCTAGAGGTCCTCCAGGACTACTCCTTTAGTGCTGTTTTCAGAAAGGGGACTCGCCATGTTAATGTCAACGCTCTGTTGTGATTAACATCGAGCACGCCCTGTGCATGTCTTACGGGGTCTGGGTGGTGTAAACCCCCTGACAGAGGTTCGACCCCCACAGTAGTGGCATCAGCGGACGTACCCTTCTCCGCCACAACGGGAGTGTGTGATAATACTATCGGCCTCACCCACGTGGAGTGGAGTCAAATCCAAGTGAAAGATTCCTCCCCGCTCAAAATGTGGCGCCGCGTTGGGCAACGGGAGAGTGGGGAGGGTCGGCGATGGTCGTTCCTGTTTTTTATTAAGGGGGGCCTGCTCATGCGGTGGGTCGGCGAGCCGCACCGTTATAACATTGTTGTGCCTACTGTTTTACGGGGTAGAATTATATGGGCCGTGCATGCCTGGGTGATGCACCTGGGTGTCCAACAAACGCTGTCCACCATCCAGTTAGATTTATTTCTGGCCTGGAATGGCAGACGACGTTTATAACATGTTTAAAGGGTGCACAGAGTGTGCTCGCCGAAAACCCCCGGCGAGAGTGGACCGCCCTTCGTTGAAACCCCTCGGTGTAACCGATACTTGTTGGTTGGGGTGGAACACTGCCAGACCGGACGCCTTTTTACATGGTTATGTTTTAGACAAGGGGGCACCTGAACGCCTCCTGACCAACCAAGGCAAAAATTATCCTGAATATTATTCAAGGAAGTATGCGATCTATTGGGCCATAAAAGAAGTTCACACTGCACCCTATCATCCCCAGACTGATGGGATGGTCGAAAGGCTACACAGAACCCTGACTTCCATGTTGTGCCAACAAGTCAATGAGGACCAGTCCGACTGGGACTTACACGTGCCAGGTGTTCTTGATGCTTACCAATTGGCTCCTCACGCTTCTACCGGGTTCTCTCCATTTTTCCTTATGTACGGCAGGGAGCAAGACCCCCCATAGAAGTTCAATTCAGAGCCGAGTTGTACAAATATTACCGACCCCATGCGCCTTACTCTCAAATGGCTATCTGAGGTTCGGGAAGCGTCCTGGGTAAATTCGGCATTGTGGCAGGCTGCTAATGAGTCGCTTGTCACGAAGTAGATGCCGGGTGACAAAGCCTGGCTCCACTGCCCCCAGGTACCGGTGGGTACGTGCCCCAAATTACACAAACATGGCAGGGCCTGGTGGAGGTCGTGGAAGTTCTGAGCCCTCAATGTGTTTGTATCCAGTTCGGTCGCAGACGGTGGTATGAAGCGGTTTTGTTCCAATGCACGGAGTCCCCTCATCCCCACTACCCAAGGGCTGTGTGTCTGGTGAGTCCAACGAGCTGGGGTGCATGTCCATTGGGCCCGTTCCTCAGGGGAGTTATGCTATCGCATCCGCAGGCTCCAAGCACTTATCACCCCTAGTGCCACCGATCTCGCAGACTGCAGATGGACTGCGGAGTACGGAGCAACTGTCCGCCACCCATTCTCCACCCAGCATTGTGAACCATCGGGAGGGGCCGCGCCTGTCAGGCCATTTTCAAGATCACCCCGGGACCCCCAGGGAGCTCACGCCCATCTCATCTGGGGGCCCAGCTACAAGGACGCGTTCAAAGACTGAAATTGTTTCAGAGCCAGTTGGCCATGTGGCCAGATGACAAACGTGCCATCAACCCAACCGTGAGGAAGGAGCCATCTGAAGATCCAATCAAAACCATCACCTTACATTACATAGCAGGGATAACCAAAAAAACTTCCAAAATTTTGAACAAACACAAGATCCAGGTCCGATTTAACACACTGCACAAAATTCGTGACCTGATCCCATCTGTGAGGGACAAATTCCTGACATGCAATATCACGGCGTCTTTAAACTAAGCTGTACTTGCGGCAGCAGTTACATTGGATAAACCAAACGACATGTCTCGGGCCGTGTTCGTGAACACAATGCAGATCTGAAACACGGCAGTACCAATACTTCTGCCGTAGCTTATCATTACTTTAATGCGGCTGGCTCACATGAAATAGATGTCTCTAAGACGATGGTACTTTGCAAGCCGACTGGCTAACAACAAAGGTTCGTTCACGAAGCCATCCATATTTACAGACACAAGCACAATTTCAACCGAGGCGACGGTTTTAAACTCAACAATCATTGGAAAGATGTGATCAACCACTTTGGGTCATGATTTGAATGTGTGTTTCCTTGTCAACCTCTACAGTCAGCAACAGGTGTATCTCCCCCTCCCCCTATCTCTGCCCCATCCCCTCTCTGCCCCACCTGTCCCTCTCTGCCCCACCCCCTCACTCTCCCCCTGTCTCTCGCGCATCCCCTTCCCCCCGCCCACTCACTATGGAACCCTTATAAGCAGATACATTTGGAGGTCTGCCCTCTTTTTTTTCACCTGAAGAAGACCACTTGTGTTGCGATCGAAATGTCGTGGGTTTTTTGCTTTAAATTTACATTGTTGTTTTCTATCTACGTGACTTTACCGAAAGAACCAAGAATACATATCTACGTATTGAAAAATATATATTTCACACGATGCATGCGAGTGCCTATGATTAATGGTTTCTGTGCAGTGAAGAACTCGCATCTTTCCCCGCGGAGATGTTTGACAAACTGACCCAGCTCACTCATCTGGTTCTGGACACCAACCAGCTGAAGAGCGTTACCAGGGGCGCGTTTTACAAACGGAGCCAGAACTGCCAGGAACGGTTTCTATATAAGGAACGAAACAGTTAGACTTCTCCTCAAATCTGACTGTCGTCTTATGAAGCTAGTCTCAGGGGTCACTTTGCAGCCAAATGTATTGCAGCTTCGTGAGGCTGTCGAAGGCGCCCTTGGGAACAGTCGTCAGCTGGTGACATTGGTCGGGTGTCTTTTCGTCCATCGTTCCACATTACAAACACACACAGTGTACGTGGATAGCATATGCACATGCATCCAGGAACAAGCGAATAAGGTAATCAATAGAGTACACACTTCAACGTGTACATTCCGCACATTTAAACGCATATACATACATACACGCGTATGTACATATGCACAAACACGCATTCCTACATATACACTTCTATACTCAATGTAGTGTTATTGACAAATGTGTGTTGTTTCAATTACACTAATTATAAACTCACGATAATTATAATGAATTATAACAAACGCATAATGTTTCATCGCAATTATTCCGTTTAGAAGAGCCGCAGCTCCTTCAGACTCACGAGCTGATGGAACGCGCCAGCACCAATAGATGTCAACTGCTTCGGGTCCAGACCTCAGTGAGCCAGTGTTGGCTACACTCAGTGGTGCATAAGCACACGTAACAAAAAAACTCAACACAACACGCACAAAAACCGCGCTGAATAGGAAATATACAATGGCTGACGTTTCGGGCGACGACCCTTCTGCATAGAACGTAAATAATGTACGTGCGTGCAACGTCACGTTTAAGATATTTTCACTTTAATGCAGTGTCATTGGGGAATGCGTAAAGTTGTTTGTGCATATTCAGTTAAGATCCAGCTCTTTGTATTTAATGTCGTTGTTCCCTTAATCAAATACACCCCTTGACTGGCACGGCATGGGAAGGCCTTCATCCAGCACTGGTTAGACAAACGACTTTGAGTGATTAACTTTATAATTGCGTTCACAACGCCAATCCGTTCACATGTTTGATGGATTAATAAAATGCAGCAAGTGGTCCTTGTGGTCGTATTTACATGTACTCTGCTAGAGCAGTCGTACAATAGTAGAGAGCGAGTGTCTGAGGTTCCTGAGCCGTAAGGAACTCGCGTCTCTCCCCGCTGGGGTGTTTGACCGCTTGGTGAATCTGCACCGCCTGTATCTGAATCAGAACCAGCTGAAGAGCATTCCCAGGGTCGCGTGTGGCAAGCAATGATCGCTGCATTGTCGATGGACAACAGGATAGAGGTGATGCTCGCCACGAGTCGCGTTCAGTTTATAAACCTACAACCTTCGAATGTCTACCAGTACGCCTACCTTTTCGCCTTTACCGAAAGAACTAAGAGTATGAATCCTTGCACTCACGAAAGCTTCAAATCTAGAATTTATCAGTAAGCCTGCCTTACATCCTCTACCTCATATTAGCATAGCCACTTCCGTGCCCTCGTCTAGGAGGTCGCTTTCTCTCTTTTCTACAGTTACATGCTAATTTCTCACATTAACATCACTTGCCCCGGTCAATTCTTTATGACCCTTAGGCTACACCCATTTCAAACCTTTTTAAAACAGTCTGCCTCAGCAGCAGACCATGCTTTCCCACCTGATGACGGACGCTTGTGTTGCGCCCAAAACATCGTGATTTATTTTATTTTACACCTACGTGACTTTATCGAAAGAACCAAAGAGTATGGATTCGTGCAGTCACGAAAGCTTCAAATCAAGATGATGAACTAATCCACGATGGCCAATGCATATTGACCATGGTCAATAATTAAAGCAGTGGCAGCTAAGGTAAAGAACGAACCCGGAAACACGTCCACCGTGGATATGGAGTAATGACAGCAGCTCGTGTGCAGGTGCGAGGTGGATTAATACATCACATGGTCATAACTACGACATTTAATAGATCGAACATGGTTCTTGATTATTACATATACACGTAACGACATGAAAATAATATGTTATATTAAGTAGGTAAGAGCGTATTGAAATTTATATATCTATGCTCAAGGGAGACCTCGTAAATAATGTTATCAATGAGCCAATCAATTTACTAGGAAGTGAACGATAGACGCAAATACAGTGATCAGTATACTCTTAGTTTTTTCGGTAAAGTCACGTAGGTAAAAAAATTGAAATTAAAATTAATAAAATTAATAAAAATAAAATAATAAAAATCACGACGTTTCGGAGGCAACACAAGTCTCCGTCATCAGGTGGGACCGTCACAGCCAGATTTGCTGTATCAAGTGAGGCAGGGATTCCAAGATGCAAGTTCTTAAATACAAGTTAAGGGGGAGGGGGGGGAGCTTATCAAAATGTGGTAGCCAATGAATGGAACGTGTTGGGAGGGGGGCGGGGCTAAAAGAGAGCATGAGGTGTACGTAGACGTCGACGTGGACGTGTTTGTGCGCAAGCCCCTGTTGGCATTAGCGGCGTATATACAATACGTTTAAACGAAGCACTTTTAAAAGTAATTGTGGTAAAATATTGTCACGGAAATCTTCAAGAAGAAGCAACTCGTGTAAATGTTGGACCACACGTGACGCCGCTCGCGCGCAAGGGGAGGCCGTTATGAGCCGCCTCTAAACCGTCGCCCGTCCCTCGCAGTGTTCGTGCTCAGCGACACAAATGTTATGTTCAGGGAAAAGCCTCGCGTCTGTGCCTATGGGAATCCCCAGCACCATGCAGTATCTGGATTTGAACAGCAATCAGATCACAAAGCTCGAGCCCGGGGTGTTTGACCGCCTGGCGGCACTGGTGGAGACACGAGTATAATCACATGAGCATATTTCATATTTTCACAAAAGATCACGTTACATTGGTTTTTACATCGTTTACGTGAATATGTGTGCCTTTAAAAATGATAATTCTGACAATCTAAATGGAGATATTTTTTATGATTGTATACAGATATCACTTCAAATAACGAGAAAGTGTTTTCTTTGGATAACAGATATTTGTGAACAAGAATTGAGTTTCATCATGGGACCGCCTTTGCCAGTGTCTGCATTAACCACAGATACTTTTGGTAAAAATACAAACAGAAAACATGCTCTGACAGTATGACATGATTCCTTGCAAAAGGTTTAAGCTTGGTGTTTTAAAATCTTAACACCTATACTCTTTGGATTTCCGGTAAAGTCACGTAGGTGAAAACAAAAATAAAATAAAATTATAACTAAATTAAATCACGACGTTTCAGAAGCAACACAAGCATCCGTCATCAGGTGTAACTGCTCCAGTAAAATTACTGTAGCGTATTAAGAGAGCTATTTAGAGACATGTTTATATATGGTGCTACGGGGGGAAGGAGCCAAGGGGTCGGGGGGGGGCATGCGGCAGGCCGTGTGGCGTCGCAGGCGGTTGGGCAGGGGATTAGCATGAGTTAAGCCGTAGATAACCATCTTTTTTCTTTGTGATGCCAGGGGAGGTGTACGACGAATGTGGAGGTGGGGGAAACGGGGGGGAAGAAGAAGAGTAGGATGGGGGGGGGCATTTTTTTGCGCTATTGAAACACTGTTGTAAATCAAAATTTCTTAGTGATGGTGGTGTATCAGACTGGAAATATGGATATGGCTGTAAAATTATAAGGCAGCTAAAGTTTGCCATATCCATATTTCCAGTATTTTACTCCCAGCCTGATACACCACCATCACTAAGAAATTGTGATGTACAACAGTTTTTCAATAGCGCAAAAAATTATCCCCCCATCCCATTCGAAAAGTTTACTCAAATAGGACTTGGCCACACATCCCATTGTAGTAGCATCCGACTGAAGACAGAATCTGGGGATTCCCATGGACAGGCGAATGCCGGAATAAATTCCACTGATCGAAACACCCCAGCGGGGAGAGCTGTGAGTTGATCGCTGAGCACAAATCGCAGATCATCAGCCTCCGCCTCTTGCTGTAGAGCAGCCTCTACAAGAGAGCGTCGCTCTTCACACGGCAGTGGAGTCCAACACGGGCCCTTAGGTCGCGTTAGCGGCGTCGTGTTCACCTCACATCTCGGCACCTCGCTCCATTCCGTGCCCGCTGTCTGTGCGGTGCAGTACAACGACCCTGACGGTGTTCAGAGCTCGCCTCGCATTGCCTCTGGAACATTTTTACTCGATCCGTAGTGTAGCGGTTAGCGCGCTGCCCTACAAACCTGGCGAACCGGGTTCGATTCCCGATCACGGACAACACCAGCGACGATTATCTTAACTGGTCCTGGGCCTCCCCTACGCCAAAGAGTACCTTGTGCAACATATAAGCATCGTCACTAGAGAGATAAAGGTGGCCGGGCGTAGTGTTAGCCACCATATGCGAGTTTGTGTAAACGATCAGCTCTAATTGTTGACACGATTCACTCATTGAATCTTCACTAATATTCGGTTACACTGCAGACTAACCTGTAGCACGAGTGGACACCATGACGACAATGCTGATGACGATGTCTGTGGATTTCAAAAACGCGCTCGGTTTATGAACTGAACGCTACTCGCGTCGAGCTTAATCTCTATCCCTATTCCCAGCGACAAAGCAGAGACCTTGCCTGGCAGTGCTGGCTCCGTTTTTCAAACGCGCCCCTGGGAACGCTCTTCAGCTGGTTATATCCCAGAGACAGATGAGTGAGTTGGGTCAGTTTGTCAAACACCCCAGTGTGGAGAGACGCGAGTTCCTCACTGCACAGCAACCTCAGACACTCGCTCTCTGCTGTTTACGGAATACTCTAGCAGAGCGAATGGATATACAACTCCAAACAGCATTGGTTACACCATAGCAATCATTGAATACTTTGTCCAACAGGGACTGAATCCTGATGTACCAACTTTGGTGAGGCACTGCCTTACCAACACTTACTTCATGTGGATTGGTACATTCTACATACAAAATGAAGGTATCCCTATGGGCTCTCCTTTATCAGCAGTGGTAGCGAATGTTTTCATTTAGAAATTTGAAGCAGTTGCCATCCTGACATCCATTCTAGATTTGAAGCTTTCGTGACTGCAATGATTAATATTCTCAGGTTTTTTCGGTAAAGTCACGTAGGTAAAACATTAAAAGTAATGAAAATAAAATAAAACAAAACAAAAATAAAAATAAAATTCACGACGTTTCGGAGGCAACACAAGTCTCCGTCATCAGGTGGGACCGTCACAGCCAGATTAGCTGCATCACTTGATGCAGCTAATCTGGCTGTGACGGTCCCACCTGATGACGGAGACTTGTGTTGCCTCCGAAACGTCGTGAATTTTATTTTTATTTTTGTTTTGTTTTGTTTTATTTTATTTTCATTACTTTTAATGTTTTACCTACGTGACTTTACCGAAAAAACCTGAGAATATCCTGACATCCACCCTACGTCCTTCCCTGTGAAAGAGATACGTAGATGACACTTTTATCATCTGGCCACATGGCCAGCCAGCACTGAACCAGTTTTCAAACCACATCAATTCCATACACCCATCCATCAAATGGAAGTGGAAAATGATGACAAGCTACTATTCCTGGATGTTATGATCGAGAAGAGGCCTGATGGCTCGTCGGGACATTCCATCTACAGGAAAGCCACCCACACGGATTCCTATCTAAAGCCTGACTCCCACCACCATCCGGCACAGAAGAACTCTCTCATCAAAACACTACACCATAAGGCCTGCTGCATCTCCGACCAGCGCCACCTAGCCAGTGAACTGGAGCACGTACACCAAGCCCTCAAGATGAATGGATACTCAGACCGCACAATCCGCAAGGCTGCAGCCCCAACCATGGGTAGAGAACCGTCTGAGGACCCAATCAAAGCCATCACTTTGCCATACATAGCAGTTGTAACCAAAAATATTTTTAAAATCTTAAACAAACATAATATCCAGGTCTGATTAAATACATTACACAAAATCCGTGATTTGATCCCACCTCTGAAGGATGTCATTCCTGACATTCAGTTTAATTTACTTTTTTTCATTTATTAGGTATAGCCCTGTGAGCCATGCGGCTCTTGACATGCAATACCCTGGTGTCTACAAACTAAGTTATGTCTGCAGCAGCAGTTACATTGGGGAAACGAAACGACATGTCTCGGACCGTGTTCGCGAACACAAGGCAGATTTGAAACACGGCAGAACCAATACCTCTGCAGTGGCTGATCATTGTCATAACGCAGTGGGCTCGCACGATATTGTTTTTTCCATGACCAAGATACTCTGCAAACCTTCGGGCTACCATCAAAGATTTGTCCATAAAGCCATCCAGATATATAATCACAGAGACAATTTTAAGCTGAGCAATCATTGGAAGGACGTTATTAACCAAGCAAAGTCGTAACTTGCTGTGGTGCTTCCATTCTTCCCTGCTGTCTGGCTGTTATCTCCGACTCTCTGAGTTGCATTGCCCTGTTAGGAACCTCTGCATTAACGGGCTGGGGTCTCACTAACATGGCCACCTCTGCTCCCTTAGCCTCGATGTACCAATGGTTCTGGCTGTGTGATGGGCTTTGTGTCTCACTGGCGCGACAACCGTTGTGGTGGTTCTCTTGCGTGGACGCGCTTCCCTCACAGCGCAGTTGGCAGCGCCACAGCTTGTGTTACACATAGACATGACATTCACTTGCTAATGCCCCTAATCTGCTTGCCTAATCTCCCTCATCAACATAGTGCGAATCTCCCATTAACACTGCTGTTTTGCGCATATGCGTGGGCTATACTCTGATGCAGCGACGGAAGCTCATTTCATGCTAATCTCTCTCCCTAATATCTCTCTCCCTAATCTTCCCCATTAACACAACTGATGTGCTTGCGTTCGGGGATGGAATTACTTTCCAGCTCAGACTCCGCTTGCTTGCCCATCGCCACATAAATAACCTCTTGTTGCTGTTTCAGTAGTTCCACTGCTGGATTCTTTTTTTCCGCCTAAGGACGATCGCTTGTGTTGCGTTCAAAACGTCGTGATTATTTTTTCTACCTACGTGACTTTACAGAAAGAACCAAAGAGTATTGGTAACATTTTTTTCACACCATCAAGCTTGTGAGCGGATTGGTGTTGTTCAAAAAATATATAATTAACAATTCAAAGTCCTTCGTCTATCCACTGCTCGATAAAGTGACCATGTTTCACCATGCTGGTTAAGGGGGGGAGTAGGACCCCACACCAATATAAAACAACCAAGAGTGGACACATTGTATCGCTTTAGTTGAATAGACTAAGAAAAGTATTCAATTAAATACTGTACACAAGACTGGAAATGAACTGAAAATGCACAAACAACGCTAGGCATTCGTCAAGCGCAATGCCTTGAAGGGAAAATAAATGTATTAAATGTTGCGGGCACGTAGATTTATGAGACGTGAAGAAGGGCAGCGTGTTTGTGTGTTTTGTTATCTGTGCTTGTGTACCACTGCTTGCCAAGGCGGTATGAACAAGTAATTTGTAAAGTCGCACAAGACGTCGTCGAGTCGACTGAGGCTGTGACTTCAGGAACACATTCAGACATAATGAATACAGCACCTGACCTGGCTGGTGAGTGTAAGGGAGCTTTTCCTGTGTGATAATACGTTTACGGATTTGCCATGCAGGCGCAGGGAAGTTGCCGACACTGCCTCCTGTCGGTCTGGACCTAAACCAGTTGAAGAGATTGGTTTGCCCTTTTCATCGTGTGCTGTATACACAAGGCTCGAGCCGAACTCCGGCAAAGTGCCCCGCGTCAGTTGTCAATCTCTCCAGCGAGGAGTAACAGATCAACAGAATAAGGTGCAGCCCTGCAATTGCATGGTCCAGCTTCAAATAAGTACCTGGTGTACTGTGTAAACATCGCCAATCGGGAGGTAAATGCGGCCGAGCGTGGTTCTGGCTACCCACCCCCTCGTCTAACGTGCTGGTCTTCATATGTGCTCGCTCCCAGCACTTTTTTTCCAAAGTGTGTTGATGCTATATGAGGGATCTTTGTTCTGTTGTAATAATTCGTAACGAATCACTATCGCAGTGGCAATAGCTGGAACTTCAGGGTCTCGTGTCTCCGCCAGTGCCGTCAGACTGTCAAACACCCCGGGCTCGAGCTTCGTGATCTGATTGTCGTTCAAACCCAGCACTCGCGTGGTGGTGGGGATTCCCGCAGGCACAGACGCGAGGCTTAAACAATTAACGGTTGTCCCTCTGCACGAACACTGCGAGGGAGGGGCGACGGTTTAGAGGTGGCTCACAACGGCCTCCCCTTGCACGCGAGCGGCGTCACGTGTAGTCCAATATTTACACAAGTTGCTTCTTCTTGAAGATTTCCGTGACAATGTTTTACCCCAATTACTTTTTAAAGTGCTTCGTTTAAACGTATTGTATATACGCCGCTATTACTGATCACTGTATTTGCGTCTATCGTTCACTTACTTGTAAATTGATCGGCTCATTGATAACATTATTTACGAGGTCTCCCTTGAGGCGAATTGCTTCTTACTGAAGCTGTCCCTGCAAAACGTTCTTCACGAAATATATATATCTATTTACTTATAACAAATTCTGTAAATGTTTTAATTTATTTCTCATGTCTCCTTTGAAAATATATATGTGTATTTCAATATGCTCTTGCTGATATATATCAAAACCTAGATATGAATAAGTCTTCATCAGCCATGATAATTCCACTGCTGGATGAAGGTCTCTGCAAGGTGTAGTCACGACGTTTTAATCCACCTCTTTTGCCTGCACACGAGCTGCTGTCATTACTCCATCTCCATGGTGGACGTCCTTCCAGGTTCGTTCGCTCCCTTGGTTGCCACTCCTGTATAGTTATCGATCATGGTCAATGTGCATCGGCTATTCCTTCTCACCCCGTATCCTGGCCAAGGCAGCTTACTTTAATTATCGGTTTCTCTCAATGTCATTACAAGTATAATGAGCGACTTCCGCGACACGTCATGTAGAGGATACTCGCTTCTTTATTCACATTTATAAATGCACTGTTATAATTCAGTGGGCTCACATGACATTGACTTCTCCAAGACAGAGGTTCTCTGCAAGCCATCTGGCTACCATGAGAGATTCGTTCATGAGGCTATCCACATACAGTGAGGGAAAAAAGTATTTTATCCCCTGCTGATTTTGTACGTTTTCTCACTGACAAAGAAATGACCAGTCTCTAATTTTAATGGTAGGTTTATTTGAACAGTGAGAAACAGAATAACAACAACAAAATCCAGAAAAACGCATGTCAAAAATGTTATAAATTGATTTGCAATTTAATGAGGGACATAAGTATTTGGCCCCTCTGCAAAACATGACTTAGTACTTGGTGGCAAAACCCTTGTTGGCAATCACAGAGGTCAGACGTTTCTTGTAGTTGGCCACCAGCTTTGCACACATCTCAGGAGGGATTTTGTCCCACTCTCTTTGCAGATCTTCTCCAAGTCATTAAGGTTTCGAGGCTGACATTTGGCAACTCGAACCTTCAGCTCCCTCCACAGATTTTCTATGGGATTAAGGTCTGGAGACTGGCTAGGCCACTCCAGGACCTTCTTGAGCCAATCCTTTGTTGCCTTGGCCGTGTGTTTTGGGTCATTGTCATGCTGGAATACCCATCCACGACCCATTTTCAATGCCCTGGCTGAGGGAAGGAGGTTTTCACCCAAGATTTGACGGTACATGGCCCCGTCCATCGTCCCTTTGATGCGGTGAAGTTGTCCTGTCCCCTTAGCAGAAAAAAACACCCCCAAAGCATAATGTTTCCACCTCCATGTTTGACGGTAAGGATGGTGTTCTTGGGGTCATAGGCAGCATTCCTCCTCCTCCAAACACGGCGAGTTGAGTTGATGCCAAAGAGCTCCATTTTGGTCTCATCTGACCACAACACTTTCACCCAGTTGTCCTCTGAATCATTCAGATGTTTATTGGCAAACTTCAACGGGCATGTATATGTGCTTTCTTGAGCAGGGGGACCTTGTGGGCTCTGCATGATTTCAGTCCTTCACGGCATAGTGTGTTACCAACTGTTTTCTTGGTGACTATGGTCCGAACTGCCTTGAGATCGTTGACAAGATCCTCCCGTGTAATTCTGAGCTGATTCCTCACCGTTCTCATGATCATTCCAACTCCACGAAGTGAGATCTTGCTTGGAGCCCCAGGCTGAGGGAGATTGACAGTTCTTTTGTGTTTCTTCCATTTGCGAATAATCGCACCAACTGTTGTCACCTTCTCACCAAGCTGCTTGGCGATGGTCCTGTAGCCCATTCCAGCCTTGTGTAGGTCTACAATCTTGTCCCTGACATCCTTGGAGAACTCTTTTGTCTTGGCCATGGTGGAGAGTTTGGAATCTGATTTATTGATTGCTTCTGTGAACAGGTGTCTTTTATATAGGTAACAAGCTGAGATTAGGAGCACTCCCTTTAAGAGTGTGCTCCTAATCTCAGCTCGTTACCTGTATAAAAGACACCTGGGAGCCAGACATTTTTCTGATTAAAAGGGGGTCAAATACTTATTTCCTCCATTAAAATGTAAATCAATTTATAACATTTCTGACATGCGTTTTTCTGGATTTTGTTGTTATTCTGTCTCTCACTGTTCAAATAAACCTACCATTAAAATTATAGACTGATAATGTTTTTGTCAGTGGGCAAACGTACAAAATCCGCAGGTGATCAAATACTTTTTTCCCTCACTGTATACAAACACAGAGACAATTTCAACCGAGAAGATGGATTCTGGCTTAGCATTCATTGGAAGGATTTGATAAACCATTTCGGGTCTTAATTGATTGTGTTCACGCTTAAGGTGACTTTCAGACCACATTCCATTATCTTCTTCTCCCCTCTCCTCTTTTCCGAACATAGATGGACTTCTCCATCTGACCAACTGCCAAATCGCTGTCCGTGGTGCTGACGTTAAGAAAAAACCGCCACTTTTTTAAAATTTTCTTGCTGTGGATTTCACACCTGATGATGATTGCTTGTGTTGCAGTCGAAACATCGTGAAAATGTTATTGTTTTATATTTGTATAGTGGTGATAACTACTCGCTGTTCGCAAGCTGTGAGAGAGCAGTTGGTAAACAAGGGTTTCCCGCTCAATCAAACAGTAAGGGTCAAATGGGGTGAAGTAGGATCCAAATGCCAGATTGGGAAGAACCAATCGAAGGGGTCCAAGAGGTGGCCGGGGATTGGTTAACCCGGCCACGAACAGGTATAAAAGCCGGAGCGCTGAGAGCTCCGGGAGGTTCTGCTACACGGAGACCCAAGTCGGCTGAAGACAGCTAGGACCCTGGACTAAGCCTTCCAGCCCTTGTCAGGGCTGGGGCTCAGAGTAACCAGTGGTCAGGGGAGATAGGTCCTGGATAGGACCCTGGCTCCCAGCCTTCCCGCCCTTGTGAGGGCGAAGGTCCTGAGCGACCAGAGGTCGGGGACCCGCCGGGCCAGCGGCGGGTCAGTGTGCCTCCCCTAGGTCCCAGCCGGAGGACGCTCGGCTAGCGGGGAAGATAGCCGGCAAGTCCGGAGTCTGTAGCATCGTCAGGATAACGGGTAAGGGGACCGTATACCCCTTGTGTTAGGTGTAGCAAGTATTTGGTGAATAAAAGCGCGTGGCCTATAAGAAGTCTCCGTCTCCTTCAAGAACGTTACAACTGGTGTCAGAGTGGCCAAGAACTTCGCCTACATGGAGACCAGACAGAAGGCGCTCACCAGGGCCTCGGACAAGGAGGTCGATGCCGACACTGATCCAGAGGCAGGAGCGCCATTTCCGGGGACGGGTCCGCAGCGGTAGGCTCGCATTCTACGGGCCCATCAGGGAGTCCGCCATCGCCGGGATGGGCGATCCAGTCAGCCCACGCTCGGCTGGCCGATCTCCTGCATGCCGCTGCCTCCATCCTCGACGAGCTCATGCTGGGGGGAGCGGGGGCTGCGAGGGGAGGGCCAGGCCGGAGATTGGGGGCCGAGTCGGCCGGAACACACGGGATTCCCGCAAAGGGTGTTGACGTCAACTCCAGTCGGGGATACGTCACGGCCGCTGGAAGTGCTGCAGCTGGGAGCAACGTCACTTCCGCCGGGGGTTTCGACACTTCCGCAGGAAATGACGTCAACTGCCCCGGAAGTCACGTGGACCAGGGGTCACGCGTCACTTCCGGTCCTCGAGGCCTCCTACGTGAGGCTGTCACGTCTGCAGAGATGGGGCCGCCGCTGCTGCAGGACATTGTATCATCTGACGGCACTACAAACGCCACGCTCGGGCCGCAGCTCGCCTCGGGGGGAGACTACGTTCCTGGACTGCAACAGCGCTTGCCGTCTCTACAAGTCTTCATGGCTAAAGGTGGAGACTGGGCAGCGTTTGCCCGACGATTTGTGGCAAATGCGGAGACGGCAGGGTGGACTGCGGACATCGCTCTCCGAGCCTTGCCTTCCGCACTGGACGACGTCGCTCTGGCCATGTTCCTCCTCATCCCACGGAAGGCTCGCTCCACGCTACAAGATGCCCTCGATCGGATGGCCTTGGTGTACGGGCCTCCATCAGAAACCAGGCATCGCTTCACGAGTCGGAAGAGGGAGGCTGACGAGACACCCCTCGCCTACCAGAATGCGCTGATGGCGCTGGCTCAAGCGGCCTACCCTCGGATGGACGACGTGGGCCATGACTCCATTGTGCTGGAGATGATGCTGCTGCTGGCTCGGGAGTTGCGGATCGCCGTTCACGTCAAGGACGAGGCGAATCTCTCCTCGCTGGGCGCTGCCCATTATCTACATACGGAGTTGCTCCTCCAGCGAGATGGGCAGGTGGCGGCGTGTGCCACGCGCGCGGCTGCGCGGGAAAATGAGGTCCTGGACAACCAGGCCGTCGCATCGCAGCATGCCGCAAGCTGGAGAGCGGCCGACCGGCGTCGCCAGGGGGAGCCCCGGCAGAGACACGACTCCCCGCGGGCATGGGGCCGTGTCACGTGCTACAATTGCGGCCGACAGGGTCACCTGGCATCGGGCTGCCCAGCTCCTCGACGCCGTGCTCCGGGTCGCCCGCCATCGTCCGCCCGCTCGCCTGCCGCTCCACAAGAACCGCAGGCATGTCGTGACACCTCACGTATCCAGTCTCTGCCCTCATCTTATACACCGCGTTTCCGTGCACCACTCAGTCGCGTTGGGTTGAGTGGTCAGAGCCGGGATGGGGTTGATGTTTGGCAGCCACTCCGACCAGTTCAGTGGTCAGGGTTGGCCCACCAGGTTGTCGCCGCAGCTACGGGCTCTTCGGTTATTATCGGCGCCATCGAGGGGGTTGATTTTCGATTGTTGGTTGATACGGGCGCTTCAGCTACTATAATTTCAGACCTCATATACAATGTGCTGCCCCAGAAGTGTCAGGCGCTCGCACCAGTTTCCGTCCCTTGCTTTGCAGCGAATGGGGGTTCCTTGGGAATTATTGGGCAAATAACGGCTCAAATTTGTATTGGCGATATTAAATTAACGGGTCCCAATTTGGTTTCTGAGACCCTTTCCGTTCCCTGTTTGCTGGGCATGGACTTCCTCGGCAAAATGCCCATTAAAATTTTAATCGACAAGGACTGCATTGAGCTCCCTTCGGGCCGCCGGATGTTGTTCCTGCCTTCGCCCATCGGGCTACGCACGGCTTGTGCGACTTTTCCGGCTATGGCGTCTCAAACCGTGCGAATTCCGCCGGGCGCGCAAATGTTAATTCCGCTTCGGTTACGGAAACCGCTCGGGGTGGAAACTATGTCGGGTATTTTGCTGGCACCTTCCAATACGGCTGTACGGGGGTTGGAGCTGGTGGGAGCACAAACACGTGTGCGTGCTGAGGGACAACCCTTCATTCAGGTGTTGAATGCAGGGTTGCGGACAAAGGTCGTGCACCAGGGGGCTGTGATTGCCCATGCATCGTTGCCACTCCACACTGACTCCATCGTGGCTCATGTAGATGATACGTCAGGGTCCGAGGCGCAGTCTGATACCGATGAGGGTTGGATGGATTCTCTCTGTTCAGGGGCTGAAAATCTTTCCGAGTCCCAGCGATTTAAATTGCATATGTTACTCCGTGAATTCCCCGATGTTTTTAGTAAGCACAAATTTGATGTCGGGTGCACTAATCTATTGAAACACCACATTGATACGGGCGATTCCGCTCCCATTCGGCAAAATCCATTTCGGTTGAGCCCGGCAGAGAAAGAACATGTCCGGTTGGCAGTGAACGACATGCTTGCCACGGACATTGTGGCTCCCTCCAACAGCCCATGGGGTGCACCGATTGTGCTCGTGAAGAAGCATGATGGCAGTTTGAGATTTTGTGTGGATTTTCGAAAACTTAACAAAGTTTCGCTGGCGGACGCGTATCCGCTTCCTCGCATGGACGAGTCACTCGATGCCTTGGCGGGGGCGCGGTACTTTTCCACCTTGGACCTTTTGTCTGGATTTTGGCAACTGCCCTTGGATGAGGCATCTAAACCGAAGACCGCGTTCCGTACGCCACAGGGCCTTTATCAATTTAATCGGTTTCCCATGGGATTGCACTCGGCTCCGGCGACGTTCCAGAGATTGATGGAGCTGGTACTCGCTGGGCTGCAGTGGGACTCATGTCTCATCTATTTGGACAACGTAATTATTTTCAGCCGCACGTTTGAGGAACATTTGGAGAGATTGAGGGCTGTGTTTGTTAGGATGTGGACCGCTAACCTAAAATTCAAGCCTCAGAAGTGTTTCCTATTGCGGGAATCGGTGCGGTACCTCGGACACATTGTCAGTCGTAAGGGCATAGCCACCGACCCCGCCAAAACTGATTGTTTAAGGACGTGGCCAACACCCATGTCTGTAGGGGAAGTCCTCAGCTTTATAGGCTTCGCGTCCAATTACCGCCGGTTTTTTGAGGGGTTTGCAACAATCGTGAAACCTCTTCATGCTTTAACGGCTAAGGGGGCCAAGTTCCATTGGGGGGATGCAGAGGACGGATCGTTCAAGGCGCTTCGCGATGCCCTCGTCAGGGCCCCTCCCTTGTGCTACCCCGATTTCGCATTGCCCTTTATCCTGGACACTGATGCCAGCAATACCGGTATTGGCGCAGTACTCTCGCAGGTCGTGGACGGGGTCGAACGTGTCGTTGCCTACGGTAGTTGGGTGCTGTCTCCGGCGGAACAACGTTATTGCGTTACTCGCCGGGAACTGCTCGCTATTGTCGTGTTTATACAACAATATCGTCCGTACCTGTACGGCAGGCATTTTACAGTTCGTTCCAATCACTCGGCACTGCAGTATGCGCTAAAAATAGACCAGCAATCCGGCCAGTTGTCACGATGGCTCGAGGTCTTACAGGACTACACGTTCACGGTAACATACCGGAAGGGCACGCGACATTCAAACGCTGATGGCCTATCGCGCCTTCCTCCGGGTGATGGTTGTGCATGTTTTATGGGCTCTGGGAGATGCAAGTCGGCCACGGTGCCTACACCGGTTTCTCCCATTGCGGCGGCGGCAGGGGTGGTCGACGAGGAGCCTGTCCCCATTGTTGACTCGCAGGAGTTGGTCGCTTGTGACTCGCTGCTCGACCTGGCCCTGGATGAATGTGGACGGTTTCAGATGGAAGACGTTTCCCTCCTTAGGTTACGCCGTCGTGCTGAGCATGGGGTAAACTGCCAGGAGGGTATTGGAACTGTCGTGTTGCGTGATGGTCTCCTCATGTCATGGGACGCCAGCTCGCGGCGTTATAAAATAGTCGTCCCCACCGCTCTGTGGGGCAGGGCCATGTGGGTGGCGCACGAACGCATCCTGCATTTGGGCACACTGCAATTGGATTTTTTTTGGCCTGGAATGGCGCGCGATGTCGCTGACCTGTTAAATAGTTGTACGCAGTGTGCGCGGCGGAAACACCCGGCTAGGGCGGCCTGCCCGCCCCTTCAGTCGATTCGGGTGTCCCGGGTCAACGAGCTGGTGGCACTTGACATTCTGGGTCCTTTTCCTGTCACCGCTTGGGGTAATAAGTACTGACTGGTTGGGGTTGAGTATTTCACCCGTTGGCCTATGGCCTGGCCCCTCCCCAACCAGTCGACGGCAGCCATTGCGGAGGCGTTCCTCCAGGGCTATGTTCTCGATAAGGGCGCCCCGGAACGGCTGCTGACCGACCAGGGAAAAACTTCTCATCTAACCTTCTGCGGGAGGTCTGTGACCTTCTGGGTACGCAGAAGGTGCGAACTTCCCCCTACCACCCGCAGACCGATGGTATGGTCGAGCGTCTGCACTGTACTATTACTTCGATGTTGTGCCATCAGGTGAATGAGGCACAGTTGGATTGGGACCTGCGTATACCTGGGGTTCTGGCCGCATATCGTTTGGCACCTCATGCGGCCACGGGCTATTCGCCCTTCTATTTAATGTACGGCAGGGAAGTAGACCCCCCCATGGAGGCGCAATTGCAGGTCAAGGCTGCTGCGTTGTGCTCGAAACTGTCTGACCACGTTCAATTTAACATTCGGAAGTTGGTCGGGGCGCGGGTGGCCGCGCAGGAAAATTTCTGGGCGAGGCAACGGGCGAATGAGCGTCTGTATGATCGCCGGGTTTCGGTACACAAATGGTCCATAGGGGATAAGGCGTGGCTGCACTGTCCCCAGGTACCGCTGTCAACGTCGTCTAAGTTGCTAAGACCCTGGCGAGGTCCAGTGGAAATTGTTCGGGTCGTTCGGGACCAGTGTGTTAGGGTCACGTGCGGACGGCGCTCGTGGTACGTTCACCCATCGTGCCTGAAACCCTATGACGCACCGCACACTCACACATCTTCATCTCGCAAGGGCCGTTCGCGTGATGTGTCCGGCACGCCAGGGGAGGGTTCTTTTGATCCTGGTGTTGCTCCGCACCCTCCTGCCGCTCCTTCGGATGTTGCAGGTGTGAGTCCGCCAAGGGTGGCCTCACCGAAGGATCAGGGAGCTGCCCGACCGCCTGGCCTGCAGGAAGACGGCTCATGGGCTCAATCCCTGGCCTCTCGGGACGTGCCAGACGCCCATCGTCTGGCCCCTCCCGACCCTCTGCAGGGAATGCTGAACTCTTCCGATGGACCTGCCACACGGACTCGCTCGAAGTGTCCCACGTTGTCTTGAGACCTGATCCGACGCATACACACCACCCCTCCTCCCTGGGCCCCTGGCGTTCGGTGGGGGGTGCGGGCGTGAGGTTGACCCAGGTCCTTGGTGTGGTGTGTCCACAGTGTTCATATGTACAGGCAGGTTGGGGTAAATTATTGTGGGTTGTTGTTGTTGTTGTTTTGTTGTTGTTGTTACTGTTGTGTTGAGGCTCACGAATTGTTTTTTTTCTCTTCGCGCTTCCGAGTTCCTGTTCCTTGTATTATTGTTGGGGTTGTGAAATGTGTTGCAGCCGGGACGGCTGCATGCTGTACAGGGGGGGGGGGGGGTGATGTAGTGGTGATAACTACTCGCTGTTCGCAAGCTGTGAGAGAGCAGTTGGTAAACAAGGGTTTCCCGCTCAATCAAACAGTAAGGGTCAAATGGGGTGAAGTAGGATCCAAATGCCAGATTGGGAAGAACCAATCGGAGGGGTCCAAGAGGTGGCCGGGGATTGGTTAACCCGGCCACGAACAGGTAGAAAAGCCGGAGCGCTGAGAGCTCCGGGAGGTTCTGCTACACGAAGACCCAAGTCAGCTGAAGACAGCGAGGAACCTGGACCAAGCCTTCCAGCCCTTGTCAGGGCTGGGGCTCAGAGTAACCAGTGGTCGGGGACCCGCCGGGCCAGCGGCGGGTCAGTGTGCCTCCCCTAGGTCCCAGCCGGAGGACGCTAGGCTAGCGGGGAAGATAGCCGGCAAGTCCGGAGTCTGTAGCATCATCAGGATAACGGGTAAGGGGACCGTATACCCCTTGTGTTAGGTGTAGCAAGTATTTGGTGAATAAAAGCGTGTGGCCTCTAAGAAGTCTCCGTCTCCTTCAAGAACGTTACATTTGTATTATTTTATTGTTTCCCTTCTACGTGACTTTACCGAAAGAACCAAAAATATGAATCCCTGCGGTCACGAAAGCTTTAAATAAAAAAATACCTTATTACAACTTAAATTATACAATCAATAGCCTCAATAATATGAATGTAAACGACATCATTGTAGTTCGTTAAATTATTCATAATCAAGCAATGTTTTCATTTATGCACTTATATACTAAACTAAACATTAAATTCCTCTACAACCAGTGTAATAATCTAAATAAAACAATTGTTGGAGGGACACAACTTGATAACATCCTACGTGCGGCGATGATAGAGATCAGATCGTGATCCAAATGTTCACATGTACAGGTGAAGTCTATCAATTTAGAGTGCGTTTGAAACATATTTGGACCCTTAATCTTAGCATTCCATTTTTCCCCGAGTAAAAATGTAATTCCGTGGATACTGCTCGCCATGACATATGGATCAGAAATATAGAAATGTGCAGTGACAAAGAAGATTGATTATACCCGATCATAAAAGTCACCGTGATTGAAACACGAATACTGTACTAGTCCTTGGGACGACAGTATAATATATTTTGCAAATGAACGGTTACAAAAATGCACAAATCAACAGGTCATTGAATACCAAAACCAAATCAAATATCAAGAGCATTGAAACTGCCCAAGTAATTAAAACGATCAAAATACCATACATTGCGTGAGTAACTGATAAACTAGCCAGATGTTTGGAAAAACAAAACATCTGAGTCAGATTTGGTACGGTATATAAAATAAAAAATTTAGCATCTGGTACAAAAGATGTATTACCGAAGCTATTAACAGAAGGTGTATACAGGATTAACTGCACGTATGGTATATGTTATGTTGGTCAAACAGGACAAATTATCAGCACGAAACTAAAAGAACAACAGAGAAATATTAATTTTCCCAAATGCAACTGTCAGCAGAAACAGAACACAAGTGCCAACAAGGGCACTCAATTGATTTTGATAATGTTGAAGTTTTGTGCAAAACTAGCTACTACTGGCCGAGACTAATTAGAGAATCTATCGAAATTGAAATAAATCAAAATAACTTTAATCGTTCAGATAGCTACCGCCTTAGTGCTACGTGGAAGCGAATCATCAAATAATACATTCTTTAAATGCATGCCTACAAAGGGCAGCGTTCTTCAATAGGGATTACCGTTGGTAGGGGTATTTTAATAAACACAATAGACATGAAGGACAAGTTAAAAAGGCTCGCATAATGCACATACATAATGTATGTTGCCTGAGTATCCCCCCCCCCACATTATGTAAGAGCACAGAAGGGTGGTCAACACATCTACGCCTCTATATAAGGAACGAAACAGGTGGACTTCTCCACAAATCTGGCTGTCGCCTGATGAAGCTAGTTGTAATTACTGGCGAAACGTCGTACTCAGAATGTAAATGTTGTGGCTTGGCTCTCCAACACACCGGTGTGCTGTACTAGTGACGAATTGGCATGTTCTGTTTAAGTGACAACCCTTACTAGTTGGCTGTGTCGGGTGGTGGCGAGGTTTTAACGATGCATTTATATATTTACGCGATCTAACCCAAAAACCTCTATTATGTAATTTTGTTATAGAATGTGTTATTACTAGAACAAAGCTGCATACATATTTAATTTTTAAGTGATAAAAAAAACTATTTACAGAAAGATAATAAACGTTGTGTGATATCTGAATGTAAATTAAATATTTAGGGATACCTACGTTTTAAAATATTGCAAAGAATAGTAATGCAAGTGTTAATATACCAACCAATAAATTATAACAATAATCGCAATTCACACACGAATAACTATTTCATAAAAATCGTGACAGTTCAGTATTGGAGGCGAGGTTTATTTAAATTCACAAACTAGCATGCTATTTTAATCCAGTAATAACACATTGTACAACAACAATTGCGGTATTTTGTCTGTTTTTAGGGGTGGAGGGAACATGGTCGGAATGTTTGGAATTGGAATAAAAATAAGTATTGTTGCCAACGAATACTAAGAACTGGGTGAGTACGGAACATAATAAACACATAGATGTACTTCAGTGATGTACCTTATCGGTTTGATGTCATCAAACCGATAATAAAAGGAAGCTGGCTTGGTCAGGATATAGCGCAAGAGGGGATGATGGGATAATCCACTATGAAGTTTGACCACGGGCTGAGTGGCAGCTAAGGTAAAGAAAACACGACCCAGAAGGGCGTCCACCATGGAGATGGAGTAATTACAGCAGCTCGTGTGCAGGTGCGAGGTGGATGAATACATCGCATGGTCGTGACTACGGCTGGCATTGGATTGATCATGGCCCTTGTTATTGCATATGTAGTAGGTTCGAATTAGATGCACACACACGCAGCTTGGAGGCAACACTATTTATTAAACGGTAAGTAATATAACACTGTACATAAGGTGGTGACCACCTTCCTCAACTCACTAACACTCTGGAACACGACACAGACTGGACCAGGCAGGCAACGGCCTGCCTGGCCCAGGACGACGACTCGGGACTTGACGACCAATGATGTCTTCACTTTGGAGTACAGTACAACCCTTGCTCTCCGTTCACACCACGCTTATATCTGCTTTGGCATGGCCGGCTCCGCCCAGGCGTGGCTGGCTCTCTCCAGGCCACGCCTCCCTTCCCAGGACACGCCTCACTTCCCCCACCTCTGGGAAGGTCCGGATCCCTCCAGCACGTGACCCCCCAGGCACCCCCTTGGGCCCCCAGCCCTCGTACGGGCCAACACAGTAGTGACCGTTCTGTCACTACATCACCCCCCCCTGTATAAACACACAGCCGTCCCCGGCTATAACACAACTGTGAAACATCGAAAAGGTGTGCCTCCGAACCAGCAACATCAATAAATGACCGGCGACCGATAAGAAATACAATCACGTAATATATACAGAATCGATGAGGGTAAAAGGGAACCGCATAGAAAACGGGGAATTAACAACAAATATACATGAAAACTGGCTAACCCACTTACGCTCCAGCACAGCCCCCCCCCCCCCCGTTAGAATCACGCATGCAATGACAGTCACCCGTTAGCACCCCCCCGCCTTTCCGACGTGGCGTCACAACCAGTAGCACGCGTCGGCCATATCGGGGGGGGGAATTTCCATGTTACCACCCCACCGCCTTTCCGACGCGGCGTCACAACCAGCAGCACGCGTCGGCCATATCAGTGGGATTTTAACCCAGTCTCTCTCCAAGACTCGCATCGCAGCATATAGCTGTACCGACCGAGCTGAGACCCAGTCTCTCTCCAAGACTCGCATCGCAGCATATAGCTGTACCGAACGAGCTGAGACGACCCAGTCTCTCTCCAAGACTCGCATCGCAGCATATAGCTGTACCGACCGAGCTGAGACGACCCAGTCTCTCTCCAAGACTCGCATCGCAGCATATAGCTGTACCGACCGAGCTGAGACGAGCCAGTCTCTCTCGAAGACTCGCATCGCAGCATATAACTGTACCGACCGAGCTGAGACGACCCATCGTTCACTCATTGCACAACATGCACCCTAACAACTGAGGGATACAGTCCCAACGTAACAGGACAACTCCACCTGAACCTTACGAATCTCCAGCCCACTGTTTCAACGCACCTCCGAGTGTCTCACTCTCCGGGCCGTCAGGTCAAGCCATCAGACACAGCATGATGGGACCACACTCTCTGAGCCATGTGAGCGCACAGCCCACTTGGCTAGACAAGCCACGGAGTGTCTCGATCTCCGGGCTGTCAGGTCAAGCTGTCAGACAGCATGACGGGACCACACTCTCTGAGCCATGTGAGCGCACAGCCCACTTGGCTAGACAAGCCACGGAGTGTCTCGATCTCCGGGCTGTCAGGTCAAGCTGTCAGACAGCATGACAGGACCACACTCTCTGACCCATGTGAGCGCACAGCCCACTAGGCTAGACAAGCCACGTAGTGTCTCGATCTCCGGGCTGTCAGGTCAAGCTGTCAGACAGCATGACGGGACTACACTCTCTGAGCCATGTGAGCGCACAGCTCACTAGGCTAGACAAGCCACGGAGTGTCTCGATCTCCGGGCTGTCAGGTCAAGCCGTCAGACACAGCATGACGGGACCACACTCTGAGCCATGTGAGCGCACAGCCCACTAGGCTAGACATGCCACGGAGTGTTTCAATCTCCGGGCTGTCAGGTCAAGCCGTCAGCCATTGCATGACGGGACCACACTCTCCGAGCCATGTGAGCGCACAACCCACTAGACTAGACATGCCACGGAGTGTTTCAATCTCCGGGCTGTCAGGTCAAGCCGTCAGCCATAGCATGACGGGACCACAATGTTCGTGTTAGACACACAACTCTCACTGGGCCATCCTGACCAGGATCTGCGCCCCAAGATAAGTGACAGCCAGCACCACAATTCCAAATCCCTGGCAGCATGTCACCATCGCAATTTAACACCATCACAACACATACGATTTGAATTATGATCCCCCACAGAACTGATCCAATGCCGAACAGGTACGCCCAATTTGTGACGATCCCGAATATTCAATGGTCACAACAATACACCTCACATCCCGTATCCGTACACATCATCTCCGAGACTCGCATTGCAGCATGCAGCTGTACCAACCGAGTGGAGAGAGCAACGCAATTTGACAGCAATTAACGGAAACGCACCCCCGATTGACGTAGAGCACAAGGGGCATTCCCGCACAAAATACATCATCTGTGCAACAACGGACAGGAGCCAACCAGTGAGGTTGAAACACACCGAACCTGTCATTTGAAAAACCCCTTCAACATTAACCATGGGACTCAGGGCATTCGAATTTTGAGAGCAAAAAAACAATACACAAACCCCAAGAATCGCCGAATTGATTAATACAGTATATGCAGTATATGAATTTCGTACAGTCAATCATTTGGTGCAATGCTCCATCCAGTCCCCACATGGCAACACACACAATCACTACTCCAGACAATCCGTACATAGTAAATAATCACAAGCAAGTACCCAACAGTCCATACACTGTTAACAATTCCAAGCAAAGCTCCATACGGTCTGTACCTTGGCAAAAATGACGATCAAAGTTTCTTACAGTTACACGTGGCAATCACGAGCGAAACTCCATACAGTATACACAATAACAACGGCGATTTCGCAACAAAACGATGTAACAACACGAGTCATTAACACGGCAACATACAGGATATCAACGGAGCTCGGGACACCAACACGAATTAATCATTAACTACACCCAGAAGATACCGATCTCGACGCCGTATTTAACAACAACACTTGTTACAAGCAGAAACCCCCCATGGTCGCCGCGTCAATTTATCACGCACACAACCGGACGAACACGCTCCGCAACCCAGCGAGTAAAAAAAACACCCGCGATCGCAACCCGGCGCACGCAAGATGGGTGAAGTTATTATTTTTCTTGGGGACGGGTGCTTGTCATGTGACGACTCGCCTGGCAACCTTTAAATAGCGGAGCGCGGCAAGGTGGAGCACGGGGACGCCCCAAAGAATCTTGCATGATGAATACGGCCTGCTCTTGCGAACCCATCCACCCTCTCGTGCTCGAGCAGAAGACGGGGGCGCCACCCGAACGTGTGGAACTCCCCCTTCGCAGGCGTTGATGTCGGCGGGAGCGGCATTTCAGCAGCAGGAGCGGCGTTCCCGCTGCCGAAATGGCGGGAGCGGCGCTTTGGCGGGAAGCGCGCCCGACCAGCCGCCGAAATGGCGGGAGCGGCGCTTTGGCGGGAACCGCGCCCCGACCAGCCGCCGAAATGGCGGGAACCCCGTGGCCCGCATGGCCGGGCCTCCCCTGCCAGCCCCCGCAGCGACGATGGTGTCCTCTCCCCGCGGCTCCGTCGCTCCATTCCCGATGGCGGCGAAGCAGCAGTGTGGTGACAGTCCCGCCGCTCCGCGTGCAGCGCCATCTCTCTCTCTCTGTCACCGGGGCTGCCATCCCCGGGGCTGTCAGAAGGATGGTCGTCACACCGTCCCCGTTGTACGAAGGCGTCCAGGTGAGTTTTATATTTGTTTTTCGTGTGCCCATTTTACTTCCCTAGGATAACACCTAGCAATATTTATTTACCCCACTTCTGACGCCAGATGTAGTAGGTTCGAATTAGGTGCACACACACGCAGCTTGGAGGCAACACTATTTATTAAACGGTAAGTAATATAACACTGTACATAAGGTGGTGACCACCTTCCTCAACTCACTAACACTCTGGAACACGACACAGACTGGACCAGGCAGGCAACGGTCTGCCTGGCCCAGGACGACGACTCGGGACTTGACGACCAATGATGTCTTCACTTTGGAGTACAGTACAACCCTTGCTCTCCGTTCACACCACGCTTATATCTGCTTTGGCATGGCCGGCTCCGCCCAGGCGTGGCTGGCTCTCTCCAGGCCACGCCTCCCTTCCCAGGACACGCCTCACTTCCCCCACCTCTGGGAAGGTCCGGATCCCTCCAGCACGTGACCCCCCAGGCACCCCCTTGGGCCCCCAGCCCTCGTACGGGCCAACACAGTAGTGACCGTTCTGTCACTACACATATACACGTATTGATATAGGCGAGAGACTGTTGAAATATATATCTCTATGCACCAGGGAGACCTCGTACATATTTTTTAATGATCCAAAAGATGTACTAGTAAGTGAACTATAGACGCAAATACAATATAAATTAAAATGCAGATCTAAAGAAATCAGTATTAGCACGAAGTACTTTCATAAATCTTCAGGAAGAGGCAACTCGTGTAAATGTTGGACCACACGCGACACCGCTCGCGTGCAAGGGGAGGCCGTTGTGAGCCGCCTCTAAACCGTCGCCCGTCCCTCGCAGTGTTCGTGCAGAGGGACATATATAGACTGTGATAGCAGAAGCCTCGCGTCTGTGCCTGCGGGAATCCCCACCACCACGCAAGGGCTGTATTTGTACACCAATCAGATCACGAAGCTCGAGCCCGGGGTGTTTGACAGTCTGACGGCACTGGTGGCGACACGAGACCCTAGAGGCTCCCGCTATTGCCACTGCAATAGTCAATCGTTGCGTATGATGACAAGTACATATGTCGTGTTAATACAAACGTAACATTGTTTTTCTTAGACAAAGTTCATGGGAATTTTCTTGCCTTTAAAAAGTATAACTCTGACAATTTAAATGGAGGTCATTTCACCTGACAATTGTGTACGATTGTAAATTGATACCACATCAAGATAACAGATGTGCATGAAAGTGTTTTCTTTGGATAACAGATCTTTGTGAACGTTAATGGAGTTTAATTAAGTTAATGCATCTCTGTGAAAGCGAATGAAGGTGAATTTAAGAAATCTCTGTGAGAGGCATCAAATAGAATGAATTACGTGGTAATTATTAACGTGGTAATCTATTACATTAAGTGGATTTATCTGACATTTTTCTCTACGATAGTGATTTGATGTCTCTTAAACTCACAGATGCCTCTGCAAGTAAATTAAATACATTTTAACTCGCTGGTCTTGATGAATGTGTAATGGGTTCAACTAAGTCGCAGACGTAGACTTGAAGGCAACACATTTATTCAGTCCCAACACACGGGGTAACTTCCTCTTAACAGAATAACAACCTATGGTTGTGACCACCAGGCTAACTACACTAGTTACCAATGTAACTGCTACTACGGACTGGGACCAACGACTTCGTCCGGATCCACGTGTTGGAGACTCGTTGAACGGAGAACGCAGACGATGGGTTTCTTCCAGGATGAACAACAACCCTGGTCCCTCTCGGGACCCAGCTTATATTCTCTGTGGTGTGGCCGGCTCCGCCCTTGGCCACGTCCACCTTCCAGAATTCTCGGGAAGGATCTGGGTCCCAATCACGTGACCACCTGAGCCCCCTCTTGGGGCCCCTTTGTCAACTTAACCGGTCACGTGTCCTCCCTTGTCAACCAGAGTGCCATGGCCTCACACAACCTCATCCTTCGGCCGGCACCCACACACTCTGCCCTGTAGAGTCGGCACTGCACTTAAAGCGTGATGCCATCTACACCGGGCCTCTCTAGGGTCGATACCACACCCACATCATTGTGGTATCCGGGGATGTCGCTACACCGCACGCCGAACCCCTCTAGGTCCGATACTGTACTACAAAAAATGTCCGATACTGTACTACAAATGTGACCGGAATCACTTTAATTATTTAATGTCAAGTGAGTCGTAGATATTTTAGATCAGAAGTCTCTATGGTAGCGAATGAAGGTTCTGGTTAATATCTTCGTTTGAATGGAATCCGCTATGTATATATAATATTACCATAAGCGTGGTGAAAGTTCGCTGTGAGCAAATAGCATTCAGGCCACTTTGAACTAACAGGTGACTATAATCATCATAAGCCGTTAGTACCCATCTGGGTGTTTGACAGTCTAACCCAGCTGACTATTCTGGCTCTTGATAACAACCAGCTGCAGGCTCTTCCTGTTGGGGTGTTTGACCGCCTGGGGAATCTGCAGAAGTTTGATCTGAGCTACAACCAGCTGAAGAGCATTCCCATGGGTGGCGACTGGTGGTGGCTACAGAGTCAACACATCGTCTCTAGACGCAAAACATCACTCGCATTTTCAGTGCACTCTCCATATGAGTTTACGATTCACAGCCAACGCTGTAATTTGAACGGCAATTATTTCCATATTGGAGGTTTCACGAACACCTATAATGATACTAAAACAATGAAACTAAAAGAAGCGATGGAGAGCAGATTGGAGGGCTTTTCTAAAGCTGAACTTTACACTAAAATTTAACATCACAATGTGTGTACAGAAAAGAGATGTTGATCAGGGGTAACCACCTGTTATGGCAGATGGTTTAGAAATACGGGAATTATAAGGCATAACAACGGATAATTGCGCACAGAAGCACTGGGAGTTGCATGCTTGCAATTACATTGAGAGGCAGAGAAAGGAACACATGGATCACAGAAAAAAACTCTCGCAAATTATATCAAACGGGCAATTGAACTAAGCTGGCCTGGCCAGGATACCGCGCGAGAATTGCCCATTGCCGGCGATGCCGCGTTGGCAGTGGTGCAGAACGCAATTAGCAAGAGAAGTCGACACATTCGTAAATAATTCGTAAAAGATGAGAAGTGTGGAGACATCGGGAGAAGTTTTGAGCTGATGGGCTAAACGCAGTCACCAATGAGCGCACACACAAACAACCTCGTAAATCCTAATCCAATCGAATCGTGTTACGCTTGAGATTTTACTCGATGTGGCTCATTCCAGCTTAGAGAAATGCATCTGTTCTTTGATTTGCCTTCGATGAACCCACTTGGCAGGGCTTGTGGGATTGTGCGCCACTAAGTGAGAATAAGAGTCGTTAATTGGTGTCCTCTTGCAGGGCCGTTCTCTGGTGATTCACTGTTCATTGTACCAGTTTCAACGTAAAATATTACCGGTCAGTAACATGACGAGAACATAGCTGAAGTATAATTGTTTAATGGGGATCGGGAGTGTAGAGGTTCACGTGATGAGCTACAAACACGGCGACGCGAGATGGATTCCCACTCACGGTCAACACCGGCGACGATTATATTTTCTGATCCAGTCCTGTGCCTCATCTAGGTCAACTCGACCTCAAATGACTCACTTAGGTATGGACCTCAACCAGTTGAAGAGGATTGCAGGAAGATGATATCGCTCTTTACATCGTGTGTTATATACATGAATATGTGTGTGTACACCTAGCCTGGCACAAGCACTGCGTCGGTTTTCGGTGTTTTGTTCAAACGGCTCTGCTGAAGTGGTGATGATCATCACTCGCTTCTGATGTTCGCCGTGGCTGATAATCAAATTCAGGCCACCGTGTTCATAGCGCAATGAGCTAATCACTGGACCCAGTACTCCTCACGTGATCTCTCACATTAGCATTTTTTAAAAATAAAACCTTCTACATATATTCATAATGAAACGACTGTGTATGCTACTTTATCATTCGTCATTACGAGGAGGATGAGAGAGGCGAGGAAGCTGTTGAAGAGGCGAGAAGGCTGAGAGAGGTGAGAAGGCTGAGAGAGAGATGAGGTTGAGAGCTCCGCGCAGGGCACAGTCCCAGGGGTTGCCGTACAGCCAGATGTGAGTGAGGCTCTTGAGGTTGTCAAAGGCGCCCCTGGGAATGCTCTTCAGCTGCCCCGCGCTAATGCGCGATTCCTTTGCAACTGTGTTCTGTTAACATCGCAATGCAAGTCACGCGTGCCCAGCTTCACGTGTGATCGTATCTGCGCTCACTGAGTAGAGTTTTGAATAAAGCAGGTGAGGATGAGATACGACGGACATCGGTGCGCCTTGTGATTAGTCAAATCGGCGATAGTTCATAGCAGTTATGATGCAGACAAGGACTGTAACATAATCCATCTCGTTTAAAAAACAATTTATCTGCCTCACACACATACTCTTTCTAAATTGCACGCTATTCAGTACAGGAGTCTTAGGAATTTGCCATCAGCTCCCCGTGTTCTCTCCACTGTTGCCAACTACTTAACGTGGTTAGCTGCCAAATGTATCTCTAAGAGTGGATAATTGTCGCAACATAGTCTGTCTTATGCCATCATGAAGTCACTAGACTAGTTAGGAAGCATTAAACATAAAAAAGTATATTTGAAAGTTGAAATTAATTTAATTTATTATTCAGTGTCAACGTGTTGTCAATTCTCCATTTCATTGCATGCACCATACATTACTTAAAATTAAAGTATATTTTCCTCTCCACAAAATCATACGCGTGCTCATTATGCTACACGTTTGAAGATTTTATGCACTGGCGGCGTTAGAACGATCTAGAATTTTTCAGGATAATTGTTTAGAAACCACAGACGCCTTTGATAACGATCTGCCACCGCTTGTCCGTCGGTAAACTCTCATCAGTTCCGTGTTTAGTGTTAAATATAAGTGACGGCACCCAGTCAGCATTTAAACTCGACGCGCTATTTTTAAACGGAGCTGTCTTTTGTCCAACTAAGGCCTAACCACACGGAGCAGGGTTCTGTTCTCGCTACAGAAGCGGTGGTGGCGTTAGTCGTGGAAGTATTCAAATACGTTGATAATGATGGCATTATGTGATGACTATCGAAGGAGCAGTTGATGCCATATACCAGTCGAGTATTAGTAGTTCAATATTAGCATTCGTGGCGATGGTGGTGTTGGTGTAGGAGGACTCACTGCGTGCTCCCAGCTCAGAGCGACAGCCAGAGACTCCAGCACAGACCTCGCCTCCTCCAGTACTAAATCATCGCTACTCCGCCAGCACCATTACCTCTGTATACAGGACAGTATACTACCAATCAATAATATCATCATTGAGTGCGTGGTGGGAGGCAGCGTTGCTTTGGAGGTAGAGGGGTTGTTGGTGGGGGCGGATGGGAGGTTATATAATAATTAAATAACTGTCGTTTGCTGGATTTTAGCACTTGTGTATCAATTAATCCTCAAAAGCTTTGGATCATGGCTGACGGTGGTGACGGCTATTCTACAGCTTTAATTACATCACACAACCGTATGACTGCATTAATCACAATTCATGCATTTGTGCAACATATATGACAACGTGTAAACTTCATATGTAATGTAACATCACTACTGTACTTCAGAATTCGAATATTTACCCTGGAAAAACCGATGAGCTATGAAGCTCTTTTTCACAAATGTCCAGTAGGGGCGGCTCCGAATGTTACAACAACAAACAATACAAAACAATAGAAGAGCAAAGTATAGGAAAGCTAAGTGTAACCAGTGTTGTTATGTTACGAATAAATGTTGCCTTTATTTGCACTATAGTGTCAGAGAGGTTTAATTAGTGGGTGTTAAACCTTGTACATCAGCCTAATAACTACACAGATGATACGATACAACATTCACTATTCGAGACTGATATTAGCCGTGGCCGGTAGCCTATTTTATGTCTGCGGGTTCACAATGCAGTAATAATACAGTCGCGATACCCTAAACAGGACTCTCACAAAATAGATCACTGCCTTGAGAACGCGAACAGTGACAGAATCAGCCTGGATCCACGGCAGTGCGGCCACGCGGAGCTGCTGCTCACACACATGCAGCCACCAACAACCCACTCCATGCTGCACGACGGGCAGCTGTCAGCGTCGCTACCTTGTTCATTCAATCCGAGAGTGCAGAAGGGCGCACCAGAGGTCGCAACCGGGTACCCGATACCCGTACCCTACCCTATACCCGGCTACCCGTACCCGGCCGGGGACGGGTAGCCGTTTGCAACCCTGGCGCGGCCGGGTATGGGTACGGGTAGGCCGTGAGTCACTGGTGAGTAGCCGTTTGTCACTCATTTCGGGTAGGGTACTCACTGGGTCCTCCGCCCATGTTCAGGACTCAGTCTGCTGGATGGACAATTCCGTCGCATCCTATCGTTGTCCATCGCACGCAGAGCTACTTGTGCACAAAAACAGCAACGGGTATACGCAAATAACAACAAAAACAAACATTCTGACTTAAATGAACAACATAAGTGATGAAATCAACTGCGTCCATTTCGTTTAGTGATTCTTTAACAATACAATTTGGCTGTTGTACATTTTGTTATCACTCAGACATTCCATAGTGAACCATTCCATTGTCATATTTAGTCATCTTTACGTAAAATTAGGTTTAAGATTTAATTTAAAAAAACGGCTGCCCGCAAGGGGGGAACGAAAGAGCCGCATTCGGCTCTTGATATGCAGGTCTCCGACCCCTGATACACACACAATGTATACATGAACGCACGTATAAGCACTCTTAATGTATATTTTACTTCGTCGTTTGCGTATTTCATATTCACGAATTAACGAAGGCAGACGCTCCCCACACCGCTCAGTGACACTGTTGACTAACTTGTAGCACAAGACGACACCGTGACGATGTTGATGGTGACGATGACTGTGGAGTGGTGAGTAGTGAGGGTGAGTGGTGAGCGTGACTGGTGAGTGGTGAGGGAGAGTGGTGAGGGAGAGTGGTGAGGGTGAATGGTGAGGGTGAGTGGTGAGGGTTAGTGGCAAGTGGTGAGGGTGAGTGGTGATTGGTGAGGGTGTGATTGGTGAGGATTAGTGGTGAGTGGTGAGGGTGAGTAGTGAGGGTGAGTGCTGAGTGGTGAGGGTGAGTGGTTGTTGTGAGGGTGAGTGGTGAGAGTGAGTGGTGAGGGTGAGTTGTGAGGGTGAGTGGTGATTGTTGAGGGTGTGATTGGTGAGGATGAGTGGTGAGTAGTGAGGGTGAGTGGTGAGGGTGAGTGTTGAGGGTGAGTGGTGAGTGGTGAGGGTGAGTGGCGGTTATGAGTGTTGATTAGTGAGGGGTGAGTGGTGAGGGTGAGCGTGAGTGGTGAGGGTGAGCAGTGCGGGTGAGTGGTGATTGGTGAGGGTGTGATTGGTGAGGATGAGTGGTGAGGGTTAGTGGTGAGGGTGAGTGGCGGTTGTGAGTGGTGATTAGTGAAGGGTGAGTGGTGAGGGTGAGCGTGAGTGGTGAGGGTGAGTGGTGAGGGTGAGCGGTGAGGGTGAGCAGTGAGGGTGAGTGGTGATTGGTGAGGATGTGATTGGTGAGGATGAGTGGTGAGTGCTCAGGGTGAGTGGTGAGCGGTGAGGGTGAGTGTTGAGGGTGAGTGGTGAGCGGTGAGGGTGAGTGTTGAGGGTGAGTGGTGAGTAGTGAGGGTGAGTGGTGAGCGTGACTGGTGAGTGGTGAGGGTGAGTGGTGAGGGAGAGTGGTGATTGAAAGTGGTGAGGGTGAATGGTGAGGGTGAGTGGTGAGGGTGAATGGTGAGGGTGAGTGGTGAGGGTGAGTGGTGATTGGTGAGGGTGAGTGGTGAGGGTGAGTGGGAAGGGTGAGTGGCAGTTGTGAGTGGTGATTAGTGAGAGGTGAGTGGTGAGGGTGAGCGTGAGTGGTGAGGGTGAGGTTGAGTGGTGAGCGGTGAGGGTGAGCAGTGAGGGTGAGTGGTGATTGGTGAGGGTGCGATTGGTGAGGATGAGTAGTGAGGGTGAGTAGTTGTTGTGAGGGTGAGTGGTGAGGGTGAGTGATGAGGGTGAGTGGTAAGAGTGAGTGGTGAGGGTGAGTGACGGTTGTGATAGGTGATTAGTGAGTGGTGAGGGTGAGTGGTGAGGGTTAGTGGTGAGCATGAGTGGTGAGGGTGAGTGTTAAGCGTGAGTGGTGAGGGTGAGTGGTGATTGTTGAGGGTGTGATTGGTGAGGATGAGTGGTGAGTGGTCAGGGTGAGTGGTGAGGGTGAGTGGTGAGGGTGAGTGGTGAGAGGTGAGGGTGAGTGTTGAGGGTGAGTGGTGAGTAGTGAGGGTGAGTGGTGAGCGTGACTGGTGAGTGGTGAGGGAGAGTGGTGAGGGAGAGTGGTGAGGGTGAATGGTGAGGGTGAGTGGTGAGTGGTGAGGGTGAGTGGCAAGTGGTGAGGGTGAGTGGTGATTGGTGAGGGTGTGATTGGTGAGGATTAGTGGTGAGTGGTGAGGGTGAGTAGTGAGGGTGAGTGCTGAGTGGTGAGGGTGAGTGGTTGTTGTGAGGGTGAGTGGTGAGAGTGGGTGGTGAGGGTGAGTTGTGAGGGTGAGTGGTGATTGTTGAGGGTGTGATTGGTGAGGATGAGTGGTGAGTAGTGAGGGTGAGTGGTGACGGTGAGTGGTGAGGGTGAGTGTTGAGGGTGAGTGGTGAGTGGTGAGGGTGAGTGGCGGTTATGAGTGTTGATTAGTGAGGGGTGAGTGGTGAGGGTGAGCGTGAGTGGTGAGGGTGAGCAGTGCGGGTGAGTGGTGATTGGTGAGGGTGTGATTGGTGAGGATGAGTGGTGAGTGGTCAGGGTGAGTGGTGAGGGTGAGTGGTTGTTGTGAGGGTGAGTGGTGAGGATGAGTGGTGAGGGTGAGTGGCGGTTGTGAATGGTGATGGGTGAGTGGTGAGCGGTGAGGGGTGAGTGGTGAGGGTGAGTGGTGAGGGTGAGTGGTGAGGGTGAGTGCTGAGTGGTCAGGGTGAGTGGTGAGAGAGTGGTTAGTTTTGAGGGTGAGTGGTGAGGTTGAGTGGTGAGGGTTAGTGGAGAGTGGTGAGTGGTGATTGGTCAGTGGTGATTGGTGAGGATGAATGGTGAGTAGTGAGGGTGAAGTTGAGTGGTGAGGGTGAGTGGTGGTTGTGACGGTGAGTGGTGAGGGTGAGTGGTGAGGGTGAGTGGTGAGGCTGAATGGTGAGGGTGAATGGTGAAAGTGAGTGGTGAGTGGTGAGGGAGAGTGGTGAGTGAGAGTGGTGAGGGTTAGTGGTGAGGGTTAGTGGTGAGAGTGAGTGGTGAGGGTGAGTGGTGATTGGTGAGTGGTGAGGGTGAGTGGTGAGGGTGAGTGATGAGGGAGATTGGTGAGGGAGGTTGGTGAGTGGTGAGTTGTGAGGGTGAATGGTGAATAGTGAGTGGGAGTGGTGAGTGGTGAGGATGAGTGGTAAGGGTGAGTTGTGAGTGGTGAATGGTGACGGTGAATGATGAGTACAGTCAATATGCACTGCTGTTATCATACCAGGTACCACCACCACAATATGTACTCCTCTCATCATAGCAGATACCACCACAGCAGTATGCACTGCTGTAATCATAGCAGGTTCCACCACAATATGCACTGCTGTCATCATAACAGGTACCAACACAGCAGTATGCACTGCTGTAGTGATAGCAGGTACGACCTCAGTCGGTATACACTGCTGTAGCGATAGTAGATACTGCTATCGAGTTGGTAGATACCGCTATAGTAAATACTAAAACAGTCAGTATATACCGCTACAGTCAGTCAATACTGCTACAGACAGTATATACTACTATACAGTCAGTACATACTACCACGGTGAGTAGCTACTAGAGTCAGTAGATACTATTATAGAGTGAGTAGATACTGCTATAGATTTTGTAGTTACTACTATAGTCAGTGGATACAACTATAGAGTCAGCAGATACTATACAGTTAGTCGTTACGAGTATATAGTCGGTAGATTCTACTGTAGGCCCAGTAAATACTACTATGGTCAGTAGTTATTACAGTCACTAAATACTACTACACAGTCAGTAGCTACTACTGGCTCAGTAGATACTACGGTACAGTCACTAGATACTACTACAGAGTCAATAGATACCACTTCCTCTGTTGTATGTAAGGTGTTGTTAGTATATATACCTACGAGGGGTAAAGATATTTTTGAGGGGGGGGGGAGACCGCAATTTTCGGAAAACTTTTGACATCAACTATTTACCCCACACTTTCTACAACTTTTTGGACTTGTGAAAGCCTCTTATATATTTGTTGGTGGAGAAATGTACAAACAGCCCACCGGGCTTTGACAATACCTTAGTATCTGTGTATATATATGTAAGGTTTTTAAGAAATATATTTTTCACCCGGGCAAAGCCGGGTACTTCCGCTAGTCAAATTATAAAATGAACCTTTGTGTACGTGTGGGTGCAATATGTCCAACACAATTAATGAAATTCGTAAACGTGACCATTAATTGTTAGCAATTTGCTTATTCATTCAGTCTTCAGCTCCACCACCAGTCGTGTTGGGAACGCTCTTCAGCTGATTGGTGCTCAGAGTCAGGTAAATGAGCCGGTTGAGTTTGTCAAAGACCCCAGCGGGGAGAGAGGTCAGGTGGTTTCTGTTGGACCACAGCTGCCGCAGATTCACCAGGTGGTCAAACACCCCCTCGGGAAGAGGCTGCAGCTGGTTGCCACTAAGATCCACAACGGTCAGCTGGCTCAGGCTGTGACTCACCACAGAGGGTACTCATGGCTTATGGTGATGCTAGAGATTGCTTCATCAAAGTGACCTCTATTCATACTGTTAGGTTTTTTTTCGGTAAAGTCACGTAGGTAAAAAATAAAATTAAAAGTGAAGAGAAGTAGTAATGGAAATAAAATAATAAATCACGACGTTTCGGAGGCAACATAAGTCTCCGTCATCAGGTGGGACCGTCACAGCTAAAATTACTGCATCAAGTGAGGAAAATTCCAAAAGACCAGCCCTTAAATACAAGTTAAAGGGGGAGGGGCTTATCTGAATGTGGTAACCAGGGAATGGAACGTGGGGGTGGTGGGCGGGGCTACAAGAGAAATTGGTCAACGTCGTGTGAAAGAAAACGGAGCTACAAGAGAAATTGTTCAACGTCGTCATGTGACTTCTATTAATTACAATGGCATCAGTTAGTTAAAGTGGCCTGCGTTCAATTCCATAGAGATTAATGAGAGCGCCAAGCGGACACCAATCACGTGCATGGAGTTAAGTGAGTGAAATGCATATCTATTCACATCACAGTGAAAACCGACTTCAATCCCTTTCATAGAGATGTGTTTCTTTTAATAAAATACAATCGCTTTCATAAGCATGAACTTAATAGCACTTATGTCACTTCCATACATATGTGTTAGTTAACAGGAACTCCACTCAATGTCATATCAATCTTAAGTTACACGAATTCCATTCACTTTCCGAACTATTTTATAAATAAGGATAGGTGCATTCACATTCATTGAGAACTTAGTTGAAGTGACCTTGATGCACAATTATATAGATATTTGAGCTAAAGCGACTTCTATTCTAGCGACTTAAGAAATGTTTACTTTATAAAGCCACCACTCTTTCATTAAACGAATCCCGTTAGTACATTGTTATTGTATTTTGTTTTCCATTATGCCGGTGTATGTGAGGAATTCAACATCATGATTCACGATCGCAGTGACAATGGCAGGGGTCTAATAGCCTCGTGTCTCTCTTCACCAGTGCCGCCAGACTGTCAAACACCCCGGGCTCGAGCTTCGTGATCTGATTGACGTCCAAATCCAGCCTTTGCGTGGTGGTGGGGATTCCTGCAGGCACAGACGCGAGGCCTACCCCTCCACAGAACACTTGTGCCCCTGAGCACGAACACTGCGAGGGACGGGCGACGGTTTAGAGGCGGCTCACAACGGCCTCCCCTTGCACGCGAGCGGCGTCGCGTGTGGTCCAACATTTACACGAATCGCCTCTTACTGATGCGCTCCGTAAAATGTTCTCGTTACATATTTTAGAGTGCTTAGCCTGTATGTGTTACGTAGTTTTGGTCATCCAAAACATTTTGATGTGGAATTGTGGTCGTGTTTTGTTCATGTATTTTTATTTTCGTGAAAAGTGAAGATACATTTTTTTTTCAAGTACTCCACTGAAAATAGTGGATTTCAAAAGTCTCTCGCCTGGTTAAATGTAGATATGGGGTATCTATCTCGATATTTAGATATAAATTCAACATCACCAGCGTGGATATTAATCCACTGCTGGACACTATAGCTGATCTATTGAGACGATATTCAATGCATTGTGTAGAATATCTGAGAAGCAGTTAAAATGCTGTATTTACTGACATCATTGCTGACACCCGTTATGTAAGCAGCACCATTGTTATTTAAGGATTGGCGTTAAAGGATATACATTAACCTTGACACGTTATTCTTGAGACTGTCATTAATGGAACGTGTTTAATTTTGATACAAATAGCCATGATTGCACATGAAGTGTTATTCTTTTTTAGAAGCTGGTGTTTGTTGTTGTTTACTATTGTGTATTTCTGTTGTTCGTATTTTTACGCTGATAATTTTCGAATGTTCATATTGGGGGCAACCACCGGTGTGACTCTCAGGGGCGTGGCTGCAGCTCCACCGCAAGTCGCGCCCCTGGGAACGCTCTTCAGCTGATTGTGGTCCAGTGCCAACAACTGCAGATTCACCAGGCGGTCAAACACCTCCTCGGGAAGAGCCTGCAGCCGATTGCTACCAAGTTCCATAGAAGTGAGCTGCGTTAGACTGTCAAACACCCCTGGCTCGAGCTTCGTGATCTGATTGTTGTACAAACGCAGCATTCGCGTGGTGCTGGGGATTCCCGCAGGCACAGACGCGAGGTTTCTCCCGTAGCAGTCCGCATCTGTCCCCGGGCACGAACTGCGCGGGACGGGCGAAGGTTTAGAGGCAGCCACGACTGCATTCTATTCTACTTTCATAAACGCCCTGCAGAGAACACTCATCGCACGCCTGGATTACGTGAATATTTAAAAGATCAGCGTTTTACTGAAATTAAGTAAAAAAAATTACACAAATGTGATTTGATCCTCGTTTTTGCAGTCATTGCGGACCGGGCTGCGACCATTAGCTGGCTGGTCACGTGGGAAGAAAGCAGATAAATCCGACCGCACGTTTCGAGGAGGGGTGCCACTCAATCATGTAAGGAATAATCTCTACGTTACGTTGTTCTACCGTGATATCACCAACGCATTACATGTAATAAAGTTGCCCATGTTAGAATCACCGTGTACCGTATGTTCCCGCATATAGCCTGCATACGCATTTAACCCACATACGCATAAACCCCGCAAAAATAGCGTTTTGTGTAAAACAAATTTCAGATAGTCCCCACCTCCATATACCCCGCATGCATGCATATCTTTAACGTCGTTCAGCTTAATTCAGTCATTTTAATACAAAGTTTACATTTGTAATACATTCCACTATCCATTGTTAACATTAAAATCATAACGTGCACAAAGAAATTAAACTAACCGGAAACGAGTGAACTTGAAACAGTAAATCAGTAACAAAAGTAAATATCCAATAAGTAAGTAACACATAACTGGTAGATAAATAAGTACAGTTTTAGCACTGGTAGATTGCGCACTGTGCAGATAATAGCGGCACTACGGTAACGCCATTGCCTCGCCCCCAACCTCCCACCTCTCTCTCCCCCCAGCTCTCCCATCGCCGGTAAACAAAGTGCGCCCACTTCAAACATTGTTGTTTCATTGTACAAACATTTCGAATAATTTAAAACGTGATAACATGTGCAATTTTAGTGTGAGTGGTTTATTTAGTAGTGCTTTAGTCAAAGGTAAGTGTTGCATAGTGGATAGTCCTACCATGAAAACATTAAACGTGTTATGACGTCACACGTATAAAACATTTTTGGGATAGCCCGCACCTCCATATACCCCGCAGGGTCTTGTTTTGTTAGTAAAAAGTGGGATACCCCGCGGGTTATTTGCGGGAAAATACGGCAATTGTTCACAGTGATGTGGTATCGCATCGATATAAGGTCCCTCAGGGACGCTTTATAAATACTTGTTGTGCAGACTCGTTGGCCTGGTCAGTCTAAATGAACTAAAGTTGTTATACCAACCAGTCGACGGCTCTGCTCACTGGTGTCCGACTATAACTGACTCAGCTGAAGCGAGTGGAGCTGCACAATCACAGCTGGAGACTGTTCAACAGGTCCAGGTTTTACCCTCGAGCACGTGCAGTCCGTGTGCACGCTGCACGCTCATAGGGGACTGTGACGTCATTGTTTAGCCAAGGTGAAGTGGTGATTTTACACATCCGGGTCAGGTTGTTGTGGATCATGAGTCCATTGGTTAAACCGAACCTTCGTCTAAGCCCTTCAGTGTCCTCACACACAGACTATTTACAAATCACACTCTACTCTGTGCTGGAATCTCAGGAAATTCCCGCCAGCTTAGCAGTCCCATAACTTGCTATCAGCTCCCCGTGTTTTCTCCAGTGTTGCCAACCGCTTCACTTGGGACATTGACAAACACATCTTTAAGAGGTGCTAATTGTCGCTACATAGTCTTTCGAATGTCATCATAAAGTCACTAGACGAGTCACCAACCCTTAAACACAGCAAACCGATACCGCGCCTACATGGGGAAATGCACACGTGTTGCTGCATTTCTGTAATGTAATGCCTATATATTTAATACTTCGGTATCTGTAATAATAATCATTCGATAAATGTATCGTGTCAAATATTCAGAGACATAGTTTATAGGAGGAATTTACTTTATTAACAACTTCCACTCTCCACAGTAGCTTAGCCTAGACTATACACAACACTTGCCGTCTAACACTGACGGCGCTGACTGAGATAGCCAACTACTATCTTTCGTAGCGCAATATCTAGCGGAGACATTTAACGACGACGGCGACGAGACCACAGCAACGAAAAGATGAGTCCATTCCCAGAACCGGCAGACGCGAGCCCCCGCTCTCGGCTCCTTTTATGCTACTAGCGCGGCCTGGCTCCGCCCTGACCGCGCCTCCCTTCTCGAACCCGCTAGCAGGTTCCAGGGGCCTCCAGATGGGGTCCTCTGTGACCCTTGCCCCAGTTCCTCCGCTCTGCCAGCACACCCGTGCTCACGCTCAACGGTGTGCGTACCGTCTGTCCACCGCAGTTGCTGCTACCGTCCACCAGCCAGCGCTATTATACTACACATTTTCTGAACTATTCAGTACAACGTTAGTGTAGCTCACACACACAGCTTCCACGCGTTACATAGTGCAGAAGAACAGCTTTCAGATGGGCATTGTACATCCAGCTCGAGAGATGAATGCCCCCAGCAAACGTCCGTTGGGAATGCTCTTCAGCTGGTTGTCTCGCAGATGCAGATAAGTGAGCTGGGTCAGTTTGTCAAACACCCCGGCGGGCGATAATTTAGAGGCGGCTCACAACGGCGTCTCGCCTTGCATACGAGCGACGTCCATGAATAACGTTTTGACGAAAATTTTTATAGTGTTTAGTGCATTTATAAATCACTTGTAAAAACTGATTGTTTCAGAGTTGTGTGGTTATATCTATTTTCTTCTATATTTAATTACTGTGAATGGATAGGTTCATACCTTTATTAATTTATTTCGCACGTCTCCATTGAAGATAGAGATGTGTATTTCAAAAGGCTCTCATCGAGAAACATTTATATATCAATACCCTGATATTAATGTATTCATCAGTTATGATAAATCTACTGCTGGATGAAGGTTTCTGCAAGCAGTAATTCACGACCATGCGATGTATTCATCCACCTCGCACTTGCACACACGGGCTGCTGTTATCACTCCATCTCCAGGGTGAACGTACTTCCACGCTCATTCCTTCCACGCTGCATTAGCCATCGTAGATTATTCCATCATCCCTTCTCGTGCCGTAGCATGGCCATGCCAGCTTACTTTATTAACCGTTTGATGTAGTTTGCAAGAGTTTATCCCCTGATCCACGTGTTCGTCTGTCTCTCAATGTTATTCCAAGAATGTAACTCGCAGTGCCTTTGTTGTGCTTCTGAACCATCTGCTATAGGAGGTGTTTCACGCTGATCAACATCTCTCATTGTGGGCACATTGGAATGTTACGTTTCACTGTGAAGTTAAGATTTAGAAAAGCATTGTTTTAGTTTTCTGATAGGTGTTGCTAAAACCTCGAATACGGAAACAATTATCCACCAAATAATGTATTGCTATAACTTAAATTAAATAATGTAGAGCCTTAAAAATGGCAATGTAAACTACATCAATGTAGCTAATTAGATTATTCATAACCAAGCAAAATGTTAATAAATGCGCACACATAGTAAACTAAACACCAACGTACTGTACAACACGTGTGATCAAATCAAATAATTGTTGGAGGGATGCAACTTAAAACCGCATCAGATCAGATCGTGATCGAAATGGTTAACATGTACAGGTGAATTATATTACTTTGAAGTGCGATCGAAAAACTATTAGGTCTCAATCTCTCGAAAGTAGACGCTCCCCTCACCGCTCAGTGACACTGAAGACTAACTTGTAGCACAAGAGAAAACTGTGACGACGTTGATGGTGACGATGACTGTGGATGTCAATAACGAGGTAGCTTTACAAACTGAGCGCTACTCGTGCCGAGCGTCGTCTCTATCCCGATGCCAAGCGACAAAGCAGAGACCGTTCCTGGAAGTGCTGGCTCCCTTTGTCAAACGCGCCCCTGGAAACGCTCTTCAGCTGGTTGGTGTGCAGATTCAGCCAACGCAGGTTCCCCAGGCGGTCAAACACCCCGGCGGGGATGCTCTTCAGTTGATTTCCATCCAGACCCAAATGCTTCAGCCGGGTGAGTTTGGCAAACGCGCTACTGGGCAGTTCTGTGAGCTTATTACAGCACAAACTCAGAGCACAGCTCCCAGGCAGTCAAAATAATTCAAGGAGGCTAGTTATTAGTGGTATTAGACGACGACCTCTTATCCAGTAACCGTTTCCAAAATCGGTCACCTGTTCCCAAACGCTACATTTTGCATTCGTGGCCTAATTCACTGCAATGTAATGTTTTCCCTCGTATCTCAGTGAAGAGGTAAAGGTGCAGCCCTGCAGTTGCTTGCTTGCTCATGCCACTTTGGACAATGTGCCTCCCTTGGCGGCCACTCCTCCGCTATTCTCACTGCTGGGTGGACGACTCTGTCTTTAGTCTTTCTCCACCCAGAGACATGTTCCGAGATATTTTATCGTATCGTCTCACGTCTCCCGTACCAGAAAACCATCGTCTCAATGGGCTCTGGCCCCGATGTAAATAGAGCACGTCCCTGAACTCTTGTCTGACCAGACGAGATCCCCCGCTGAGACGGAAGTCTCCTTGGCAAGGGAGACTTCGGGGACAAACAAAGGGTGCACAACGCAATATATTTATCTGTCAAGCAAGAACACGAGGTTTAGTATCAAATTATAAAATGGACCTTTGTGTGCGTGTGAGTGCAATATGTCCAACACAATTAATGAAATTCGTAAACGTGACCATTAATTGTCAGCAATTTGCTAATTAATTCAGTCTTCAGCTCCACCACCAGTCGTGCTTGGGAACGCTCTTCAGCTGATTGGTGCTCAGAGTCAGGTAATTGATCCGATTGAGTTTGTCAAAGACCCCAGCAGGGAGAGAGGTCAGCTGGTTGCTGTTCGACCACAGCTGCCGCAGATTCACCAGGTGGTCAAACACCCGATCGGGAAGATGCTGCAGCTGGTTACCACTAAGATCCACCAAGGTCAGATGGGTCAGGCTGTGACTCAAAGCAGAGGGTACTCATGGCTTATGGTGATGCTAGAGATTGCCTCATCAAAGTGACCTCTGTTCATTACAATGGCATCAGTTAGTTAAAGTGGCCTGCGTTCAATTCCATAGAGATTAATGAGAGTTCAAAGCGGACACCAATCACGTGCATGGAGTTAAGTTAGTGAAATGCATATCTATTCACATCACAGTGAAAACCGACTTCAGGATAGGTGCATTCACATTCATTGAGAACTTAGTTGAAGTGACCTTGATGCACAATTATATAGATATTTGAGCGAAAGCGACCTCTATTCTTTCTTAAGAAATGTTTACTTTATAAAGCCACCACTCTTTCATTAAACGAAACCCGTTAGAACATTGTTATTGTATTTTGTTTTCCATTATGCCGGTGTATGTGAGGAATTCAACATCATGATTCACGATCGCAGTGACAATGGCAGGGGTCTCATAGCCTCGTGTCTCTATCCACCAGTGCCGCCAGACTGTCAAACACTCCGGGCTCGAGCTTCGTGATCTGATTGACGTCCAAATCCAGCCTTTGCGTGGTGGTGGGGATTCCCACAGGCACAGACGCGAGGCTTCTCTTCTCACAGTTCACATATGTCCCTGAGCACGAACACCGGTGTGTGGACTGTCTGTCCACAACATTTGCTGCTGCCATCGACTAGCCAGCTCCAGAGATGCAGGCGCCCAGAAAACGTCCCTTGGGAATGCTCTTCAGCTGGTTGTCTCGCAGACTCAGATGAGTGAGCTGGGTTAGTTTCTCAAACACCCCGGCGGACGACGGTTTAGAGGCGGCTCACAACGGCCTCTCCTTGCACGCGAACGGCGTCGCGTGTGGTCCAATATTGAGACGAATTGCCTCTTACTGATGCGCTCCGTAAAATGTTCTCGTTACATATTTTAGAGTGCTTAGCATGTATGTGTTACGTAGTTTTGGTCATCCAAAACATTTTGACGTGGAATTGTGGTCGTGTTTTGTTCATGTATTTTTATTTTCGTGAATAGTGAAGATACATTGTTTTTTTAAGGTCTCCACTGAAAATAGTGGATTTCAAAAGTCTCTCGCCTGGTTAAATATAGCAATGGGGTATCTATCTCGATATTTAGATGTACATTCAACATCACCAGCGTGGATATTAATCCACTGCTGGACACTATAGCTGATCTATTGAGACGATATTCAATGCATTGTGTAGAATATCTGAGAAGCAGTTAAAATGCAGTATTTACTGATACCATTGCTGACATCAGTTATATAAGCAACCCCAATTGTTTTTAAGGACTGTCGTTAAAGGAAATACATTAACCTTGACACGTTCTTCTTGAGACTGTCATTAATGGAACGTGTTTAATTTTTATACAAATATCCATGATTGCACATGAAGTGTTATTCTTTTTTAGAAGCTGGTGTTTGTTGTTGTTTACTATTGTGTATTTTTGTTGTTCGTATTTTTATGCTGATAATTGTCGAATGTTCATATTGGGTGCATTGTCATCACCGGTGAGACTCTCAGGGGCGAATCGCGCCCCTGGGAACGCTCTTCAGCTGATTGTGGTTCAGTGCCAACAACTGCAGATTCACCAGGCGGTCAAACACCCCCTCGGGAAGAGCCTGCAGCCGATTGCCACCAAGTTGCATAGAAGTGAGCTGCGTTAGACTGTCAAGCACCCCTGGCTCGAGCTTCGTTATCTGATTGTTGTACAAACGCAGCACTCGCGTGGTGCTGGGGATTCCCGTAGACACAGACGCGAGGCTTCTCCCGTGGCAGTCCGCATCTGTCCCCGGGCACGAACTGCGCGGTAAGGGCGAAGGTTTAGAGGCAGCCACGACTGCATTATGTTCTACCTTCATAAACGCCCTGCAGAGAGCACTCATCGCACGCCTGGATTACGTGCATATTTAAAAGATCAGCGTTTTACTGAAATTAAGTAAAAAAAATACACAAATGTGATTTGATACTCGTTTTGCAGTCATTGCGGACCGGGCTGCGACCATTAGCTGGCTGGTCACGTGGGAAGAAAGCAGATAAATCCGACCGCACGTTTCGAGAAGTGGTGCCACTCAATGATGTCAGTAAAAAATCTCTACGTTACGTTTATTCTACCGTGATATCACAAACGCATTACATGTAACATAGAAGTTGTCTATGTTTGAATCACCGTGCAATTGTTTACAGTGAGGCGTTATCGCTTCGATATGAAGTCCCTCAGGGACCCATAATACTCTTTGTTTTTTTCGGTAAAGTCACATAGGTCGAAATAAAATAAAACGAATCACGACGTTTCGATCGCAACACAAGCAATCTTCATCAGGTGGAACAACCAGAGCAAGAAAAAATGCTGAAGTAGGCGAAAGTGTCCCTCAGGGACGCTTTTTAAATTGTTGTTGGGCAAACTCGATGGCCAAGTCAGTCTAAAGAAATTAAAATGTTATACCAACCAGTCGACGGCTCTGCCCACTGGTATCCATCTCAAACTGACCCAACTTACGCGATTGGAGTTGCGCAATAACAGCTGGAGGCCGTTGCACATGTCCAGGTTTTACCCACGAGCACCTGCAGTCCGTGTGCACGATGCACGCTCACATGGGGCTGTGACGTCATTCTTTAGCGAAGGTGAAGTTGGGAATTTACACAGCCGGGTCAGTTTGTTGTTGATCATGAGTCCATTGGTTAAACCGACCCTTCGTCTAAGCCCGTCAGTGTCCTCACACACAGACTCTTTACAAATTGCACTCTACTCTGTGCTGGAGTCTCAGGAGGTTTCCATCAGCTCAGAGGTCCTAGAACTTGCCATCTACATATTCTGTCTAATGTCATCATGAAGTCACGAGACTAGTCACCAACCCTGAAACACAGCAAACCGATACCGCGCCTACATGGGGAAATGCACACGTGTTGCTGCATCTCTGGAATTTAATGCCAATAGATTTTATACTTCGGCATCCGGCATAATTATCATTCGATACATTTGTAGTGTCAACGATTCAGAGACAGAGTTTCTAGGAGGCACTTTCTTCATTAACAACTTTCACGGTCTCGTCCGCACACTCTCCACAATAGCTTAGCCTAGCCTGTACACAACACTAGCCGTCTAATACTGACGGCCCTGACTGAGATTGCCAACTACTATCCTGCAGACCAATGTCTAGCGGATACGTTTTGTTACGACGGCGACGAGACGACAGCAACGACGAGAAGAATCCATTCACAGAACCGACAGCCTCGTGCCCCCGCTCTCAGCTCCTTTTATGCTACCAGCACGGCCTGGCTCCGCCCTGACCGCGCCTCCCTTCTCGAACCCGCTAGCAGGTTCCAGGGACCTCCAGATGGGGTCCTCTGTAACCCTTTTCCTAGTTCCTCCGCTCTGCCAACACACCCGTGCTCACGCTCACCGGTGTGTGGACTGTCTGTCCACAACATTTGCTGCTGCCATCGACTAGCCAGCTCCAGAGATGCACGCGCCCAGAAAACGTCCCTTGGGAGTGCTCTTCAGCTGGTTGTCTCGCAGACTCAGATGAGTGAGCTGGGTCAGTTTGTCAAACACCCCGGCGGACGACGGTTTAGAGGCGGCTCACAACGGCCTCTCCTTGCACGCGAGCCGCGTCGCGTGTGGTTCAACATTTACACGAGTTACCTCTTCCTGAAGATTTCTGTCCAAATGTTTTCCCAAATAGTTTTAAGAGTGCATTGTTTAAATATATATACGTTGCTAACACTGATCGCTTTGGATGTGTTTTTTTTTATAGAGCTTTGCATTTCGGTCTGTAGTTCAATTATTGGAAAAGCTACTGGATCATTATTTTATGTATATACCGTTGAGCAAAGAGATACCCATTTCAATTGGCTCTCACCTACTTCATATTAAATATATCTATATCAATATGTGATCAATCTACTGCAAGTCGTATTCACGACCATGCGATGTATGAATCCACCTCTCACCTGCACACGAGCTGCCGTCATTATTCCGTCTCCATGGTGCACGTCCTAATGGGCGCATTCCCTCCCTTGGCTGCCACTCCGCTGTTGTTATCGACCATTGTCAATGAGCATTGCCCATCGTGGATAATTCCATCATCTCTTCTCGCACCGTTTCCTGGCCAAACCAGCTTACTTTTATAATTCCGTTTGATATAATTTGCGAGAGTTTGGTTTCTGGCCCATTTGTTTCTCTCTCTGCCTCTCAATGTAATTCCAAGCATGCAACGCACAGTACTTCTGAGCTCACTTCTCGGTTGCGTTATAGTCACCGTGTTTCTAAACCATCTGCCATAATAGGCGGGTAACACTGATCAAAATATATCTTCATTAGTGATGTTAAGTTTTTTTGTGAAGTTCAGCTTTACAAAAGCACTCCAACCTGCTCTCCTTCGCTTCTTTATTTGCATTGGTTTAGCCTCCGTGTCAGTGTTGGTGAAATCTCGCATGAGGAAACAATTGGCGTTCAAGTTACAGCGTTGGCTGTGATTCTTAAACTCATACGGAGGGTGCGGTGAGAATGCGGGTGATGCATTGAGTCTAGAGTCGAAGCGTTGACTCTATAACGACCACCAGTCCCTGGGAACACCCTTCAGTTGGTTGTTGCTCAGAACCAACATCTGCAGATTCCCCAGGCGGTCAAATAAACCCCAGCGGTAAGAGTCTGCAGCTGATTCCTATCTAGATCCAGAATTATCACCTGGGTCAGACTCTTAAACACCCAGCGAGAGAGAGAGACTTTTTGACTTTTATAATTTTATTTCACCAGCGCAAATTGCGCTGGAATATTCCAGTTCATTCAATTTATCTGCCTTTATGGCAACAATAGTTGTACAACATCATCCCGCACCACATCGCCACCGCCCTACAGCCAGTGTCCGGTGTGTTTTTCAAAGCATTCAGTGTACCTGCCTTTATGGCAATAAACACTCATCGTCAACACACACCACATCGCCACCGCTCGCAGCCAGTGTCCGGTGTGCTCGTCGTCCGGGCTCTCACACCCCTTTGCCTAGCAAAGTAGCTCTTCCGCTCCCACCTCCTCACCCTCCTCCCCGGCTGGCGGCGGCGGTAGTGGTGTCCTCTTCAATGCCTCGGGGGAGAAGGGGGTGATGGGGGGGGATGGTGGCTGTTTTCGGACCTTGTTCATCAAGGCCTTTACCCGGAAGATTTCCTGGCGACTATATCCGAACGTGCTCGGGTCCTGGACCACACGCCGAGCTGTGCTCATAAAGTTCCTCCTGTTGGGGAAACTGTCCTGCACGCGGATGTTTCGTTTCCCATACGACCATTTTAGGAAGCCGAGGAGATACTCGGGGGAGCACTCCAGCTCGGCCATCGGAGGCCAGGTCCTCGGCCTCTCCCTCCATCCCGTTGGGGCGCCACCGCTGACGACGCTCACCCCGCTCCCCTGCGACGACGAGGCAGGCGAGGCCGGGTCCGGCCGTTCCGCTCCCTCGGTCGCCGCCTTCACCCGCGCGTCGCGGCTGGCCTTCATGGCCTCCCTCTCCTTGACCTCCCTCGCCCAGGCTATCCTCTCGTCTTCTTCCTCTTCGTCTTCGTCCACCAAAAAGGAGGGAAACAGCCCTGATTTGTCCATTACTTCCGCTATCCGTTCGATCTCTCGGGCGCTGAAACCATACTTATGTGGCTCAACCCTCACGTCCACTACCACCCCCGCAAGGGAGTACCTTCCGGGGAAAACTTTTGCCAGCTCCCTCGCCACATTCCCCTTTTTCTCTTTTTCCGCCGTCCTCCACCACCGGAGGAGGGCTTCAGGCGTGCATTCCCCGGGCTCAGCCTGCTCTCTCCAGCCTCCAAGCTTTTTGGGGGACGCCCTCCCGTCCAAATCGTTCTCCAGGTCATCACCATGAGCTTTCCCGTCGGCGCAAACCCACCCTCCGGTGTCCACCGACGTTCCGGGAACGGGGGCCTCCCCGGGCTCGAGCCCAATTTTGGGCATTTTTTTCCTCTTCATTCTCTCTTTCGCTCCTTCATCGTGCCACCTTGGGGTGGGCGGAGGGTCGCCCTTCACCGGCACGAAACCCCCCGGCACGCCGTTATCATCGGTGTCGGGCCACCCCCCGATGTCGGTGAGGGTAACGCCACCTCCCACGTCGGCGCAGGCCTCCTCTTCCGTCCCCGCCGCCCCATCTGGGGCCGGGCCCTCGCTGGTTACAATCCCGCTCGCAGGCGGCCCACTCCCCCCCGGGTCCATTTCCATCTCCTCCCCCTCCCCCGGGACAGGCGAAGGGGTGCTTCCCGGAGCCTCGACGCCACCCGGCACAGCCACGGCGCCGGTGGCGGTCGTCAGTTGTTCCTCTCCCTGCGTTGGAGGGGGTGAGGTCGGGCCCGGAGGTCGCGCTCCCGGCTCGGTCGTCTCCACCAGGGGCGCGTCACCCACGCCCCCCCCCCCCTCCTCCACAGGGCGGTCAGCTGGCTGGGTACCGTCGCCAGCTGTTTTGGCTGTTACCATGGGCTGGGCGCTCCCGCGCCTGCCCATCTTCCTCCTCTTCCGCGCCCCTCCGACGACGGTGAACTCTCCACTGTCATCGTTAGCGGGTTCCTTCTCTGGTGCCGGCTCCCCGCGCTCCGGCACGGAACCGGCACCATCTTGCTACGGATGTTGTTGCTGCCGATGCTGATGCGGCGGCTGCTGCTGCACGTCATGCTGCGGCGGCGGCGGCGGCGGGGGGTACTCCCTCACCCGCTGCTGCTGCTGCTGCGGCTGTTGCTGCTGCTGGTCCTGCGGCTGTTGCTGCTGCTGGTCCTGCAGCTGCTGCTGCTGCCGCTCGCGATGCTCCCGCTGCTGCTGCTGTTGCGGCTGCAGCGTCGGCGTTGTCTCCTTCGTTGCAGCTCCACTCCGCTTCGTTCCGGTGGAGCAGTTTTTCTTGAAGTGCCCGGCACCACCACACGCGTAGCAGCGTGGCTTGGCCGTGGCCAGGTATATCGTATGGACGCGGCCACCAGCGGTACGTTTGATGGCCACGTCCAATTCGGCACACCCACTCTTGAGCACGAGGAACACCTGTCGTTGGCCTGACAGCACGTGCCTCAGTTCCTTCCTTTGCGTTCTTATATGCAGCAGGACGATGGGCGACACTACCACGCCGTAGCGTTGCAGTTCCACCCTTAGCTCTGCGTTCGTGAAGTATGGTGGTGCGCCGGAGATGGTTACCCGAACAGCCGGTGTGGAGAGCGGGCTGCATTGCACGAGCAGCCCCCCCTCTCCTACGACGCTGAGTCCCCTCTCAACGACACGCGCCGCCACCTCCACCGTGGCCACGTAGACTACGTAGCCCCGATTCTCCCTCTGGATTATTCGGATGGCTGCCGGCCCGGTGTGTGCCGCCACCGCCTCAGCGACGTCGTCGAGCGACGTCCCAAGCGGAGGGAAGCAGCGAAACCCGTGCCGATCTGTGAGGGCCTCCATGCTGCCAGGCTGAGCCATGGTGCTTGCATGGCAGCAGCGCAGTGGCAGCGAAAAATAATCGTAGAAAAAAAATAAAAAAGTGATAAAAAAGTAAAAAAAGTAATAACCCCCACACAAAACAAACACACAACACACACCTGAAACCAACCACCAGACAGACAGACAAACACACACACGCACAGACAAGCACACACACGCGCAGGACAAACACACAGACGAACACACACACGACCGAACCAACAAGTAAACAAACGAAACCGAACAATCAAACAAACATACAAATAAACAAAACGACAGATAAACGAACAAACGCACGCGCAAGCAAACACACAAACAAAACGGACACACAAACAAAACACTCATCAAACAGACAAACAGGCCAAACACACGCGGTGTTAAACTAGGTAAAAAGCACCAGGCCAACACACAACGCGACCAGCCTAGCAGACAAACAAACAAAAACGAACACACAGACAAACACACAAACCAGACAGACACACAAACAACAGTAGTAATAAAAAACTTTTTCTATAGCCAGCTGATGTACGGGGAGAAACGCAGAATAAACTAGCGTTTTTCCCTAGTTCACTCTCCCTAGGCCAGGCTCAGGCTCACACCTGAGCCCAGGCCTCCACCCACACCACGTTAGGGCGGGAGCACCAGGTGCACACAGCCGCACCCCACGGTGGCGAGAGAGAGAGAGAGCGAAATCCATTCACATTAAGTAATCAACCAGCCCCACATCCATTCACTTTCATGCAGACACGGGAGTTGACAAAAACTACATATGAAAGATGTATTTTTGATCATATGCACTATCGCAATAGCAGGGGCCTCATGGTCTCGTCTCTCCTCCAGTGCCGTCAGACGGTCAAACACCCCGGGCTCGAGCTTCGTGATCTGATTGCTGCCCAAATTCAGCTCTCGCGTCGTGGTGGGGATTCCCGCAGGCACAGACGCGAGGCCTTCGTCCCAACAGTTAACTTCTGTCCCCGAGCACGAATACTGCGAGGGACGGACGACGGTTTAGAGGCGGCTCACAACGGCCTCCCCTTGCACGCGAGCGGCGTTGCGTGTGGTTTAATATTTACACGAGTTGCCTCTTCCTGAAGATTTCCATGAATAATGTTGTCACAAAACAATTTAGAGTGTTTAGTGCATTTATAAATCGCTTGTGTAAACGGACTGTTTCAGAGTTGTGTTGTTATATCTATTGCTTCGATGTTTTAATTACTGTGAATGGTTAGGATCATACCTTTATTAATTTTTTTCGCACGTCTCCATTGAAGATAGAGATGTGTATTTCAAAAGGCTCTCATCGAGAAACATTCATATATCAATACCCTGATATTAATGTATTCATCAGCTATGATAAATATACTGCTGGATAAAGGTTTCTGCAAGCAGTAATTCACGACGATGCGATGTATTAATCCACCTCGCACCTGTACACGAGCTGCTGTCATCACTCCATCTCCAGGGTGAACGTACTTCCACGCTCATTCCTTCCCATGGCTGCAACTCCGCTGTTATTATTGACCATGGTCAATGTGCATTGGCAATCGTAGATTATTCCATCATAGAGATGTTTGGGTTAGAGCACGTAAATATATCAATGTGTCGTTAAAACCCGCCACCACCCGACACAGCCAACTAGTAAGGGTTGTCACGTAAACAGAACATGCCAATTCGTCACTAGCATGTTCTGTTTACATGACAACCCTTACTAGTTGGCTGTGTCGGGTGGTGGCGGGTTTTAACGACACAGTTATATATTTACGCGATCTAACCCAAAAACCTCTATTATGGATGACATTGGTCGCGAAAGCCGATGTGTTCGAGTAGATTATTCCATCATTCCTTCTCGTGCCGTGGCATGGCCATGGCAGCTTACTTTATTAACTGTTTGATGTTTGATGTAATTTTGTAAGAGTTTATTACCTGATCCACGCGTTCGTCTATCTCTCAATGTTATTCCAAGCTTGTTATTCGCAGTGCTTCTGTTGTATTTCTGAACCATCTACTATAAGATGTGTTTGACGCGGATCAACATCTCTCGTTGTGGGCACATTGGAATGTTCCGTTGTACTGTGAAGTTAAGATTTACAAAAGCATTGTTTAAGTCTACTTATAGGTGTTGCTAAAACCTCGAATACGTAAACAATTATCCAGCAAATAATACATTGCTACAACTTAAATTATATAATGAATAGCCTTAAGAATGTCAATGTAAACTACGTCATTGTAGGTAATGAAATGATCCATAACCAAGCAAAATGTTCATATATGCACACATATAGTAAACGAAACACCAACGTTCTGTACAGCAAGTGTGTAAAATAAAATAATTGTTGGAGGGATGCAACTTGAAACCGCATCAGATCAGATCGTGATCGAAATGTAGCATGTCCAGGTGAATTCTATTACTTTGAAGTGCGATGGAAAAATATTAGGACTCAATCTTAGCGTTCCATTTTTCCCCGATAACAAATGTCAATCCGCAGATACTGCTCGCCATGACCTATGGATCAGAAATATAAAATTATGAAGTGATAAAAAGATTAATTGATTTTACCAGACCATAAAACGTCACCGTGCATGAAACACAAATATTGATAAAAGCACCCTCCCCCCAACCCTTTGATTTATCCTCCCACCCCACCCCGAGAGGGGTATCCAAGTTAAGGAAGTAGACACCAGGGATGTATAGAGTTTTTTAAAACACATGGCATAGACATTGTGTCTATACTGGTGTCAATTTCCATACATGCCCTTTGTGTGTACCTGGATCGTTTGCTCATTAAAATATTTTTGGGAAAAAAGGCTTTCGACCGTGTTCACGGGGAGTTTGTTCTTTACGCCTCCGGTTTACCAGGCAAGATAACCGACACTAGAAAGAGCGTTTTGCGATGACAATCAATCTCAAGTGCAATATGAAAAATAAAAAAGGTGAAAGGGTTCCATATTGTTTGAGAAAAATATGATTAATTAATTAAAACGTGTGTGTAGAGTGCAGTCACTTTATCGGCGTAGTGCAGGTACAACAGGGATGATGTTCAAGACCTTCAGTTGATTGAGTCAGGTAAGTGAGCTGGGTCAATTTCTCAAACACGCTAACGGGTAAAGCCGTCAGCTGGTTCGCCCTCAGATACAGCTGCTGCAGATTACTCTGGCCGTCAAACAGCCCAGCAGAGAGAGAGACGCGAGTTCATCACTGCGCAGGAACTTGAAATACTTGCTCTCTGCTGTGTTAAGAAGACTCGAGCGGAGTAAATGTAAATACAACTACAGGGAACACTGGGTACATTTTACTTACACATCAAGCTTGTTTAAAGAATTAGGAAATTAAAATGTAAAGCTCGTTGTCCATCCACTGCGATGAAGTCACCACGTCACCAAGCTGGTTGTCACCACTCAGAGTGGATGAATTATCAAGCTTTAATTGAAAAGACTAAGAGAGAAATGACATGAAATAAACAGAGCTCGAACTTGACTGGACATTCACAAACAACATCTATAGCGCTGTCTTAAAGTGAAACAAACATACCAGAGGTGAAGTGGTAGTTAATATTGAACTAATTTACCTGAAACCACCCGAGTAAGAGGCAGGGTACCAACTCTCTCACATTTACAATAAAAACAACAACTTTTCAAATATGGTCGTATTTAAATTACCGTGTAGGCCACCTTATCATTGATCATCACGAGGAGGCAGAGGCTGAGAGAGAGAGGAGGCTGAGAGCTCCGCGCAGGGCACATTCCCAGGGGTTGTTGTACAGTCAGATGTGAGTGAGGCTCTTGAGGTTGTCAAAGGCGCACCTGGGAATGCTCTTCAGCTGCCCCGCGTTAATGCGCGATTGCTTTGCACTGCGTTCTGTTAACACCGCAATGCAAGTCACGCGTGCCCAGCTTCACGTATGCTCGTATCTGCGCTCACTGAGCAAAGCTTTGGATCAAGCAGGTGGGGATGAGATACGACGGACATCGGTGCGGCTTAGGATCGGTCAAATCAGTGATGGTGTTGATGCAGACAGGATCGTCACATTCCTTCTCGCTTAAAACACAGTCCCTCCACCTTTCACGTGTTGTCTCCCCAGTGCTGACGCTTACACATCGTGGCAGGTACTCACTTGAGGCTGAGTCGAGCGAGGAGAGGCGCGTTCCTGCTTCAGATATTCAAGACCAATGATATAAATACTCATATCTGCCTTACGGCTGTCATCTAGAATGAACATAGCGCTGCACTCGTTTGATTGTGACTACAAATACGTGTGGAGACACTGCGTGCCCCGCGTGCAGACAATGCATCCTCTGTGATATAGATGAGAGACTATTGTAATGTATATCTAAATTTTTCGATTTAAAGCTGTCGTGACTGCAGGGATTCATCTTCTTGGTGTTGTATGTCTTGGATTATGAAATTTTGATAAAAATAATAAAAATTAATAATTTTCCGAAAAATGCGCAAATCGCATTAATTATGTTAATGTATGTAATTATATGCATAAATTATGATAATCACGGAAATAATCGTAGTAATTTATGCGGATGCTTGCGATTATGTTAATGTGTGCAGTTATGATAATTAGTCTTAGTTTCGTTTATCCAGAGTTGTATCAATCAGGATAACACGATTATCATTGATTAAACATTTACCGATTATCCTAGTGGGTGTTATGTTATTTTAGGTCTCCAGTTTCATATCTCATCACAGGCTACAGTTCTCAAGAATAAGACAGTTTTGCATGGACTTGGAAAGAAGCACTCGAGACTTGGTGTTAAGCAATTTTAATTCTAAACAAACACATGACAATCTAGTATGCAAAAGCAAGTATACTTCAATAAATTCATGGGCAAGATTATGCAATTAACGAAAATGGATGACTAAAATACTTCTTCATTGGCGAGATTAGGCAGTTAACTAAAATGAATGACTAATAAACTCTTCTAACAACCGTAATTTCTACTTTCCCACCAGACATCTCAGTAGTTCCCCCATGTATCGAGCACAACCGGCGACTGGCGGAGTTTTAAAACAGACATGCGACGATTTGTATGAAGGCAATAAAAGCAACTTATTGTACCCCGAAAGCGAAACATACTTCAATCGATTCGTTGACAAGATTATATCTGTTAACGGAATGTTTGAGACAATGGTGGGTGAGGGGGTGTGTGGTGGTGGGAGAGTGAATCTGGCTATGTTTTAATTAATTCTTCGGCGAGACTCTATGACAAAGAAACCGGTTTGACAAGATATTCTCTGTGCTTACTTGAGTCTGTGTGTGTGGAAGCGATACGACCCTGTTCGGAGATTTCCTCACGGCCCGTGCGGATTGCAGACGCGACTTTCTCCGCAGGGAGTTGAGCGGCGGCGCTTGGCGGTCCTCGGTAGCTGACGGCGCGGTGGCGCACTCTCGGAAGACTTTGACTCTCTTTCTCCACTGCGGGATGACGAGTCGGTTTTGGTTGATGCTGGTTGATCTGGGTGTGCGTATTAAACACGCTGCGCATTCGATGGCGCTGTCCTCCTCCTCACAGCCGTTCGATCAGGCTTTCTCCACTGCTTCGCGCTCTCTGCTTTGCTCGCTTGGCGATCTCCGCCTTTCCTGCGGGTTGTTCGCTGGTCGTCACTCTGACAAGGAGCGATGCTTCGTTCGTTGCAGGGTGGACGTTGGTGTCTTTGTTGGCTCGGGAGTGGTAGCTGGAGTCTCCGTCAGCTTCACTCGCAGCTCGGCGACTCAGGGTAGCGATTCTTCTCAGGTGGTGCAGACCTCGGCTTGTTGCTGCACGTCGCTACCCCGCGAACCTCGTCATTCTGGATGACGGGAGAGCTTCTTCGTTGTCGGCGTTGAGATGAGATGGGCTGTAGCCCTGGAGATCTCTGGTGGGGGCCTTAGCCCGGAGACGAGATGCTTTTGAATGGATTTTGCCTCTGCTTATATCGGGAAAATCCACTCAGTTTTTTTTTCGAGTTGTTCAAAGGCTGTGTCATATAACTTTTCTCTTTGTTCGTGTGCGTTGTGTGCGTGTTCGTCCGTATGTTTATTAGCTTTGAAGACACAGCTGTGTAATTATTCTGGAAGGAGGGGTGGGGGCCTCGCGATGGCGACACCTAAGTTATCCATTAACCAGACCGACGATTCGCGTTCGCACCGAGTTATAAATCATACTCCATGTCTTTGATTATGAATAATATTGTCGCGAAAACCTACGCGTTAAGCGAGCTTAATGATCCCCTCCCTTGTTCGGGGCGTTATATCTTTTGTCTCACACAGCTTAAGTTTTCTTTGGTTTGGAAGTTGAAATGTGATTTATTTTCTGCTTAGTTCCATTCTGATTTGATTGCAAGCGACCCAAGTTATGCCGTAATTATTCTTTGATGCTTCGGCCCGGCCGCGTAGAAACTACCAAGTGTACATAATGTCCGTATGGAATTAATACATGAGGATTCAAACCCGTCTGTGTTTTTTTTGGTTGTCGATGCTATTTTCTTTGTTAAGAATATAATTATATCTTTCTCCGTGGTGCTGGTTTTTTTGTAAGGCTTTTTAACGAAAGGATGTCATCCTAACCCCCGCCTGCAATTCCCCCCTCCCTTGTTCCTCTTGTGTGAAATTAGGGGAGTTTTTATGACATTTATTGCCCTCTTTCATGCTTTCTGGCCTTTGACGTGTGCGCGCATCTGTTGAAGTGGACAAACGGGTTTTCCGCGCGTCTGTGTTCGATCCCAAGTTGCCCCGTGTCTATTAACAAAATGTATTATATATATTGGCAGAATAATTCTTAATGAATATAATAAAAATAAAATAACAAAGGGGGTATAGACACCACATTGGTTCTTTCGGTAAAGTGACTTTACCGAAAGAACCAAGAAGATATATCTCAATTCTCAAGGGAGACCTGGTAAATACATTCATTATTTATCCAGTAGATTAACAAATAAATGGACTAAAGATGCAAATATGAAGTAAATTCAAACGATAAGTATGAACAGCGTAAATATGTTCAAACGATGCACTCTGAAAAATATTTGGTTAAAACATTTTGGCGGAAGTCTTCAGTAAGAGGCAACTCGTGTAAATGTTGGACCACACGCGACGCCGCTCCCGTGCAAGGGGAGGCCGTTGTGAGCCGCCTCTAAACCGTCGACCGTCCCTCGCAGTGTTCGTGCTCATGGGCAACTGTGAGCTGCCATGAGAGAAGCCTCGCGTCTGTGCCTGCGGGAATCCCTACCACCACGCAGATTCTGCAATTGCAAGTCAATCAGATAACGAAGCTCGAGCCCGGGGTGTTTGACAGCCTGACGGCACTGGTGAAGACACGATACACCAAGGCTCCTGCTCTTGACACTGTGGTAATGAATCATTGCGTATAATCACCGGAATATCATATTTACTCAAAATATGACGTTACATTGTTTTTTGGACATCGTTTACGTGAACCATTGTGCCTTTAAAAAGAATAATTCTGACAATCTAAGCGGAATACATTTTATCTGACATATGTTTATGATTGTAAACAGATATCGCTTCAAATAACAGGAAAGTGTTTTCTTTGAATAACAGATCAATACTCTTTGGTTCTTTCGGTAAAGTCACGAAGGAAGAAATTAAATTAAAATAAATCACGACGTTTCGGACGCAACACAAGCGTCCGTCATCAGGCGAAAAATGGTGACCGCAATGGTGACCATTTATTTTATTTCTACCCACGTAACTTTACCGATAGTACCAAAGAGTATGGATTCCTGCAGTCACGAAAGCTTCAAAACAGATCATTGTGAATAGGAATAGAGTTTGCTTGAGTTAATATATTTCTGTGAAAACGAGTCAAGGTGAATGTAAGAGGTCTCTGTGTGAGGCATCATTGCGAATGGATGAGGTGTTAATTAATAAGGCAAATATATAGGACAATAATTAAGGAATAATCCACGATGGCCAATGTGCATTGACCACGGTCGACAACGTCCCCCTCGGAGATGGAGTAATGACAGCAGCTCGTGTGCAGGTGCGAAGTGTATTAAAATATTGCATGGTCGTGACGGCGGCTTGCAGTGGATTGATCATGCTTCTTGTTGATTACATATCTACGTATTGATCAATATACATGTCATACTAGAAAAGTGAATGCCTATGGTTAATGGTTTCTGCGCAGTGAAGAACTCGCGTCTTTCCCCGCGGGGGTGTTTGACAAACTCACCCAGCTCACTCATCTGGTTTTGGACACCAACCAGCTGAAGAGCGTTCTCAGGGGCGCTTTTTAAAAAAGGAGCCAATTCCAGCACTGCCAGGAACGGTCTCTGCTTTGTGGCTGCGCACCGGGATAGAGACGACGCTCGGCACAAGTGGCGTTCAGTTTGTAAAGCTACCGCGTTATTGACATTCACAGTCATCGTCATCATCATCGTCATGGTGCCCTCTTGTGCTCCGAGTTAGTCTGCAGTGTCACTGAGCAGTGAGGTGAGCGTCTGCGTTAGTGCATCAGTGAATATTGCATGGAGTGAATTATTATAGATGATATTTAGTGTTTATATAAACTGTTGGTGCAGCAACAGCATAACAAAATGACCACAACATCCACACAACGCAACACAACAAAAACAACGACGTAACAAAACAACAACACAACACCACAACAAAGCACAACAAGAGAAACCACCCGAAATAACAACTACACAAACAGCAGCAACAACGAAAAACTCTCCTCAAACAGGAATTGGCTGCACATTCCATTGTGGTAGCATCCTCCTGAATACAGTCTCAGAACTCAGTCAACCTCCCATGGACAGGCGAATGCCGGAATTAATTCCACTCATCGAAACACCCCAGCAGGGAGACCTGTGAGTTGATCGCTGAGTACAAATCGCATATCAGCAGCCTCCGCCTATTGCTGTAGAGCAGCCTCTACAAGAGAGCGTCGCTCTTCACACTGCAGTGGAGTTCAACACGGGTGCCTAGGTCGCGTTAGCGTCGTCGTGTTCACCTCACATCGCGGCACCTCGCTCCATGCCGTGCCCACAAAGCGGTGCAGTACAGCGACCCGCACGGTGTTCAGAGCTCGCATTCCCTATGGAACATTTTTACTCGATCAGTAGTGTAGCGGTTAGCGCGCTGTGCTGCGAACCTGGCGATCCAGGTTCGATTCCTAATCACGGTCAACACCAGTGACGATTATCTGAGCCGGTCTTGAACGTCGTCTCTATCTCGGTGCCCAGGAACAAAGCTGAGACCGTTCCTGGCAGCGCTGGCTCCGTTTGTCAAATGCGCCCCTGGGAACGCTCTTCAGCTGGTTGTTGTACAGAAACAGCTGCTGCAGATTCACCAGGCGGGCAAACACCCCAGCGTGGACAGACGTGAGGTCCTCATTGCGCAGGAACTTCAAACACTCTCTCGCTGCCGTTTAAGGACGACTCTAGCAGACTGAATGAAAAACGATTACAATGAGCACTGGTTACTTGTATCAACCCACCAAGCTTGTGAGCGAATTGGTGTTGTACAAAAATTATCAAAGTAATCATTCAAAGTCATTTGTCGATCCAAAAGTTCCACAAGGCGTCGGCGAGTCTACAAAGGCGATGACTTCAGGAACACATTCAGACCGAATGATTACAGCACCTGGACCTGGCTGGTGAGTCTACGGGAACTTTTCCTGGGTGATAACAAATTAACTGAGATGCCCGCAGGCGCAGGAAAGTTGCCGACACTGACTCACTTCGATCTGGCCCTAAACCAGTTGAAGAGCATTGCTGGGAGATTGGTTCAGGCTTTCCACCGTGTGCCGTTTCCAGGAGTCTCGAGCCGAATTCGGGCAAAGCGCTCAACACTGGCAGCGCTCAGTGCCCCGGGTCAGTTGTCAATCTTTTCAGCGAGGAGTAACAGATTGAGGTGCAGCCCTGCAATTGCCTGGCTCACGACACTGATGTCGGAAGGGTCTCTACTGGAAGGAGCTCTAGAAATCTCATGTGAAGGGTCTTTAGCCGATTCTTCTACGATGGCCGGACGTCTTGGACGCGGTGGGAGTAGCCACCCTTTGCTCCACGACACGGGATGCACCGATCGACTGTGATGAATCAATTTGTATTTCTGGGTGAACAGAAGCAGGAGGTTTAAAATATATATAAGCTTCATCATCATATCAGCGACCACTGGATTAAAATCCACTTTGCTAACATTTTCTCCACATTATCAGACTGTGGACTCAACCGTCACGAAGATCATCATCTAAAATAAGCATAAACAGCTACACCCTTTTCATCTTCATCCTAAATACACAGTAGGGTTAATGAATATCATAATCTACCATCATAATCAACATATAGAAGTAAAACACAATAACCATTACTGTGAAGTTCACTCTGCAGTTTAGACAGAATATCGAAACCAGTCCAAAGTTTAGTTTGGAATTAAGCACTCCCAGAAGGCCGTGATGCTGATGAGTTGTGCAAAAACTACTTTTAATAGTTACGTGGAGTGGAAAGACAAATCCGAGGGAGAGGCATTGTCTGGTTATGTAGTTTGTAAGAAAAATGCTGATAATACATTTCAGACGATTGATCGACTTCACGTGATAATCGCTCCATATCTTGTGTGTGTGTGTGAGTCACGTGTGGCTGTATGGATCAGCAATACAGTGAGTGCAGGGCTGGCGCCTCGGCGTCTCTGCGAAGCGTCAGGACCAGTCCCAGGGGTTACTGTGCAGCGAAATGTATTGCAGCTTCGTAAGTCTGTCGAAGGCGCCCTTGGGAACGGTCGTCAGCTGGTGACATTGGTCGGTTGTCTCCTTGTCCATCGATCCACATTATCCACACACACAGTGTACGTAGATAGCATATGCACATGCATACATGGACATGCAAATAATGTACTCAAAACGCACATAAAGAGGGGTGTACCAATATACATATATGCACTTACCAACACACGTATGTATGTGTAGTGGTGGTGTTGACGTGCGCCGACTGTGACAGTGATGGATCACGGGGCGGCGCGGGGTGCGGGGTTGGGCACGCGTTGTGGGCGTGGTGTGGACGCGCGCGCCGGGAGTGACAGATGACGGGGCGGCGCGGCGTGGGTGCTGAGGCACGCTGAGATGGGGGAAAACAGGATCGTAGCCAGCGCCCAGTGATTGGTCGAATAGGATGGGTGCTCGCAGCGACGTCCGCAGGTGGGGTATAAAGGGGGACGCGCGAGAGCACTCGGGGAGAGTTTCCCAGTTGAAGACCAGAAGACGGAGCTGAAGACCAGGTGCCCCGAGACCCCTAGTCCCGCCGTCCTTGTGGGGACCGGGGCCCTGTGTGGCTCGGAGGCGAGACTGTGGGACCCGGGGTCCGACGCCCACGTGGGTCGGGCTGGGGACCCACAGTCAAGACGGACACCCCGGGCAGGGAGTGTCCCGAATAGCTCAGTGGGCGTTAGTCGCCAGGGTAGCTAAGAGGGCGTTAGTCGCCAGTGTAGCTAAGTGGGTGTTTGTCACCCGAATAGCTCAGTGGGCGTTAGTCGCCAGAATAGCTCAGTGGGCGTTAGTCGCCAGGGTAGCTAAGAGGGCGTTAGTCGCCAGGGTAGCTAAGAGGGTGTTTGTCACCCGAATAGCTCAGTGGGCGTTAGTCGCCAGAATAGCTCAGTGGGCGTTAGTCGCCAGGGTAGCTAAGAGGGCGTTAGTCGCCAGGGTAGCTAAGTGGGTGTTTGTCACCCGATTAGCTCAGTGGGCGTTAGTCGCCAGAATAGCTCAGTGGGCGTTAGTCGCCAGGGTAGCTAAGAGGGCGTTAGTCGCCAGGGTAGCTGAGAGGGTGTTTGTCACCCGAATAGCTCAGTGGGCGTTAGTCGCCAGAATAGCTCAGTGGGCGTTAGTCGCCAGGGTAGCTAAGAGGGCGTTAGTCGCCAGGGTAGCTAAGAGGGTGTTAGTCACCCGAATAGCTCAGTGGGCGTTAGTCGCCAGGGTAGCTAAGAGGGCGTTAGTCGCCAGGGTAGCTAAGAGGGCGTTAGTCGCCAGGGTAGCTAAGAGGGTGTTAGTCACCCGAATAGCTCAGTGGGCGTTAGTCGCCAGGGTAGCTAAGAGGGCGTTAGTCGCCAGGGTAGCTAAGTGGGTGGTTGTCACCCGAGATACTAAGTGGGTGTTAGTCACCTGTGAACGAGTTTGGTAAAATAAAAGAGTGTGCTCCCCGTGAAGTCGTCTCCCGCCGAGTTACTACATTACAACTGGCGTCAGAAGTAAACCTGTCTTCAAGAAGAATGGACACGAGGAAGACTACCCGTACCCACGAGCGAGGTCGGGAAGACGACGGCGTACCGGGGACACCAACCTCGGGAGGAGAGGACGAGGAGTTGCCGCCGATGCAGCACTTCGCGGTGATGGCCGACGCTCCGCTCGCCTCCGACACCAGCCTCCAAGACGCACACTCCAGGTTGGCGGAGTTGCTACTCGCCGCCGCCGCTGTCTTGGCGGACATCTCCGTTCCGGCGAGCGAAAAAACGGCTGCGGGGTTGGTGGAGAAAGCGAGATTGGAGGGATCCCGCCAAAAGGCGCTTCGCGCCAAAAGTCTGGAAGTTGCCGCCGTTTTTGAGGGGCCGCCATCGATTGGCGGGAAGCACGGACACCACGTGGCCGGAGACCTCCGCTCAGCGCAGCCCACGTCATCAGCGCGCGCCGGAGCTCTCCATTTTGCGCCTGACAACCGAGCCGACATTTTACACAACTACAGCGGAGCGCGGGAAAATCTCTCCGACGTCGACGACGATCGGGTCCTCCAGCAAAGATTGCCCGCGCTGTCGGCGTTCAAGGCGGATGGGGGCGACTGGGGAGCCTTCCAACGAAGGTTCCTCGCTCATCAGGAGATTCTAGATTTGAAGCTTTCGTGACTGCAATGATTCATATTCTCAGGTTTTTTCCGGTAAAGTCACGTAGGTAAAACATTAAAAGTAATGAAAGTAAAATAAAACAAAACAAAAATAAAAATAAAATTCACGACGTTTCGGAGGCAACACAAGTCTCCGTCATCAGGTGGGACCGTCACAGCCAGATTAGCTGCATCAAGTGAAGCAATGATTCAAGATGTAATCCCTTATAAGCAAGTTGAAGGGGGGGAGGAGAGGGGGGGGGAGTTCATCAGAATGTGGTAGCCAATGAATGGAACGTATCGGGAGGGAGGGGGGTGGGAGGGGGAGGGAGCCAACAAAACATTTGGCGACGGCTTGGACGCGGCTGCTGCGCACGCCAACACAATGGGCAGAGAGGGGGGAGGGGAGGTCTGATACACATGATAGAACAAAGGAACGAAAATGCACATGTTTATACCAATGCAGGCTGAAAAATGAAGAGAGTACTGTTAAAAATAACTGGGGGTGTTAACACTCGGTGAAGTAAATTAAAATAGTGCCTGTCAGATAAGATGGTCCAACAAGTGTAATTAAGTCTTTTTTGCGTGGTTAATAACATCTTTCCAGTGATTACTGAGTTTGTACCCATCATCACGGTTGAAATTATGTCTGTGTTTGTATATTTGTATGGCTTCGTGTACAAACCTTTGATGGTAGCCAGGAGGCTTGCAGAGAACCTTGGTCTCGGAAAAGACAATTTCATGAGAGCCCGCCGAGTTGTAGCAATGATCGGCAACGGCCGAAGAATCAGTTCTGCCGTGTTTCAGATCTGACTTGTGCTCGCGGACACGATCAGCAACATGACGTTTTGTTTAAAACGTCACGGATTTAAAATCCGTGATCTGATTCCATCTGTGAAGGATGTCGTTCCTGACTTACAGTATCCTGGAGTCTACAAATTGAGTTGCATTTGTGGTGATTGCTACATTGGAGAAACAAAACGTCATGTTGCTGATCGTGTCCGCGAGCACAAGTCAGATCTGAAACACGGCAGAACTGATTCTTCGGCCGTTGCCGATCATTGCTACAACTCGGCGGGCTCTCATGAAATTGTCTTTTCCGAGACCAAGGTTCTCTGCAAGCCTCCTGGCTACCATCAAAGGTTTGTACACGAAGCCATACAAATATACAAACACAGACATAATTTCAACCGTGATGATGGGTACAAACTCAGTAATCACTGGAAAGATGTTATTAACCACGCAAAAAAGACTTAATTACACTTGTTGGACCATCTTATCTGACAGGCACTATTTTAATTTACTTCACCGAGTGTTAACACCCCCAGTTATTTTTAACAGTACTCTCTTCATTTTTCAGCCTGCATTGGTATAAACATGGGCATTTTCGTTCCTTTGTTCTATCATGTGTATCAGACCTCCCCTCCCCCCTCTCTGCCCATTGTGTTGGCGTGCGCAGCAGCCGCGTCCAAGCCGTCGCCAAATGTTTTGTTGGCTCCCTCCCCCTCCCACCCCCCTCCCTCCCGATACGTTCCATTCATTGGCTACCACATTCTGATGAACTCCCCCCCCCTCTCCTCCCCCCCTTCAACTTGCTTATAAGGGATTACATCTTGAATCATTGCTTCACTTGATGCAGCTAATCTGGCTGTGACGGTCCCACCTGATGACGGAGACTTGTGTTGCCTCCGAAACGTCGTGAATTTTATTTTTATTTTTGTTTTGTTTTATTTTACTTTCATTACTTTTAATGTTTTACCTACGTGACTTTACCGGAAAAAACCTGAGAATATCATCAGGAGATGTCGGGGTGGTCCGACACCACTGCCCTGCGTGCGTTGCCAGCGATGCTCGACGACGACGCGCTTGCAGCCTTCACATCTGCTGCAAGGTCGTCCCGCTCTACGCTCCAGGCCGCACTACACCTGATGGCGAAGGTGTTCGGACCGCCCTCCAAGTGTCGCCACCAGTTCTACGATCAGCGGAAGGTGGCTGGAGAAACGACGCTCGCCTATCGCACGGCACTGCTCGCCTTGGCGGACGCAGCTTTTCCCCGCATGGATAAGGAGGGGAAGGACGCCATGGTGACGGAGCAGCTGCTGGCGTTGGCCCACGATTTGGGGGTCCCCATCAATGTGGCGGACGAAATGGATATCTGCTCCCTGGCGATCGCCACGAGCATTCACGCGTACGAGGTCCTCAAACGCAAGCCGGGGGTCGTCTGCAAATTGGCGGGGAACGCGGTACTGGCCGCCACGATCGCCGAACCTCAGCCAGCTGCGGATCAGGAGCAGGCCTTCGCTGCATCGCGTCCGGGGGAGTGGAGAACAGGAGGTCGTTCGCCCACACGTTCATCCCGCAAGCTGGAGCAACCGAAACCTACGACGTCCCTCGTCGTCTGCTACAACTGCGGCCTTCGGGGTCACGTCGCAGCCGGGTGCCGGGCCCCGCGTCAGCGCGCCACAGGACCACGTCGGGACGACGACCAGGCCCACAAGGCATCCCAACAAAACCCGGCAAGTCGCGGCACCTCACACGCTCGGTCCACAAACACGGCACATTTGGGTCGCCGCTTGGCGGTGGGGGGTTCGCGGCTGGGTGCCGGGGGTTCATTTCGGCGAGGGGGGTCCGTACACGGCCCGCAAGCAGTCGAATGGTCCGAATTGGCCCACAGGATAGTGGCTGTGTCGGCCGGGTCGTCCGTGGTAACGGGGTTTATTGACGGGGTTGAGGTCCGGGTGCTTGTGGACACGGGTGCGTCGGCCACTATCATTTCGGACCTTATTTATAACATTCTTCCCGTCAAAAGTAGACCCCTTCTGCCAGTGGACGTGCCATTTTATGCGGCGAATGGGGGATCCCTGGGGATCATCGGCCAGATTCGGGCGACTATTTGCATTGGTGACGTCAAATTGGCGGGCCCTATTTTTGTATCATCATCGCTGGCCGTTCCCTGTTTGCTAGGTACGGACTTTTTGTCCAAAATGCCCATCAAAATTCTCATAGATCAGGCCTGCATTGAGCTTCCGTCAGGTCGGCGGGTTGCGTTCTTGACGAGCCCTACCAAAATACGCACGGTTTGTGCGACGGTGCAGGCGCTGGCAACTCAGACTGTACGGGTGCCCCCGGAATCGCAAATGTTGGTACCCCTTCGGTTGAGGAAGCCACTCGAGGTGGGTGCGGTGGCACAGGGGGTGCTGTTGGGGCCGTCTAACAGGGCCAGAAGGGGCCTCGACTTAGCGGTTGCTCAAACCATGGTGAGAGGGGACAGTGAGCCGTTCGTAAGGGTCCTGAATACGGGGTCGCGGCCGGCCGTAATTGCGCAGGGAACGGTGCTGGCTCACGCCGCGCCGCTACCCGTTGAGGAACGGCTCGTGGCTCAAGCGGATTTCACTGTCGAGTCGCATCCTCCAAGTGATGAGGGGACAGAGTGGTTGGACTCGTTGTGTGCCGGTTCTGCTAACTTGTCCAAAGTGCAATTGGGAGTCGACGCTCCCACGGGGAGGGATTCGCTGTTGTCGTTGCCCCTCATTGAGTGGGGCCGTCTCCAAATGTCCGACAGCTCCCTACTTACGCTACGTCGAAAAGTTGGCGCTCCCGAGGTAGGGGATGCGCGGGTCGGTTCCTGGGTGTGCAGACAGGGCCTTTTGATGAAGTGGGACAACATGTCCCGGCGTCACGTGCTCGTTGTGCCTGTTGCTATGCGGGGTAGGGTCGTTCTGGCAGCTCATGAACGGCTCATGCATCTGGGTTTTCACAAAACGCTCGCCCTAATCCAGCGAGACTATTATTGGCCGGGGATGGGTAACGACGTGGCGAACATTCTTAAGGGATGCGTAGGGTGCGCCAAAAGAAAACCGCCACCATTGGCAGCTAATCCACCGCTGCAATCCATTCAAGTTTCGCGCACAAACGAATTGGTTGCGTTGGACATCTTGGGGCCCTTTCCTGCTACACCGAGGGGAAATAGGTTCCTGCTGGTTGGCGTAGAATACTTCACCCGATGGCCCATGGCATGGCCACTCGCCAACCAGTCGGCTGCAGCGGTGGCGGACGCCTTCGTCCAGGGTTATGTTTTGGACAAGGGCGCCCCCGAACGCTTGCTGACGGATCAAGGAAAGAATTTTTCGAGCGTTTTGTTGCGCGAGGTGTGCGACCTGTTGGGTACAATGAAAGTGCGTACTTCCCCCTACCACCCGCAGACTGACGGGATGGTTGGGCATCTGAACAGGACGATTACGTCTATGCTGTGCCAACAGGTCTGCGACGATCAGGTTGATTGGGACTTACAGGTCCCGGGGGTACTCGCGGCCTATCGAATGGCCCCTCATGCGGCGACGGGGTTTTCCCCATTTTTTCTTATGTATGGGCGGGAGGCCGATCCGGCCATGGACGTCCAACTGGGGATTTCCCAGCCACGTGCAAAATCAAAATTGGCAGACCACATCAAATTTAATATCGCCAAATTGACTGAAGCGCGGGAGGCGGCGAGGTTGAATTCGCGGTCTCGGCAAATCGCGAACGAGAGATTGCATGGGCGGAGGGTGCATACGCATGATTGGAAACCAGGCGATAAGGCCTGGCTGCATTGTCCACATGCACCGTTGGCTACGTCCCCCAAATTGTTGAGACCTTGGAGGGGACCGGTGGAAATTGTGCGGGTTGCACGACCCCAGAGTATACAGATTAAATGGGAAAAACGCCGTTGGTACGTGCACCCCTCCCGACTGAAGCCCTATGCGGCACCGTGTGACCCCGTTCTGTGCCGTAACGACCGGGCGTGTGATGTGACCGTCGACTTGGGGAGGGAGGTGTCGCAGGCTGCTCCTCACGTGTCTCCACCTGACCCACCCCCAGGTGCCTCGGGCTTGACGGCTGCTGACCGTCGGGAACCTGAACCCCGCGGCACGCACGGGTCCTCGATGCCTGGCCAATGTCTTCCTGAACTGCCGGCACCACCGGACGTTCAACCGCGTCTGGTGCCGTACGACGGACCGCCAAGGCGGACTCGGGCTAGGGCACAACAATTTTCATGAAGACATTTTTTTTCGACACCGAGCTCGCCCGGTGTTCCCCTCTGCCGGGGTAATGTCCCGTTGTAGGGACGCTCGGAAAGAATGGGACGCTGCACGAGTCGAGAGAGGAAAAAAAAAAAACAATTTTTCCATTTATTTTTCTTTCTGCATACACATTGCTATTGTCACTCGCCGGATTGTATATATTGTTCTGTTGTCGCGGTGGCATTGGTTGATGGTTGCGGATGGTAGTGTTCGCATTGTGTTGTGTTGTTACGTTAGTTGTTGTTCTTGTTGTTGTGTTGTGTTACGGGGCACACAGGGGGGTTTGTATATTTTTATAGCAGCCGGGTCGGCTGCGAGCTATGTGGTAGGGGGTGATGTAGTGGTGGTGTTGACGTGCGCCGACTGTGACAGTGATGGATCACGGGGCGGCGCGGGGTGCGGGGTTGGGCACGCGTTTTGGGCGTGGTGTGGACGCGCGCACCGGGAGTGACAGATGACGGGGCGGCGCGGCGTGGGTGCTGAGGCACGCTGAGATGGGGGAAAACAGGATCGTAGCCAGCGCCCAGTGATTGGTCGAATAGGATGGGTGCTCGCAGCGACGTCCGCAGGTGGGGTATAAAGGGGGACGCGCGAGAGCACTCGGGGAGAGTTACCCAGTTGAAGACCAGAAGACGGAGCTGAAGACCAGGTGCCCCGAGACCCCTAGTCCCGCCGTCCTTGTGGGGACCGGGGCCCTGTGTGGCTCGGAGGCGAGACTGTGGGACCCGGGGTCCGACGCCCACGTGGGTCGGGCTGGGGACCCACAGTCAAGACGGACACCCCGGGCAGGGAGTGTCCCGAATAGCTCAGTGGGCGTTAGTCGCCAGGGTAGCTAAGAGGGCGTTAGTCGCCAGGGTAGCTAAGTGGGTGTTTGTCACCCGAATAGCTCAGTGGGCGTTAGTCGCCAGAATAGCTCAGTGGGCGTTAGTCGCCAGGGTAGCTAAGAGGGCGTTAGTCGCCAGGGTAGCTAAGAGGGTGTTTGTCACCCGAATAGCTCAGTGGGCGTTAGTCGCCAGAATAGCTCAGTGGGCGTTAGTCGCCAGGGTAGCTAAGAGGGCGTTAGTCGCCAGGGTAGCTAAGTGGGTGTTTGTCACCCGATTAGCTCAGTGGGCGTTAGTCGCCAGAATAGCTCAGTGGGCGTTAGTCGCCAGGGTAGCTAAGAGGGCGTTAGTCGCCAGGGTAGCTGAGAGGGTGTTTGTCACCCGAATAGCTCAGTGGGCGTTAGTCGCCAGAATAGCGCAGTGGGCGTTAGTCGCCAGGGTAGCTAAGAGGGCGTTAGTCGCCAGGGTAGCTAAGAGGGTGTTAGTCACCCGAATAGCTCAGTGGGCGTTAGTCGCCAGGGTAGCTAAGAGGGCGTTAGTCGCCAGGGTAGCTAAGAGGGCGTTAGTCGCCAGGGTAGCTAAGAGGGTGTTAGTCACCCGAATAGCTCAGTGGGCGTTAGTCGCCAGGGTAGCTAAGAGGGCGTTAGTCGCCAGGGTAGCTAAGTGGGTGGTTGTCAACCGAGATACTAAGTGGGTGTTAGTCACCTGTGAACGAGTTTGGTAAAATAAAAGAGTGTGCTCCCCGTGAAGTCGTCTCCCGCCGAGTTACTACATTACATATGCACAAGTAGTGTGTGCGGCTTAGGATCGGTCAAATCAGTGATGGTGTTGATGCAGACAGGATCGTCACATTCCTTCTCGCTTAAAACACAGTCCCTCCACCTTTCACGTGTTGTCTCCCCAGTGCTGACGCTTACACACCGTGGCAGGTACTCACTTGAGGCTGAGTCGAGCGAGGAGAGGCGCGTTCCTGCTTCAGATATTCAAGACCAATGATATAAATACTCATATCTGCCTTACGGCTGTCATCTAGAATGAACATAGCGCTGCACTCATTTGATTGTTACTACAAATACGTGTGGAGACACTGACATAGATGAGAGACTATTGTAATGTATATCTTAATTCTCAAGGGAGACCTGGTAAATACATTCATTATTTATCCAGTAGATTAACAAATAAATGAACTAAAGATGAAAATATGGAGTAAATTCAAACGATCAGTTTGAACAGCGTAAATATGTTCAAACGATGCACTCTGAAAAATATTTGGTTAAAAATTTTGGCGGAAATCTTGTGTAAATGTTGGACCACACGCGACGCCGCTCCCGTGCAAGGGGAGGCCGTTGTGAGCCGCCTCTAAACCGTCGACCGTCCCTCGCAGTGTTCGTGCTCAGGGACACAAGTGGACTGTGATCGCAGAAGCCTCGCGTCTGTGCCTGCGGGAATCCCCACCACCACGCAAACTCCGTTTTTGCGCTTCAATCAGATCACGAAGCTCGAGCCCGGGGTGTTTGACCGCCTGACGGCACTGGTGAAGACACGATACACCAAGGCTCCTGCTATTGCCACTGTGGTAATGAATCATTGCGTATAATCACCAGGATATCATATTTACCCAAAATATGACGTTACATTGTTTTTGGGACATCGTTTACGTGAACCATTGTGCCTTTAAAAATAATAATTCTGACAATCTAAACGGAACGAATCTCTCATGGTAGCCAGATGGCTTGCAGAGAACCTCTGTCTGATGCGGTCTGGTAGCAGTTACATTGGAGAAACCAAACGACGTCTCGGACCACATCTGTGAACATAAAGCAGACCTGAAACACGGTAGGACAAACACCTCAGCCGTGGCAGATCACTGTTACAATTCAATGGGCTCACATGACATTGACTTCTCCAAGACAGAGGTTATCTGCAAGCCATCTGGCTACCATGAGAGATTCGTTCATGAGGCGATCCACATATACAAACACAGCGACAATTTCAACCGAGAAGATGGATTCTGGCTCAGCAATCATTGGAAGGACGTAATAAACCATTTCGCACCTTTACTGATTGTGTTCACGTTTATGGTGCCTTTCAGACCGCAGGCCACTCACTGGCATTGACTATATATCTTTTATTCTCCGCAGGGAATGGATTCTTTGCTCCGTTGCTTCCTCTTAATACCTTTCACGCGACGGTCAATGGTATAGTGTATAGCAGATTGTATAATAATAAATAGTATAAAAGTGTAATGTTTAATATAATGTATAAGGTAATATATAGTATGGTAATTGTATAGTGAATATACAGCAGTGTGGTATACAATAGGGTAGGTAGAATAAAATATAGTGTAATATTACAATGTATAGTTTAAGGTATATGGTGGTGTATAGTAATGCAGTATATAATTTATTGTTGGGTTTGTCTATGGCAGTATACAGTACGGGGTAGATCCGTGTGATGTAAGGAAAAAGTTTAGCTGGAGGCATATTATATTTTTTGCTACATGGAATTGTAATGTATGACTTACTGTTAGTAGCTCAGCTTGTTGGAGAGTATATTGATGATATTGATGTAGTTTATATTTTAGTTTTTTACGTGGTGGTTTGGCTGCTGCAGCTCCTTACTATTAATATTCCTTCCCTTTATTACTTCTAACCCTACTTCCTCCCTTTATTACTGCTAATCCTACATAATACACGAGCATAATATGACTTTGAGACCACCCCCCACCTCCTACACATTCCACAAGTAGTGACTAATCCCATATCTGCATTTTCCATAAATATGCTAAATTCCTCTCTTGATATGCAAATTCCTTTGTCAAGGCGCCCTTCCTCCTCTAACCCAGCTTAAATATACGCTGCCAAGCTTGGTGGTGTTCATTCAGACGCTGTCTTTCCGACAGACCTGTTCTTCACCTGAGGACAGCTGCTTGCATTGTGGCCGAAACGTCGTGAGAATTGTAACCATTCAGACGTTTATGTGCCTACCCGCCTGTATATCAACAACAAACATTCTGACTTAAATGAACAACAATAGGTGATGAAAACAACTGCGTCCATTTCGTTTTTCTCCCCTTAGTGATTCTTTAACAATACAGTTTGGCTATTGTACATTTTGTTGTCACTCAGACATTCCATAGTGAGCCATTCCACTGCCATATTTGGTCATTATCTTTACGTAAAATTACGTTTAAGATGTAATTTAAAAAAACGTCTGCCCGCAAAGGGGGAACCAAAGAGCCGCATTCGGCTCCGGATCTGCAGGTCTCCGACCCCTGATACACACACGCAATGAATACATGAACGCACGTGTAAGCAGTCTTAATGTATATTTTACTGCGTCGGTTGTACATTTCATATTCACGAATGTACAAAGGCAGACGCTCCCCTCACCGTTCAGTGACACTGTAGACTAACTTGTAGCACAAGACGACACCGTGACGATGTTGATGGTGACGATGACTGTGGATGTCAATAACGCGGTAGCTTTACAAACTGAGCGCTACTCGTGCCGAGCGTCGTCTCTATCCCGATGCCAAGCGACAAAGCAGAGACCGTTCCTTGAAGTGCTGGCTCCCTTTGTCAAACGCGCTGCTGGAAACGCTCTTCAGCTGGTTGGTGTGCAGACTCAGCCACTGCAGGTTCCCCAGGCGGTCAATCACCCCAGCGGGGATGCTCTTCAGTTGATTTCCATCTAGACCCAAATGCTTCAGCCGGGTGAGTTTGGCAAACGCGCTACTGGGCAGCTCTGTGAGCTTATTACAGCACAAACCCAGAGCACAGCTCCCTGGCCGTCAAAATAATTCAAGGAGGATAGTTATTAGTGGTATTAGACGACAACCTCTTATCCAGTAACCGTTTCCAAAATCGGTCACCTATTCCCAAACGCTACATTCTGCATTCGCGGCCTAATTCACCGCATTGTAATGTTTTCCCTCGTATCTCAGAGAAGAGGTAAAGGTGCAGCCCTGCAGTTGCTTGCTTGCTCATGCCACTGCTCATGTGGGCAATGTGCCTCCCTTGGCGGCCACTCCTCCGCTATTCTCACTGCTGGGTGCACGACTCTGTCTTTAGTCTATCTCCACCCAGAGACATGTTCAGAGATGTTTAATAGTCTCGTCTCACGTCTCCCGTACCAGAAAACCTTTGTCTCAATGGGCTCTGGCCCCGATGTAAATAGAGCACGTCCCTTAACTCTTGTCTGACCAGACGAGATTCTCCGCTGAGACGGAAGTCTCTTTGGCAAGGGAGACTTCGGGGACAAACAAAGGGTGCACAACGCAAGATATTTCCCTGTTAAGCAAGAACACGTGGTTTAGTATCAAATTATAAAATGGACCTTTGTGTGTGTGTGAGTGCAATATGTCCAACACAATTAATGAAATTTGTAAACATGACCATTAAACGTCAGCTTTTTGCTAATTCATTCAGTCTTCAGCTCCACCACCAGTCGTGCTTGGGAACGCTCTTAAGCTGGTTTGTGCTCAGAGTCAGGTAAATGAGCCGGTTGAATCTGTCAAAGACCCCAGCGGGGAGAGGGGTCAGCTGGTTGCTGTTCGACCACAGCTGCCGCAGATTCACCAGGTGGTCAAACACCTCCTCGGGAAGATGCTGCAGCTGGTTGCCACTAAGATCCACCAAAGTCTGCTGGGTCAGGATGTGACTCACCGCAGAGGGTACTCATGGCTTATGGTGATGCTAGAGATTGCCTTATCAAAGTGACCTCTATTCATACTGTTAGGTTTTTTTTCGGTAAAGTCACGTAGGTAAAAAATAAAATAAAAAGTTAATAAAAGTAATAATGGAAATAAAATAATAAATCACGACGTTTCGGAGGCAACACAAGTATCCATCATCAGGTGGGACCGTCACAGCTAAAATTACTGCATCAAGTGAGGAAAATTCCAAAAGACCAGCCCTTAAATACAAGTTAAAGTGGGAGGGGCTTATCTGAATGTGGTAACCAGGGAATGGAACGTGGGGGTGGTGGGCGGGGCTACAAGAGAAATTGGTCAACGTCGTGTGCAAGAAAACGGAGCTAGAAGAGAAATTGTTCAACGTCGTCATGTGACTTCTATTCATTACAATGGCATCAGTTAGTTAAAGTGGCCTGCGTTCAATTCCATAGAGATTAATGAGAGCGCCAAGCGGACACCAATCACGTGCATGGAGTTAAGTTAGTGAAATGCATATCTATTCACATCACAGTGAAAACCGACTTCAATCCCTTTCATAGAGATGTGTTTCTTTTAATAAAATACAATCGCTTTCATAAGCATGAACTTAATAACACTCATGTCACTTCCATACATATGTGTTAGTTAACAGGAACTCCACTCAATGTCATATCAATCTTAAGTTACGCGAATTCCATTCACTTTCCGAACTATTTTATAAAAAAGGATAAATAAGCATTCACATTCATTGAGAACTTCGTTGAAGTGACCTTGATGCACAATTATATAGATATTTGAGCTAAAGCGACTTCTATTCTCTCTTAAGAAATGTTTACTTTATAAAGCCACCACTCTTTCATTAAACGAAGCACGTTAGAACATTGTTATTGCATTTGGTTTTCCATTATGCCGGTGTATGTGAGGTATTCAACATCATGATTCACGATCGCAGTGACAATGGCAGGTCCTCATAGCCTCGTGTCTCCACCAGTGCCGCCAGACTGTCAAACACCCCGGGCTCGAGCTTCGTGATCTGATTAACGTCCAAATCCAGCCTTTGCGTGGTGGTGGGGATTCCCGCAGGCACAGACGCGAGGCCTATCACTTCACAGAGCACTTGTGCCCCTGAGCACGAACACTGCGAGGGACGGGCGACGGTTTAGAGGCGGCTCACAACGGCCTCCCCTTGCACGCGAGCGGCGTCGCGTGTGGTCCAATATTGAGACGAATTGCCTCTTACTGATGCGCTCCGTAAAATGTTCTCGTTACATATTTTAGAGTGCTTAGCGTGTATGTGTTACGTAGTTTTGGTCATCCAAAACATTTTGATGTGGAATTGTGGTCGTGTTGTGTTAATGTATTTTTTTTCGTGAATAGTGAAGATACATTTTTTTTTCAAGGACTCCACTGAAAATAGTGTATTTCAAAAGTCTCTCGCCTGGTTAAATGTAGCAATGTGGTATCTATCTCGATATTTAGATGTAAATTCAACATCACCAGCGTGGATATTAATCCACTGCTGGACACTATAGCTGATCTATTGAGACGATATTCAATGCATTGTGTAGAATATCTGTCAAGTAGTTAAAATGCAGTATTTACTGACATCATTGCTGACATCAGTTATTTAAGAAGCACCATTGTTTTTTAAGGACTGGCGTTAAAGGAAATGCATTAACCTTGACACGTTATTCTTTAAACTGTCATTAATGGAATGTCTTTAATTTTTATACAAACATCCATGATTGCACAGCCGATTGCTACCAAGATCCATATTAGTGAGCTGCGTTAGACTGTCAAGCACCCCTGGCTCGAGCTTCGTGATCTGATTGTTGTACAAACGCAGCACTCGCGTGGTGCTGGGGATTCCCGCAGGCACAGACGCGAGGCTTCTCCCGTAGCAGTCCGCATCTGTCCCCGGGCACGAACGCTGCGCGGGATGGGCGAAGGTTTAGAGGCAGCCACGACTGCATTATGTTCTACCTTCATAAACGCCCTGCAGAGAGCGCTCATCGTACGCCTGGATTACGTGAATATTTTAAAGATCAGCGTTTTACTGAAATAAAGTAAAAAAAATACACAAATGTGATTTGATACTCGTTTTGCAGTCATTGCGGACCGGGCTGCGACCATTAGCTGGCAGGTCACGTGGGAAGAAAGCAGATAAATCCGACCGCACGTTTCGAGGAGGGGTGCCACTCAATCATGTAAGGAATAATCTCTACGTTACGTTTGTTCTACCGTGATATCACCAAAGCATTACATGTAATAAAGTTGCCCATGTTAGAATCATCGTGTACCTTATGTTCCTGCATATAGACCGCATACGCATATAACCCGCATACGCATATACCCCGCAAAAATAGCGTTTTGTGTAAAACAAATTCAAATAGCCAGCACCTCCATATATCTCGCATGCATGCATATCTTTAACGTTGTTACCGCAGCTTAATTCCATCATATTAATACGAAGTTTACATTTGTAATACATTCCACTATCAATTGTTAACTTTAAAATTATAACGTGCACAAAGAAAACTAACTAACCAGAAACAAGTGAACTAAAAACAGTAAATAAGTAACAAAAGTAAATATCCAATAAATAAGTAACACATAACTGGTAGATAAATAAGTACAGTTTTAGCACTGGTAGATTGCGCACTGTGCAGATAATAGCGGCACTACGGTAACGCCATTGCCTCTCCCCCAACCTCCCACCTCTCTCTCCCCCCAGCTCTCCCATCGCCGGTAAACAGAGTGCGCCCACTTCAAACATTGTTGTTTCATTTTACAAACATTTCAAATAATTTAAAATGTGATAACATGTGCAATTTTAGTGTGAGTGGTTTATTCAGCAGTGCTTTAGTCAAAGGTAAGTGTTGTGTGATGCCGCCGCCACGAAGCCATTCGGCAGGCGCCCCATCCCCGACCTCGCCACCACCAAGCAACGGAGCCAACCCCTCGCCCCCCTCACCTCACCTCACATGAACACACCCGCACGCATTTCCCCCCATCCATAGAGCTGGAAGGGGAGATCACCTGATTGACTGGTTTTTATCCGAGAAACCCTTATCGGGATTAACTCTCACGGTTTCCGGCGATCAGGGAATTGGACGACCTCCCCCGACGCTACGTTGCGCCGCGGCGCTGCGACCGGCCTTAATATGGTATGGTCGCGGCGTGGGGCATTCGGCCACCGCGGTTGAGGCGCATTCCCCCCCACACACACCCCCACGGGTCGACGAGACAGGCGGAGGAGGGACGGGGCGGCATAGTTTAGCGTGTGCAGGAGCACGGCGCCATGCATGAGAGGAAGATTAATACAGGTAGGAACAATGTTCCACACTGCCCACCAGGAATTATTGGTCTCTCTGTCGTGCATGAATGCGCTGTCCAACCAAGTTCCTACCTGCTCACTCCGAAGGACCGTGTTTGGAATCGGCACCGCAGCACATCCGATTAGCATAACAAAAGCGTCGTGGAGGCGCCGCGGAGCCGCCGTGCGCGTGCAAGGGGGGCGCGAGCCATTGTTTAGAGTTTACGCCGCGCAAGCAGGACATTGATTAGCATATGCGCCGCTCATGAGCGGAGAGCATTCGGGAAGTACGGGACAGAGGATAAAAGGGATCGTGGCAAGGTAGAGGGTTCTCACTTCTCTTCAAGAGGCACACGTTCAAGTCGGCTCCCAGCTCTGCCCTCCGGACGTCCGCGTGACGTGTCCCGACAGGATAGAGGAAAAGCCACAGGACGCCGAATACTTCGACCCGTGAGTAGCAAGGTGACAGGGTATCGTAAGCCGATAAATAGGGAATAGGTCCAGGGGAAGTAGGATAGGCCAGCCTCGCCGATACGTACTGACTCAAACTGATTTAGCATCAATTCGCAGGTAGCAAATAATAAATCATTAATAGCGAAGCGTGGCCTCGTGTGATCTCGTGAGCGGTGTGAACGCGTTTAGTGCTGCGGCTCGCCTCGTGGGAGCGCTGCGCAGAGCGGCGCGAGAGTGGGTGTCGCGTGTGGAGCTGCGTGTGTGTGCGTGCGTTCGCTCCGCGTAGGATATAGGTGCGCGATCACAACGTGAGTGCTCAGTGGTGAGTGAGTGCCGCGGGGGGCTGGGTGCGTGAGTGCGCGTACGTTCGCTACGTGTCGGATACGAGTGCGCATTGGTCACGTGGTTATTCGAAGGGGAGGCGAGTGCCGCACCGGGCTGTAGACGGGCACACGCTCGCAGCGTGCGAGAGCTGTACGTAGCGGTGTAAAGAGGGGGAGTATGGCGTTTGATTGATGATGCTGTGCGCACGTATGCTCGCAGCGTGGGAGCGCGGCGCGAGGCTGTAACAGTAGGGGTGTCGCGTTCGAATGCCGGCGAAACCTTAGCGGGTAATAGGGCGGTGCGGCAACGCAACCAAAATAGGGGATGCGTGAGGGAGAGACCCCGGGGGCCAACGGCCCCCACAGTTGCATAGTGGATATTCCTACCATGAAAACATTAAACGAGTTATGACGTCACACGTGTAACACATTTTTGGGATAGCCCGCACCTCCATATACCCCGCAGGGTCTTGTTTTGTTTGTAAAAAGTGGGATACCCCGCGGGTTATATGTGGGAAAATACGGTAATTGTTCACAGTGATGTGGTATCGCATCGATATAAAGTCCCTCAGGGACGCTTTTTTTTATAGTTGTGCAGACTCGATGGCCTGGTCAGTCTAAATGAACTAAAGTTGTTATACCAACCAGTCGACGGCTCTGCTCACTGGTGTCCGACTATAACTGACTCAGCTGAAGTGAGTGGAGCTGCACACAGCTGGAGACTGTTCAACAGGTCCATGTCTTACCCGCGAGCACGTGCAGTCCGTGTTCACGCTGCACACTCAAAGGGGACTGTGACGTAATTCTTCAGCCAAGGTGAAGTGGTGAATTTACACAGCTGGGTCAGGTTGTAGTGGATCATGAGTCCATTGATTAAACCAGACATGGGCAAAGTACCACCCGCGGAGCGTATACGGCCCGTTGGGCTTTATTATCCGGCCCGCCGAACTTGTCCAAATATTATTATTAAATTAAATGTTACCTTCCTCCTGTAATGCCCCCATTTCCCCATTAGATGGCGCACTTTGTGTAATTCCGTTCTAGACCCCACAGTTGTTTTAACAGTTTTAAGCACAGAAAACACAATTAAAGTTTGAGAAATCATTAATTATACAAACTTTTCAATAATTTCCTTCTTCACTTCGATTTAAATTTTATTTGAAAACTTCTCACCAACATTACCACTCATTACCACTTTCTCCGAAGGCAAGTTTGTAAAAGAATACATGGTAGAGACAGCAGACATCTTGTGTCCAGAGATCAAAAGCAAATTTGAAAAATTCCGTTTATCACGCAGGACTGTCAATTAAACAAAAAGTCTGATTCCTTTGAATTATATTCACTAGCACTGGATGAAAGTACGGACGTAAAATACACTGCTCAGCTCCTCATTTTTATCCGAGGCATTGACGACAGTTTTGCGATAACAGAGGAATTTTTGACCATGGAGTCCCTGAAATGAACAACGCGGGGAGAGAACTTGTATGACCAGGTATCTGCTATCATCGAAAGAATGACGCTACCTTGGAGTAAACTTGTCAATGTCACAACGGATGGATCGCCAAATTTAACTGGAAAAAATGTTGGGCTGCTGAAAAGAATCCAGGATAAAGTGAAAGAGGAAAACCCTGTCCAGAATCTTATTTTCCTTCACTGCATCATCCATCAGGAATCCCTGTGTAAGTCTGTATTGCAGCTTAATAATGTCGTGAATCCAGTCGTAAAACTTGTGAACTTTATACGAGCAAGGGGACTTCAGCACCATCAGTTTATTACGTTCCTTGAGGAAACTGATGCGGATCATCAGGACTTGCTGTACCACTATCGTGTCCGCTGGTTAAGCTTGGGGAAAGTGTTACAACGAGTGTGGGAGCTGAAAGAGGACATCATTGCATTTTTGGAGTTGATGGGGAAATCTGACGAATTCCCCGAGCTAAGCGACAAGAACTGGCTTAGTGACTTTTCGTTTGCTGTGGACATATTTTCACACATGAATGAGCTGAATGTGAAACTGCAGGGGAAAGATCAGTTTGTTCACGACATGTACAAACATGTGAAAGCCTTCAAATCCAAGCTCACTTTGTTCTCCGGACATATTGCGAACAAATCTTTCGCTCATTTCCCCACACTTGCCATACAGGAAGAGGCACCGCGAAACGCAAAAAATACTCGAAAGTAGACGCTCCCCTCACCGCTCAGTGACACTGTAGACTAACTTGTAGCACAAGACGACACCGTGACGATGTTGATGGTGACGATGACTGTGGATGTCAATAACGCGGTATCTTTACAAACTGAGCGCTACTCGTGCCGAGCGTCGTCTCTATCCCGATGCCAAGCGACAAAGCAGAGACCGTTCCTTGAAGTGCTGGCTCCCTTTGTCAAACGCGCCGCTGGAAACGCTCTTCAGCTGGTTGGTGTGCAGACTCAGCCACTGCAGGTTCCCCAGGCGGTCAAACACCCCAGCGGGGATGCTCTTCAGTTGATTTTCGTCCAGATCCAAATGCTTCAGCCGGGTGAGTTTGGCAAACGCGCTACTGGGCAGCTCTGTGAGCTTATTACAGCACAAACCCAGAGCCCAGCTCCCAGGCAGTCAAAATAATTCAAGGAGGCTAGTTATTAGTCGTATTAGACGACGACCTCTTATCCAGTAACCGTTTCCAAAATCGGTCACCTGTTCCCAAACGCTACATTCTGCATTCGCGGCCTAATTCACCGCATTGTAATGTTTTCCCTCGTATCTCAGTGAAGAGGTAAAGGTGCAGCCCTGCAGTTGCTTGCTTGCTCATGCCACTGCTCATGTGGGCGATGTGCCTCCCTTGGCGCCCACTCCTCCGCTATTCCCACTGCTGGGTGCACGACTCTGTCTTTAGTCTTTCTCCACCCAGAGGCATGTTCCGAGATATTTTATCGTATCGTCTCACGTCTCCCGTACCAGAAAACCTTTGTCTCAATTAGCTCTGGCCCCGAGGTAAATAGAGCACGTCCCTGAACTCTTATCTGACCAGACGAGATCCCCCGCTGAGACGGAAGTCTCTTTGACAAGGGAGACTTCGGGGACAAACAAAGGGTGCACAACGCAAGATATTTCTTTGTTAAGCAAGAACACGTGGTTTAGTGTCAAATTATAAAATGGAACTTTGTGTGTGTGTGAGTGCAATATGTCCAACACAAATAATGAAATTCGTAAACGTGACCATTAATTGTCAGCAATTTGCTAATTCATTCAGTCTTCAGCTCCACCACCAGTCGTGCTTGGGAACGCTCTTAAGCTGGTTTGTGCTCAGAGTCAGGTAAATGATCCGATTGAGTTTGTCAAAGACCCCAGCGGGGAGAGAGGTCAGCTGGTTGCTGTTCGACCACAGCTGCCGCAGATTCACCAGGTGGTCAAACACCTCCTCTGGAAGATGCTGCAGCTGGTTGCCACTAAAATCCACCAAGGTCAGATGGGTCAGGCTGTGACTCACCGCAGAGGGTAGTCATGGCTTATGGTGATGCTAGAGATTGCCTCATCAAAGTGACCTCTATTCGATAATTGTTTTTTTACCCTTCTATCTGGCAACAAAACTGACACCTTTTTACAAGGAGTCATGTTTGCATAGACCACAATATCTGCAGCCATAATGCAAACAAAAGACATAACTCTGATAATATATGCACTGTCCTTGAAGTTGATTGGTCCACACCCCAGACAGCTTTCCTTAGAGCCTAGTCTCACATGGGTTGGACCAGATGACGCCAAAAGGCGCACAACTCAAAGACAATGCACCATCAGAGTATGAGAGCTCGGGATAAGCATTTACACCATTCATTACAATGGCATCAGTTAGTTAAAGTGGCCTGCGTTTAATTCCATAGAGATTAATGAGAGCGCAAAGCGGACACCAATCACGTGCATGGAGTTAAGTTAGTGTAATGCATATCTATTCACATCACAGTGGAAACCGACTTCAATCCCTTTCATGGAGATGTGTTTATTTTAATAAAATACATTCGCTTTCATAAGCATGAACTTAATTGCACTTATGTCACTTCCATACATATGTGTTAGTTAACAGGAACTCCACTCAATGTAAATAAATCTTAAGTTACACGAATTCCATTCACTTTCCGAACTATTTTATAAATAAGGATAGGTGCATTCACATTCATTGAGAACTTAGTTGAAGTGACCTTGAAGCACAATTATATAGATATTTGAGCTAAAGCGACTTCTATTCTCTCTTAAGAAATGTTTACTTTATAAAGCCACCACTCTTTCATTAAACGAAGCCCGTTAGAACATTGTTATTGTATTTTGTTTTCCATTATGCCGGTGTATGTGAGGAATTCAACATCATGATTCACGATCGCAGTGACAATAGCAGGTCCTCATAGCCTCGTGTCTCCACCAGTGCCGCCAGACTGTCAAACACCCCGGGCTCGAGCTTCGTGATCTGATTGACGTCCAAATACAGCCTTTGCGTGGTGGTGGGGATTCCCGCAGGCACAGACGCGAGGCTTCTACTCTGGCAATCCACAGTTTTCCCTGAGCACGAACACTGCGAGAGACGGGCGACGGTTTAGAGGCGGCTCACAACGGCCTCCCTTTGCACGCGAGCGGCGTCGCGTGTGGTCCAATATTGAGACGAATCGCCTCTTACTGATGCGCTCCGTAAAATGTTCTCGTTACATATTTTAGAGTGCTTAGCGTGTATGTGTTACGTAGTTTTGGTCATCCAAAACATTTTGATGTGGAATTGTGGTCGTGTTGTGTTCATGTATTTTTATTTTCGTGAATAGTGAAGATACATTTTTTTTTCAAGGACTCCACTGAAAATAGTGGATTTCAAAAGTCTCTCGTCTCGTTAAATGTAGCAATGGGGTATCTATCTCGATATTTAGATGTAAATTCAACATCACCAGCGTGGATATTAATTCACTGCTGGACACTATAGCTGATATATTAAGACGATATTCAATGCATTGTGTAGAATATATGTGAAGCAGTTAAAATGCAGTATTTACTGACAATTGCTGACATCCGTTATGTAAGCAGCATCATTGTTATTTAAGGATTGGCGTTGAAGTAAATCCATTAACCTTGACACGTTATTCTTGAGACTGTCATTAATGGAACGTGTTTAATCTTTATACAAATATCCATGATTGCACATGAAGTGTTATTCTTTTTTAAAAGCTGGTGTTTGTTGTTGTTTACTATTGTGTATTTTAGTTATTTAAATTTTTTTACGCTGATCATTTTCGAATGCTCATATTGGGTGCATTATCACCACCGGTGTGACTCTCAGGGGCGTGACTGCAGCTCCACCGCGAGTCACGCCCCTGGGAACGCTCTTCAGCTGATTGTGGTCCAGTGCCAACAACTGCAGATTTACCAGGCGGTCAAACACTCCCTCGGGTAGGGCCTGCAGCCGATTGCTACCAAGATCCATATTAGTGAGCTGCGTTAGACTGTCAAGGATCCCTGACTCGAGCTTCGTGATCTGATTGTTGTCCAAACGCAGCACTCGCGTGGTGCTGGGGATTCCCGTAGACACAGATGCGCTCCTTGGGACATTCTGTCTACAGGAAAGCCACCCACACAGATTCCTACTTGAAACCGGATTCCCACCACCACCCATCTCAAAAGAATTATCTCATCAAAACGCTATACCACAGAGGCCATGGCATTTATGACCAACACCACCTGGCCGGTGAATTAAGACATGTACATCGGGCCCTCAAGATGAACGGATACTCTGACAGCACTATCCGCCAAGCTGTTTCTCCCACCACACAGAAACAGCCACATGAAACTCCGACCAAAACTATCACGTTACCATACATAGCAGGCGTGACCAAAAAAATCTCCAAAATTCTAAACAAACATAAGATCCAAGTCCGATTCAGTACAGTGCATAACATCCGTGATCTGATTCCATATGTGAAGGATGTCGTTCTGAACTTACAGTATCCTGGAGTCTACAAATTGAGTTGCATTTGTGGTGATTGCTACATTGGAGAAACGAAACGTCATGTTTCTGATCGTGTCCGCGAGCACAAGTTAGATCTGAAACACGGCAGAACTGATTCTTCGGCCGTGGCCGATCATTGCTACAACTCGGTGGGCTCTCATGAAATTGTCTTTTCCGAGACCAAGGTTCTCTGCAAACCTCCTGGCTACCATCAAAGGTTTGTACACGAAGCCATACAAATATATAAACACAGACATAATTTCAACCGTGATGATGGTTACAAACTGAGTAATCATTGGAAAGATGTGATTAACCATACAAAAAAGATTTAACTACACTTATTTGGCCAATCTTATTTGACACAACTATTACAGGTTTACCATGTTCAGTTGTTTTCTCCTTGTCACAGGTTGAGTCACAAACCGTACCTCTCCATAACAAAGGCTCACCCTCTTAAGTACAGTGTGCTGTACTTGGCCCTTCCCCCCTCTCCAACCATTATATAAACGGAGTGGTAGCTCCTGCAATCTCTCATTTACTTGATACAGCTGTCGTGGCTGTGGCGGTTCCACCTGAAGACGGAAGCTTGTGTTGCCTCCGAAACGTCGTGATTTTTATTTTATTTTACTTTTATTAATTTTAATGTTTTACCTACGTGACTTTACCGAAAAAACCTAAGAATATGAATCTTTGCAGTCACGAAAGCTTCAAATCAAGAATTAAGGTCCAGGTTTTACCCGCGAGCACGTGCAGTCCGTGTGCACGCTGCACGCTCATAGGGGACTGTGACGTAATTATTTAGCCGAGGTGAAGTGGTGAATTTACACAGCCGGGCCAGGTTATTGTGGATAATGAGTCCATTGGTTAATCCGTACCTTCGTCTAAGCCCGTCAGTGTCCTCACACACAGACTATTTACAAATCACACTCTACTCTGTGCTGGAGTCTCAGGAAATTTCCGCCAGCTCAGCAGTCCTAGAACTTGCTATCAGCTCCCCGTGTTTTCTCCAGTGTAGCCAACCGCTTTCACTTGGGACATTGACAAACAAATCTTTAAGAGGTGCTAATTGTCGCTACATAGTCTTTCGAATGTCATCATGAAGTCACTAGACGAGTCACCAACCCTTAAACACAGCAAACCGATACCGCACCTACATGGGGAAATGCACATGTGTTGCTGCATCTCTGGAATGTAATGCCTATATATTTAATACTTCGGTATCTGTAATAATAATCATTCGATAAATGTATCGTGTCAAATATTCAGAGACATAGTTTATAGGAGGAATTTTCTTTATTAACAACTTCCACTCTCCACAGTAGCTTAGCCTAGCCTATACACAACACTAGAAGTCTAACACTGACGGTGCTGACTGAGATAGCCAACTACTATCTTTCGAAGCGCAATATCTAGCGGAGACATTTAGCGACGACGGCGACGAGACCACAGCAACGAAAAGACGAGTCCATTCCCAGAACCGGCAGCCACGAGCCCCCGCTCTCGGCTCCTTTTATGCTACTAGCGCGGCCTGGCTCCGCCCTGACCGCGCCTCCCTTCTCGAACCCGCTAGCAGGTTCCAGGGGCCTCAAGATGGGGTCCTCTGTGACCCTTGCCCCAGTTCCTCCGCTCTGCCAGCACACCCGTGCTCACGCTCAACGGTGTGCGTACTGTCTGTCCACCACAGTTGCTGCTACCGTCCACCAGCCAGCGCTATTATACTACACATTTTCTGAACTATTCAGTACAACGTTAGTGTAGTTCCCACACACAGCTTCCACGCGTTACATAGTGCAGAAGAACAGCTTTCAGATGGGCATTGTACATCCAGCTCGAGAGATGCATGCCCCCAGCAAACGTCCGTTGGGAATGCTCTTCAGCTGGTTGTCTCGCAGATTCAGATAAGTGAGCTGGGTCAGTTTGTCAAACACCCATGGAGGGCGACAATTTAGAGGCGGCTCACAACGGCCTCGCCTTGCATACGAGCGACGTCCATGAATAACGTTTTGACGAAACATTTATAGTGTTTAGTGCATTTATAAATCACTTGTAAAAACTGATTGTTTCAGAGTTGTGTGGTTATATCTATTTTCTTCTATATCTAATTACTGTGAATGGTGAGGTTCATACATTTATTAATTTATTTCGCACATCTCCATTTAAGATAGAGATGTGTACTTGAAAAGGTTCTCATCGAGAAACATTTATATATCAATACCCTGATATTAATGTATTCATCAGCTATGATAAATCTACTGCTGGATGAAGGTTTCTGCAAGCAGTAATTCACGACCATGCGATGTATTCATCCACCTCGCACCTGCACACGAGCTGCTGTCATCACTCCATCTCCAGGGTGAACGTACTTCCACGCTCATGTCTTCCCATGGCTGCAACTCCGCTGTTATTATCGACCATGGTCAATGTGCATTGGCCATCGTAGATTATTCCATCATAGAGATGTTTGGGTTAGAGCGCGTAAATATATCAATGTGTCGTTAAAACCCGCCACCACCCGACACAGCCAACTAGTAAGGGTTGTCACGTAAACAGAACATGCCAATTCGTCACTAGCATGTTCTGTTTACGTGACAACCCTTACTAGTTGGCTGTGTCGGGTGTGGCGGGTTTTAACGACACATTTACATATTTACGCGATCTAACCCAAAAACCTCTATTATGGATGATATTGGTCGCGAAAGCCGATGTGTTAGAGTAGATTATTCCATCATTCCTTCTCGTGCCGTGGCATGGCCATGGCAGCTTACTTTATTAACTGTTTGATGTTTGATGTAATTTTGTAAGAGTGTATTACCTGATCCACGCGTTCGTCTATCTCTCAATGTTATTCCAAGCTTGTTATTCGCAGTGCTTCTGTTGTACTTCTGAACCATCTACTATAAGATGTGTTTGACGCGGATCAACATCTCTCGTTGTGGGCACATTGGAATGTTCCGTTGTACTGTGAAGTTAAGATTTACAAAAGCATTGTTTTAGTCTACTTATAGGTGTTGCTAAAACCTCGAATACGTAAACAATTATCCAGCAAATAATACATTGCTACAACTTAAATTATATAATGAATAGCCTTAAGAATGTCAATGTAAACTACGTCATTGTAGGTAATTAAATGATACATAACCAAGCAAAATGTTCATATGCACACATATAGTAAACGAAACACCAACGTTCTGTACAACAAGTGTGTAAAATAAAATAATTGTTGGAGGGATGCAACTTGAAACCGCATCAGATCAGATCGTGATCGAAATGGTAACATGTCCAGGTGAATTCTATTACTTTGAAGTGCGATGGAAAAATATTAAGACTCAATCTCAGCGTTCCATTTTTCCCCGATAACAAATGTCAATCCGCAGATACTGCTCGCCATGACCTATGGATCAGAAATATAATAATATGAATTGACAAAAAGATTCATTGATTTTACCCGACCATAAAAAGTCACCGTGCATGAAACACAAATATTGATTAAAGCACCCTCCCCCCAACCCTTTGATTTCTCCTCCCACCCCACCCCGAGAGGGGTATCCAAGTTAAGGAAGTAGACACCAGGGATGTATAGAGTTTTTTTAAAACATATGGCATAGACATTGTGTCTATACTGGTGTCAATTTCCATACATGCCCTCTGTGTGTACCTGAATCGTTTGTTCATTAAAATATTTTTGGGAAAAAGGCTTTCGACCGTGTTCACGGGGAGTTTGTTCTCAACGCCTCCGGTTTACCAGGCAAGATAACCGACATTAGAAAGAGCCTTTTGCGATGACAATCAATCTCAAGTACAATATGAAAGATAAAAAATGTGAAACGGTTCCATATTGTTTGAGAAAAATATAATTAATTAATTAAAACATGTGTAGAGTGCAGTCACTTTATCGGCTTAGTGCAGGTACAACAGGGATGATGTTCAAGACCTTCAGTTGATTGAGTCAGGTAAGTGAGCTGGGTCAATTTCTCAAACACCCTAACGGGTAAAGCCGTCAGCTGGTTCGCCCTCAGATACAGCTGCTGCAGATTACTCTGGCCGTCAAACAGCCCAGCAGAGAGAGACGCGAGTTCATCACTGCGCAGGAACTTGAAATACTTGCTCTCTGCTGTGTTGAGAAGACTCGAGCGGAGTAAATGTAAATACAACGACAGGGAACACTGGGTACATTTTACTTACACATCAAGCTTCATAATCAACGTTTTTGATAATCAACGTTTGTGGGTTAGATCGCGCTATTTATAAATGTGTCGTAACCCTCCACGACCCGACACGGCCAATCAGCAAAAAAGTATCACGTTGACAAAAGACAAATAGTTCACTGCTTTAGCCCACCGGTGTGTTGAAGCGTGAAACCACAGCATTTACCATTTTTGAGTACGACGTTTCGCTGGTAATTGCATCCAGCATCATCAGGCAATTCGCCAGAATGGTGAGGCTCTGCTCTTGCTCCCGGTCTTAAATAAAGCAGCAGCAGGGTGACGTCATCATTTAACTCATCAGGTGCAACGATTTGAGGCGGAGGGAGGGGCTTGTTTAAAGCATTAGGAAATTAAAATGTAAAGCTCGTTGTCCATCCACTGCGATGAAGTCACCACGTCACCAAGCTGGTTGTCACCACTCAGAGTGGATGAATTATCAAGCTTTAATTGAAAAGACTAAGAGAGAAATGAAATGAAATAAACAGAGCTCGAACTTGACTGGACATTCACAAACAACATCTATAGCGCTGTCTTAAAGTGAAACAAACATACTAGAGGTGAAGTGGTAGTTAATATTGAACGTAATTTACCTGAAACCACCCGAGTAAGAGGCAGGGTACCAACTCTCTCACATTTACAATAAAAACAACAACTTTCCAGATATGGTCGTATTTAAATTACCGTGTAGGCCACCTTATCATTGATCATCACGAGGAGGCAGAGGCTGAGAGAGAGAAGGCTGAGAGCTCCGCGCAGGGCACATTCCCAGGGGTTGTTGTACAGCCAGATGTGAGTGAGGCTCTTGAGGTTGTCAAAGGCGCCCCTGGGAATGCTCTTCAGCTGCCCCGCGTTAATGCGCGATTGCTTTGCACTGCGTTCTGTTAACACCGCAATGCAAGTCACGCGTGCCCAGCTTCACGTGTGCTCGTATCTGCGCTCACTGAGCAAAGCTTTTAATCAAGCAGGTAGGGATGAGATACGACGGACATCGGTGCGGCTTAGGATCGGTCAAATCAGTGATGGTGTTGATGCAGACAGGATCGTCACATTCCTTCTCGCTTAAAACACAGTCCTTTCACGTGTTGTCTCCCCAGTGCTTACGCTTACACACCGTGGCAGGTACTCACTTGAGGCTGAGTCGAGCGAGGGGAGGCGCATTCCAGCTTCAGATATTCAAGACCAATGATATCAATACTCATATCTGCCTTGCGGCTGTCATCTACAATTAACATAGCGCTGCACTAGTTTGAATGTTACTACAAATGTGTGTGGAGACACTGCTTGCCCCGCGTGCAGACAATGCATCCTCTGTGATATAGATGAGAGACTTTTGTAATGTACATCTCAATTCTCAAGGGAGACCTAGTAAATACATTCATTATTTATCCAGTAGATTAACAAATAAATGAACTAAAGATGCAAATATGAAGTAAATTCAAACGATAAATATAAACAGCGTAAATATGTTCAAACGATGCACTCTAAAAAATATTTGGTTAAAACATTTTGGCGGAAATCTTGTGTAAATGTTGGACCACACGCGACGCCGCTCCCGTGCAAGGGGAGGCCGTTGTGAGCCGCCTCTAAACCGTCGCCCGTCCCTCGCAGTGTTCGTGTTCAGGGACACAAGTGGATTGTGATCGCAGAAGCCTCGCGTCTGTGCCTGCGGGAATCCCCACCAATGCGCAGATTCTGCAATTGCAAGTCAATCAGATAACGAAGCTCGAGCCAGGGGTGTTTGACCATCTGACGGCACTGATGAAGACACGATACACCAAGGCTCCTGCTATTGCCACTGTGGTAATGAATCATTGCGTATAATCACCGGAATATCATATTTACCCAAAATATGACGTTACATTGTTTTTTGGACATCGTTTACGTGAACCATTGTGCCTTTAAAAAGAATAATTCTGACAATGTAAACGGAATACATTTTATCTGACATATGTTTATGATTGTAAACAGATATCGCTTCAAATAACAGGAAAGTGTTTTCTTTGAATAACAGATCAATACTTTTTGTTTTTTTCGGTAAAGTCACGAAGGTAGAAATTAAATTAAAATAAATCACGACGTTTCGGACGCAACACGAGCGTCCGTCATCAGGCGAAAAATGGTGACCGCAATGGTGACCATTTATTTTATTTTATTTCTACCCACGTGACTTTACCGATAGTACCAAAGAGTATGGATTCCTGCAGTCACGAAAGCTTCAAAACAGATCATTGTGAATAGGAATAGAGTTTGCTTGAGTTAATACATCTCTGTGAAAACGAGTCAAGGTGAATGTAAGAGGTCTCTGTGTGAGGCATCATTGCGAATGGATGAGGTTGTAATTAATAAGGCAAATATATAGGACAATAATTAAGGAATAATCCACGATGGCCAATGTGCATTGACCACGGTCGACAACGTCCCCCTCGGAGATGGAGTAATGACAGCAGCTCGTGTGCAGGTGCGAAGTGTATTAAAACATTGCATGGTCGTGACGACGGCTTGCAGTGGATTGATCATGCTTCTTGTTGATTACATATCTACGTATTGATAAATATACATGTCATACTAGAAAAGTGAATGCCTATGGTTAATGGTTTCTGCGCAGTGAAGAACTCGCGTCTTTCCCCGCGGGGGTGTTTGACAAACTCACCCAGCTCACTCATCTGGCTTTGGACACCAACCAGCTGAAGAGCGTTCCCAGGGGCGCTTTTTAAAAAAGGAGCCAATTCCAGCACTGCCAGGAACGGTCTCTGCTTTGTCGCTGCGCACCGGGATAGAGACGACGCTCGGCACGAGTGGCGTTCAGTTTGTAAAGTTAGCGCGTTAGTGACATTCACAGTCATCGTCATCATCATCGTCATGGTGCCCTCTTGTGCTCCGAGTTAGTCTGCAGTGTCACTGAGCAGTGAGGTGAGCGTCTGCCTTAGTGCATCAGTGAATATTGCATGGAGTGAATTATTATAGCTGATTTTTAGCGTTTATATAAACTAACGCGTGATGTGATGGCTTGGTGCAGCAACAGCATAACAAAATGACCACAACATCTACACAACGCAACACAACAAAAAACAACGACGTAACAAAACAACCACACAACACCACAACAAAGCACAACAAGAGAAACCACGCGAAACAACAACTACACCAACAGCAGCAACAACGAAAAACTCCCCTCAAACAGGAATTGGCTGCACATTCCATTGTCGTAGCATCCTCCTGAATACAGTCTCGGAACTCAGTCAACCTCCCATGGACAGGCGAATTCCGGAATTAATTCCACTCATCGAAACACCCCAGCAGGGAGACCTGTGAGTTGATCGCTGAGTACAAATCGCATATCAGCAGCCTCTGCCTATTGCTGTAGAGCAGCCTCTACAAGAGAGCGTCGCTCTTCACACGGCAGTGGAGTTCAACACGGGTGCCTAGGTCGCGTTAGCGGCGTCGTGTTCACCTCACATCGCGGCACCTCGCTCCATGCCGTGCCCGCTGTCTGTGCGGTGCAGTACAACGACCCTGACGGTGTTCAGAGCTCGCATTCCCTATGGAATATTTTTACTCGATCAGTAGTGTAGCGGTTAGCGCGCTGTGCTGCGAACCTGGCGATGCAGGTTCGATTCCTAATCACGGTCAACACCAGTGACGATTATCTGAGCCGGTCTTGAACGTCGTCTCTATCTCTGTGCCCAGGAACAAAGCAAAGACCGTTCCTGGCAGCGCTGGCTCCGTTTGTCAAACGCGCCCCTGGGAACGCTCTTCAGCTGGTTGTTGTACAGAAACAGCTGCTGCAGATTCACCAGGCGGGCAAACACCCCAGCGTGGACAGACGTGAGGTCCTCATTGCGCAAGAACTTCAAACACTCTCTCGCTGCCGTTTAAGGACGACTCTAGCAGACTGAATGAAAAACGATTACAATGAGCACTGGTTACTTGTATCAACCCACCAAGCTTGTGAGCGAATTGGTGTTGTACAACAATTATCAAAGTAATCATCCAAAGTCATTTGTCGATCCAAAAGTTCCACAAGGCGTCGGCGAGTCTACAAAGGCGATGACTTCAGGAACACATTCAGACCGAATGATTACAGCACCTGACCTGGCTGGTGAGTCTACGGGAACTTTTCTTGGGTGATAACAAATTAACTGAGATACCCGCAGGCGCAGGAAAGTTGCCGACACTGACTCACTTCGATCTGGCCCTAAACCAGTTGAAGAGCATTGCTTGGAGATTGGTTCACGCTTTCCACCGTGTGCCTTGTCCAGGAGTCTCGAGCCGAATTCGGGCCAAGCGCTCAACACTGGCAGCGCTCAGTGCCTCGGGTCAGTTGTCAATCTCTTCAGCGAGGAGTAACAGATTGAGGTGCAGCCCTGCAATTGCCTGGCTCACGACACTGATGTCGGAAGGGTCTCCACTGGAAGGAGCTCTAGAAATCTCATGTGAAGGGTCTTTAGCCGATTCTTCCACGATGGCCGGACGTCTTGGACGCGGTGGGAGTAGCCACCCTTTGCTCCACGACACGGGATGCACCGATCGACTGTGATGAATCCATTTGTATTTCTGGGTGAACAGAAGCAGGAGGTTTAAAATATATATAAGCTTCATCATCATATCAGCGACCACTGGATTAAAATCCACTTTGCTAACATTTTCTCCACATTATCAGACTGTGGACTCAACCGTCACGAAGATCATCATCTAAAATAAGCATAAACAGCTACACCCTTTTCAACTTCCTCCTAAATACACAGTAGGGTTAACGAATATCATAATCTACCATCATAATCAACATATAGAAGTAAAACACAATAACCATTACTGTGAAGTTCACTCTGCAGTTCAGACAGAATATCGAAACCAGTCCAAAGTTTAGTTTGGAATTAAGCACTCCCAGAAGGCCGTGATGCTGATGAGTTGTGCAAAAACTACTTTTAATAGTTACGTGGAGTGGAAAGACAAATCCGAGGGAGAGGCATTGTCTGGTTATGTAGTTTGTAAGAAAAATGCTGATAATACATTTCAGACGATTGATCGACTTCACGTGATAATCGCTCCATCTCTTGTGTGTGTGTGAGTCACGTGTGGCTGTATGGATCAGCAATGCAGTGAGTGCAGGGCTGGCGCCTCGGCGTCTCTGCGAAGCGTCAGGACCAGTCCCAGGGGTTACTGTGCAGCCAAATGTATTGCAGCTTCGTGAGGCTGTCGAAGGCGCCCTTGGGAACGGTCGTCAGCTGGTGACATTGGTCGGTTGTTTCCTCGTCCATCGATCCACATTATCCACACACACAGTGTACGTAGATAGCATATGCACATGCATGCATGGACATGCAAATAATGTACTCAATACGCACATAAAGAGGGGTGTACCAATATATATATGCACTTACCAACACACGTATGTATGCACAAGTAGTGTGTGCATACTTACATTTTAACGGCAGTGTTATTGACGAAAGTGAGTTGTTCTGTTATATTGAGTGTAAACTGACTAAAACCCAATACACAGACCATATCATGAACGTGTATTTTTCATCGTATTATTCCATTTGTACCAAGTTGATATTCGCTTGAGAATCAGCGTTGGCTCAACCCGCCGGGGTGTTTGAGAATTACCAATTGATCATTAAAATCATGATCTGGCATTGATATGACAATTTCAGGAAACTGGAGGAAACCCCCAACGAATATAACATCTTTCCATTTCGCATTGTCTTAATTTGGAAATAGCCACTCGTGTATTGATGTAGTGACGTTAATGGTGTCACGATGGTGTTAGCGCCAGCTACTGTCACAAGAGTGCTACTGTGTTCGCCTGGAACCTCTCTCTGTCACCAGAGTAAGTACGGCATGCGAGCCCGCCCTAGGGGCCATAGTCCTGGTGACGGCCTGAGAGAGGGCAAGTAGGGACGTGACAGTTTGTGTGAACCCGAGAGGGCACGTGACCGGGACAGGGTAGTGAGGGGGGCCCGAGGGGGGCTTGAGGGACACGTGGTGCTTAGTCGAGATCCTTGGGGCAAGGTCTCGAAGGGGGCGTGGCCGAAGGCGGAGCGAGGCCACGCTCAGGATCATAAAGTGGCAGTCCCGAGAGTGTTCTGGACTCGTCTGTGGGATCAACCCTGGGTGCGACATCTCTTCGGTCTTCGCTCAGCATCGTGGGTCAGACAGCGTGTAAGCTGACTGACCCGTTCGTGTAGTTAACCCGCTACTCACATAGTTAACCGTGTAGTTATCACCTAGATGTTGAAACAGTGTACGATAAGAGTTACCCGGTTGGGAAGTTGTTAAATAAACTTGTTGCCTCCAAAAACAAGTGTGTGCCTCCGTGTTCACCACTACATATATACACACAAAGCAAATGTTCATGAAATATGAGACTTATTCTGGCTGTAGTGAACCCCAATCCAGGGACATGCTGGTGAATTTCCACATCTTGTATTTGTCCTGGAATCTGCTGATGGTCGTTCCCGAGGGGGTGTTTGACCGCCTGGTGAATCTGCAGAAGCTGTTGTTGCATGATAATCAACTGTCGGCTCTCCCTGCCGCAGTGTTTGACAAACTTACTAAGCTTATTGAACTGAGTCTACCTGACAACCTTGTGAATTTACAGAAGCTCTCTTTGTATAAAAAAAATCAATTGATGGCTCTACATCCTGGAGTATTTAACAAACTCGCCAACTAACTATTCTGAGTTTGTCTGAAAACAAATTGACGGCTCTACCCAATGGAATTTTCGACAAACTCACCCAGCTCGTAACACTGGATCTGAATGGCAACCAACTGTCATCCATTCCCGCAGACACGTTCCATCAGCTTGTGAAATTACAGAAGCTGTGGCTCAAAAACAACAAATTGACGGCTCTTCCCGCTGGGTTGTTTGACAAACTGACCCAGGTTAATTCTCTGAGTCTGAACGACAACCAGTTGAAGAGCATGCCCTGGGAAAGTTTGCTGGGCGCAAGCGTCTCTATAGCTGGATGCACAATGCTCATCTTAAACCTCTTTTACTATTCTGTGTTACGCGTGCATGTGTAGAGGCTGTGTGTGTGAGTTTTAAGTGAAAGCCATGCGTCTCTCGAGCTGGATGCACAATGCCCATCTTAAACTTGTTTTACTATTCTGTGTTACGCGTGCATGTGTAGAGGCTGTGTGTGTGAGTTTTAAGTGAAAGCCATGTGAAGCCGCTCTTATTCGACTTATTGAAAGTCCTCAATTACAGCAAAGCCGTTCGCGTTGTTTCACTGTTTTTTAATCGTAATTCACTATCAGACGTACATCCGATCATGTCTCAAGACAAACATATATATAAATACTCAGCTCTGTCACTCTGTGACTGTGATTAACGCGGCACAGATTGGTTGAAGTGTGTCAAGTGACCGCGAGCAAGCAGCCAACCAGAGGTGCGCCCCTCCCAAACATGTACGCCCCCGAGGTGATGTGCGCCCTAATAAGGCGCTGTGGCCAGCTGATCTGCCAGCACGCTCAGGGGCCGACAAGGGTGGGGGCTGAGGGGGAGGGGGACCCCCCCCCCCCCCCACCACTTCCTAAGAGCTACCAAATAATCCTAACAGTTCTTTCACTGATTAATAAGTCAGAACTCTTAGAAGTGAATGTCAATATCACAACTAAAGTTCAAATACATTTTCATTCATTCACATCAAAGTTACATCGCGGGATCGTACAAAAAGGTATGTAGAGTGAAAGTTTTAAGCCGCTCTGATTCGACTTATTGAAAGTCCTCAAGTACAGCAAAGCCGTTCGCGTTGTTTTCTAGTTGTTTCACCGTAATTCACTATCAGCCGTACATCTGATCGTGTCTCAAGACATTAAGTTAATACGTAGTTGAAGGTGAGTAATTTAAGAATTAAATCTGACAAACAATGCACACGGTTCTAATTACATCTTTACTGTCGTTTTATTGGTGCTTAAATCCACTGCTGGATTAAGGCCCACCGCACGTTAAGCGACTGGATCCTAAGTGTTTTCTTGACCAGCTTGTTGGGGGGCGCCGCAGGCTGTGGTTGTTCGAGGGCACCACAGGCTGTGGTTGTTCAGGGGCGCCTATGGCGCCTCTGCACAACCACATTATATTATACAACCTAGTGTATAATATAGGGTACAAGCCCAGGCCGCGATAACACGTGACATGTGCATGCAGGCTGAACAAAGCTGAACAAAGACTGAGGCGCGTAGGCAGCATCTACAAGCATCCAGCAGCATCCCGTCTTGTGTGATGCTTTGCCGAGGCAGCCTACTCACACGAGGTAGTTCTGTTTGCTCAATCGCGTAGTGTCCAATTTGCATTATGAAACACGGGTTATAGAAGAACAGACTGTAAGAATGTAATAATAAAATGAATTCTAGATTTGAAGCTTTCGTGACTGCAAGGAATCATCTTCTTAGGTTTTAAAATGAATGTCCAATTACTGCCACTGGGTGGCAGTGATATCACCACCCTTGGAACTCATGGTCGGATTAACGTAGGGAGATTTCAGAGCTGGAAAGTCGGGCTCTCCCCTCAGATATTAAATCTATGAGAGCGGGTGTTAGCCTTTAAATGTAATTAAGGAAAACAAAACAAGGAGTAGGTTAGGATGTAACACTATATGGAGGCGATGTTTATTCAAAGCATATATTTAAAACATATATAAAATTATGTGCTATGAAGGGCCGTGATCCAAAACATTGCCTGTTATTATATTTTCTTTTAAAGGCCCACAGTGTTGTTGATGAACATGTTGATTTTTGTTGCTGTTGTTTGTGCTTGTACATCACCGTCAGTTGCAGTTTCACAAACAATGTTTTTATGTTGAGAAAGACAGCAGCCCAAGGGAGCCCCCAATCTACACAGCCGCATGTCACTGAACTTTACCCGAGGCTCAATGCAACGACTGGTGCGCCCTCTGGTGGACACAGTGCGGTATCGTACCCATAGTTGAACATGTTACGAGGATGGTGGTGGGAAGGATTCAAATGAGTCATCTCCCCACCTTATATGGCAGTTTTAGTCACGATTTAAATTTAAAATCATGCTACTCTGAGGATCTTAGCCGCGTTTTTGGCATTTACACTGAATTGTAAAGATCATACACGTGGTCTTGTCTGACGTAGCCGATCTGAAGCGATCGGCGATCGTAGATGTAGTATGCTGTTTGTGAAGGAATTTGTATTCGTTTTGTTAAACCAATTATATCGTTATTGGTAATTGTATTTTTTTCCTCAGCAAGTAAATCATTGCAATTGAGACAGAACAAAGCACCACAGTGCAAGGGAGATGGAAAACACGGCCAAAATAATAGTAGACTATTTAATTTAATCGTGACAATTAATCTAATGGCTAGTGGAGTGAATTACTGCATGTTTACCACCCAGCCATCAGCCTGTTACTGGACCACGATGGTTTCGATCAAAAGATCCGGCCATCACCACTTTTGTTGATGAACTCGGGCCTGTCCGAACAAGCACAAATAGAACAGAGAATGCGCGCAGTAATATTCTGTCACTGGATGTGATCGCTGCGAAGCAGACGAGGAGGAGGCTGCAGCGTCTTTGGAAGAAAACTGGTATTGAGACAACTTGCTTACAGAGCCACCTGCAGATCTGCCAACTGACTCATGATTGAGTCTCGCAGATCGTTCTATGCTCTGCACGTCAATGAGTCGGCTCGCAACCCCCGTGCTCTATGACGCATCTGCTGGTTTCCAACCACCCATCAACGAGGCAACCAGGTCTATGTGTAGTGACATATAATTTGTCATGTAGCAGCATAGCGCTGGCTGCTGGCAGGGAAGGGGATCTGCAGCTTACAGCAGCCCTGACGACAGCAGGCCACGTGATATACCAGAGAGGAATCTAGGGGAAATGTCACAGAAGGGTCACACGGGGAACCCGCGGGTAGGTTCTAGAAAGGGGGCGTGGCCGGGGAGGGAGCCAGGCCACACTGACAGTATAAGAGGGGCCCCTGGAGGGGACTTCGGGGCTGTCGTGTTGAGTGGGATCCCGTTGTGCTGCTGCTGGAGTCTTCGCCATTCTTCTCTCATCGTCTCCGTATTCACCGTCTCAGCGTTGCCAGTCAGGCAGTCTACCAACTGTCCTGACTGGGAACTGTAGTCGGCTATATACGGATTATTGGAAGTGTTAACTCGTAAGGCCGTGTTAATAAACAGAGTGCCTCCAACTCTTAGTGTCTCCGAGTCAGTCACTACAGGATTTGCAATGTTCTTCACCAATAAAATAGTGACGATCAAGAGGGCAGTTTCTTACCTGAAGGTAACACATTCTCCCGATCTGCCATCTGCGTTTTGAACAACCTGGCACCGATGCAAAACTCGAGACACTGGCACCAACGCCGGTGGCAGAGGTGTCGATGTTCATCGCACTGCTGCCAAATAACACATCGCCACTCAACTACATCCACACATCGATTCTCAAATCATGTTTGGACATGCTTGCGCCGCTGATTGTCCACCTGTTCCACGGCATTGAAATGACGCTACTAAAGATCACTGATGGCCTCTACAAGATAATGGATGATCCGAGCACCGCAGCGTTGGTTGGCCTCGATCACTCAGCCACCTTCAACACTATCGACAGTCATCGGGCGGCTACAGTCAAGGTTCGGTGCATCGGGTACGGCACTTGGGTGGATAGAGTCATACCTACATGGTCGATTGCAGTTCCTCAAGCAAGGTGACGAATAGTCATTGCATATGTATGTATGTAGAACTTCTTTCGCACCGTACATAGCTAACTGTGTCAAGTTGAAATATTACAGGGATCCATCCTCGGGCCCTTCCTATTTTCAACATACGTCTCTCTAATCGCCGATGTCATCTCATCGGATGATATCGAGTTCCATCAATATGCTGATGATACACAATTGTACACTGCAGTGAAGTGAAAGTGAGATATGGAGATCCTCGGTATCGTCGAAGATTGCACGTAAGTGGTGCACTGTGGTTTGCAAGAAACGAAATGCTGCTTCATTTTGAAAAATTGGTGGTTCTGCTGGTTACCACTCAGCAGTGGCGGCTCCTGCAAAATCTCTCAGGGGGGGCAAATGTCTGGATGATTGATAAGGATAAGGTCCACCCATGCAATGGATAAATTAACAGCTTAAGCATGTAAAGGCAACTTCACTTCTTTAATATTAATGAAAAATAAAGTGACTCTTACAATACATCTTGTTTGTTTCTATACTCACTATTAAAACAAACCACTCAAGTTTATTTTATTAAAGATTCCACTAGGTGGCAACAAATTATATTGTTGGATGAAACGTGCTTACGTATGATGACGTAAGCACGTATGATGACGTAAGCACGTTAGGGCGAGCCCTCCCGGAAGCCATAGAGAATGCATTGCAGCGCCCCCGTTCGAAAACAAACATCTTTGAATGTAAGTCTATGGGGCCACTCGGGGCGATTCTCAGCCGGAGGGAAATCGCCCAAAAAGAGGCGGTACTCCACAGAACGTAGCAGGACGCTGATTGGACTATATCCAGAAGCACAGTGACGGCTAGCGTGACTCTGTGGTTGAATGACATTGGTGGTGCGTCGCCCAATCGCCCTAATGAAGAAACCGCCCCTGCCACTCAGGGTCAGGTGGAAAAAATGTAGGAGAATGAGGTCTGGTGGTCCAGACTCCAGGGAGTGGTGGGGGGGGGTCGATCAGATGGAGGAAGCTGGACCATGGACCAATCCTTCGATAAAGGACTCAAGTTTGGTGCAAGATGACAGCGGCTTTAGCAGGAGACTCAAGGTCTCGTGTTTCCTCCAGTGCCGTCAGACTGTCAAACACCCCGGGCTCGAGCTTCGTGATCTGATTGACTTGCAAAGACAGAGACTGCGCGGTGGTGGGGATTCCCGCAGGCACAGACGCGAGGCTTCTGCGATCACAGTTCACAGCTGTCCCTGGGCACGAACACTGCGAGGGACGGGTGACGGTTTAGAGGCGGATCACAAGGGCCTCCCCTTGCACGCGAGCGGCGTCACGTGTGGTCCAACATTTACACGAGTTAGTTGCCTCTTCCTAAAGATTTCCCTCAAAATGTTTTACCCCAATTACATTTAAAAGTGCTTCGTTGAAACGTACTGTATATACGCCGCTAATACTGATCACTGTATTTGCGTCTATAGTTTACTTACTAGTAAATCGATTGCATCATTGATTAAAGTATTTAAGAGTTCTAGCATGAATTTAGAGATGTACATTTCAATAGGCTCTCACCTACTTCATATAACATTCTTTTCACGTCAATGCGTGTCTATGTAATCATTAAGAACAATCATCGATCCATTTGCAAGCCGATGCCACGACCATACGATGGATGAATTCACCTCGCGCCTGCACACGAGCTGCTGTCATTACTCCATCTCCCTGGTGGACGTCCTTCCAGGCGCGTTCTCTACCTTGGCCGTCACTCCACTATAGTTATAGATCGTGGACAATGTGCATTGGCCATGGCAGATTATTATTCCACAGCCCCCTCTTGCGCTATATCATGACCAAGCCAGCTTACTTTTATCATCGGTTTGATGTCATTTACAAGAGTTTGGTCTGTGATCCACGTGTTCCTCTGCCTTGCAATGTAATTCCAAGCATGCAACTCGCAGTGCTTCTGTGCACACTTCAGTCCACAAACTCGTCCAGGAGAACTGGCCATGCGCCGTCTTCATCATCGTTGCCGAGGTCTGCGTTCATAGTCCGGCTGAACTCCAGGACATTGCACCATTGATCCTTGTTGCCCACTTTGTATTTGCATTGCTCCAGGAACTGATGGAAAGAGGAGAAGAGAGGTCAAATTCTGCCCAGCAGCATGGCCAACATGTACGTGGCTGTGTCAATGTCCAAACTTCGCTGAACTTTGTCCCTAGCCAAGTCGAAGCAACATCTGTAGATCTGCTTGAAGAACACGGGATAATTGCGAAGCGAGCGCAGGTACCCAAACTTTCCCTGCAGCTTTTCTGAGCCTCCAGCTTCGATGGCAACACAAGCATGATTATATTTTCAGGTTCAACGTCAATGTCTTCACATAACTTCTCCATTCCTTCTGGACCAATAACATCATCATTTCCTGTGTATTCACTACACCAGGTTAAACACCTTTTGTTGGTGAAGGAGTCTTCGTTTTCCATAGTACTGCAAGGCTGTACCCTCACAGAGCCGTCTCTCTCAAGTGTGGTTCACACGGATCAACACATCTAGTTGTAGGCAAATTGGAATGTTACGTTTCAATGTGAACTTCAGCTTGACTAAAGCACTGCAATCTGCTCTCGTTTTGTTTAATTTGCAGATACATATTCTTGAGCAAATGACACCTTATAACAAGTTAATTCATACAATTGCAGCGATTTCTACCGAGTCGCAGACATACACTTGAAGCAACACATGTATTTAATACCAACACAGGGCAACTGCCCCTTAACAGAATAACAACCTATGGTGGTGACCACCAAGCTAACTACACTACTTACAACGTAACTAGCTACTTTGGACCGGGACCACAACTCGGGTTCAGGTCCACATGTGGGAGACTTGGAGAACAAAGAAAGTAGACAAAGGTTTATTCAGGATGAACAACGCCGGTCCCTCTGGGGGCCCGGCTTATGTTCTCTGTGGCGTGTCTGGCTCCGCCTTTGGCCATGACCACCTTCCAGAATCCTCGAGCAGGATCTGGACCTGGACCACGTGACCACCCCGAGCTCCCACTTTGGTCCTCCTTGTAGACTTAACTGGTCATGTATCCTTTCGGGTCAACCAGTGGCCTTTAGCAACCCCTTTCCTACGGCTAGCATCCCTACACCCTATCCTGTAGGACTGGAACTGCACACCGAGCGTGGTGCCATCCAGTGCTATCAATCGGCACTCACCGAGTCCCTCTAGGGCCGGTAGTACACCCACATCATAGCGGTGTCTGCGATGTGGTTACATCGCACGACGTGCCTTTCTAGGGCCGGCACCATTCAGTGACATCCCGCGATGTCACAGAATCACCATCCCCCCTTCGTAGCACTCAGCAATCCCGGCTGTCAACTTCCCCTGCAAACAAATAAACATAACCCCTATGTGTGCCTCAATAAAATAACCCACCCCCACCTATACAATATGTAAACTATATACAAATATACAGTAACTAACGGGGAAAGGGGACGAAAGTACAGAACAAGACAACAAAGGAAGAGAGAAAATATAAAAACGCAGTAAGTAACACGCAAACCCACGGGATCCGCCCCAGAACCCGCATCTCCCACCCTCACCGTGTAACACCTGCAAGCACAATAAAGGCCAGGTTCAGCCAATAACCAATACGGCCTGCCGAGTGCGACAGCCAACTGACGGTGTGGGAGTGTGTGTGTATGGGGATAATTTATTTGATGGAGTCCTTGTGGCCGGGCCCCCAGGGGAGGTGGGCTCACCTCTCCCTGGAGGTCCCGGGGGGAATTTGCAAATGCCACGTCGAACCCGGCTCCTCAAGAAGAGCAGCCGGCCGGGCAGTTGGGCCCTCCTCTCCCGAATCCAGTAGAGATGGCGCAGGTGGCAGCTTGGACGTTAAACGCGCAGCACCGGAGGACAGGATCACATGACTTCCGTGAAGACCAACCTCAACAGGTACACACCTCAGCTCGAGGGACACATCCGACACTCGGGCCCCTGCGTAGTTGGAGATGGGATGAAAGGCTTGAACCATCACCAGGCTCTGGAACAGAACACTCAGCGGATCAGTCCCGGGCACCTCGAGCCGGATCAGCAGGTCATTTTGAGCAGGATCATTAGAGAAATAAAATCCCGCCCCCGCCTCGAACAAGCCGAGTAGCGGAGTGAAATCTTCACCCTCTCCCCTGATTCCCCGCGCCTGGGCCTTTTAGTCAATCGCCCCCTTGGGGCCTTACCCCATTTAATTATAACGACGTGCCCATGAGTCCAAACCCCCGTGCCCACGAGCCAATCCAATCCCACACACCTGCAACCACTTTCACACACAGCCACCACCCGCAAGTCCTCGCTTCTCCCCAATCAAAGAGACACTCTACCCCCCCAAATGTATCATTGACTGAAACAGCTTTGTTGAGTAGTTTTTTGCTGTGTTGCGTTGTGGTGATTATTTTGCGTTGTTACGTTATATTGTTGTTGCTGCACTAACCAAGCCCGCACATCACGGGTGAGTTTCTATAATCGCTCAATATCAGCCCTAATTATTCACACAATTCACTACATGCGACATTTACTGATGCACTAATGCAGACGCTCATCTCACTGCTCAGTGACACTGCAGACTAACACATCGCACAAGGGGGCACCATGACGACGATGATAATGACGTGGATGTTAATAACGAGGTAGTTTTATAAACTGAACGCTACTCGTGCCGAGCGTCATCTCTATCCCTATTCCCAGCAACACAGCAGAGACCGTTGCTGGCAGCGCTGACTCCGTTTGTCAAACGCGCCCCTGGGAACGCTCTTCAGCTGGTTGTTGTACAGAGTCAGATAAGTGAGTTGGGTCAGTTTGTCAAACACCCCAGTGGGGAGAGACGCGAGTTCCTCATTGCGCAGAAACATCAGACAATCGCTGTCCACTGTTTTATGGAGACTCTAGCAGAGTGAATGTAAAAACGACTACAAATAGCGTTCATTGCATTTCACTCACCGATTAAGCTTGTGAGCGGATTGGTATGGTTCGAAACATCAAATTAATCATTCAAATCCCTTTGTTTATCTACTGCTGGTCTGATTTCCAATGTAGTGGTCGTTACACTGATATTGGGTGACGAGGTTTGAGCTTTATCTTTACCGTTCTTCCAATATTTTGGCATTGTCGTCGGAAAGGCGGATATGGAAATTTCACACTCCTATGCTGGGAGCCAAAACATTGAAGATCGATTCATGACTGGTTCCAATCAGTCTTGAATACATTAACCCGGCATGGGCCTCCCCTCTGTTTACTCAGCCTTAAGTGAGTACCTGGCACGGTTAGTAAGCATCAGCACTGGGGAGACAACACGTGTGTGAGAGGGATTGTTTTGAAACGAGGAATCTGTGACAGTCTTTGTCTGCATCATCACTGCTATGAACCATCACTGATTCGACCGATGCCAAGCCGTTGTGTCTATTTCTCACCTGTTTGATGTCACGCTCTGCCGAGTAATCGAAAATGCTATCACACGTGAAGCTGTGCACGCGTGACTTGCATTGCGATGTTAACAGAACACAGTTGCAAAGGAATCGCGGATCAACGCGGGGCAGCTGAAGAGCATTCCCAGGGGCGCTTTTGACAACCTCAAGAGCCTCACTTACATCTGGCTGTACGGCAACCCCTGGGACTGTGCCCTGCGCGGAGCTGTCAGCCTCCTCTCTCTCTTTCAGCCTTCTCGCCTCTCTCAGCCTCCTCGCCTCTTCAACAGCTCCCTCGTCTCTCCCAGTCTCCTCGTGATGACGAATGATAAAGTAGCCTACACCGTCGTTGCATTATGAGCATATGTAGAAGGTTGTGATTTGTTTAAAATGGCAAATGTGAGAGATAGCCGCGGGGAGTGGTGGGCCCAGTGGTTAACGTACTGCGCTCTGAACACGGTGACCTGGATTGAACGTCAGCCACGGCGAACATCAGAAGCGAGTGATGATCATCACCACTTCAGCAGTGACGTTTGGTCAAAACCCCTACAACCGACGCAGTGCTTGTGCCAGGCTAGGTGCACACACACACATCCATGCATATAACACTCGATGGAGAGCAAAATTATCGCCCTGCAATGCTCTTAAACTGGTTTACGTCCAAACCTATGTGAGTAATTTGAGGTTGATTTGACCTAGGGGAAGCACAGGACTGGTTCGGATAATCGTCGCTGGTGTTGGGAATCGAAATCGGGTCGCCGTGTTTATAGCGCATCACGTTAACTGATACACTCCCGATCCCCATTAAACTGGTACAATGAACAGTTTACCACCAGAGAATAGCCCTGGAAAAGGACGTCAACATTTATACGCCTCTTATTCTCACTCAGTGGCGCACTTTCCCACAAGCCCTGCCAAGTGGGTTCCTCGCATGCATTTATTTCAGCTGGAATGAGCCACATCAAGTGGATTCTCATGTGTAACATAATTAGATTGGATTAGGATTCACTAGGTTGTTTGTGCACTCATTGGTCACTGCGCTGAGCCCATCAGCTAAAAATGTCTCCTCACTTCTCATCTCTTAAGGATGATCTACGAATGCGTCGACGTCTCTTGCTAATTGCGCTTCTGCACCACTTCCAACGCGGCATCGCCAGACAATCGGTGAACCGTCATCTCAATTCACAACGAGCTGCAGACCTTTGCTGAACACGCGGCGTTCATCTGGGAATGGAATTTGCTTTCACAACCAGCGCGTGGTGGTTACAAAATCAAAGAGCCTAACAGATGATCGTCTTGGCCGTGACGTTAACATTCCCCGGTGATGGTGCGCCGCAGTGGCGAGATGTTAACTACCTCGCCTGATATGTAGCAGGTTGTAAGGTCGATTCCAACCCTAACTCTTGCTGTATATTTGTAATTTGGATGTTCTCCCGGCGGTCGCGCGAATTTTTTTCCAGGTCCTCTGGATTTTTCCCCTCGACATTTAGAAACACGCATTGAACATTTGGCTGCTATACATTTCCATCATTTATTGCGAGGTTGCTTCTGAAAAAGAGCTAGATAGCTTAGTGGACCTGACCTGGTAAAATAACAAGTTTAGTATAGAAAAGCACTGCTGTGGAAGACACGAGGAAGCACACTTACTGCCCCATCCCCACTTCCCCCCGGCTATGGCTCAAAAACCCGGGTGTGGAGTGCGGTGTTGCGATGTGAAAGATGGCGGTGTGGGATGCGGTGGCGTGGAGCGAGCTGGAGCTATGGACCTGCACTTCATTGGAGGACTCAAGCTTGGGATAATATTACAGTGGTTTTAACGGAGCCCCAGAGTCTCGCGTCTCCCCAGTCAGACTGTCAATAACCCCGAGTTTGAGCACTGGAATGCAATTGCTCTGCAAACACAGGATCTGCGTGTTGGATTTGCAGCTTATGCCTTGAGCACGCGACCGATTCATTAAAACTCGACTGCAGCTGATATCTTTTGTCTATCCGACCCATGGTTGTTTCATGGAGGCGATGGTTGATGCCCTCCATAGCCGTCGCCTGATTCTCGCGCGTGTGGCTCCAACTCCACCGCCAGTCATGCTCCTGGGAACGCTCTTAAGCTGGTTCTGATTCAGATACAGGCGTTGCAGATTCACCAGGCGGTCAAACGCTTCCTCGGGAAGGGCCTGCAGCCGATTGCCACTAAGAGACAAAAGGGTCAGCTGGGTCAGACTGTCAAACACCCCAGCTTGTACTAATTTAGATTTACATGTATGTTAATGAAAGCGGCATCATTTAAAACGAGATTAGTTAAAGAGACCTTCATTCATTTACATAGAGAAATGTTTAGTTTCAGCGATCTCAATTTACTGTTATAGACATATGTATTTCATACCAATGTGCATTCACAATCAGAGCGACTTCCTTTCACTTCCATAGATGTATTAGCTTAAGCGACATTATTTCATTTTTATTCACACATTTTACGTAAACATACTTGCGTTGACTGAAATACAGATGTGTTCGTTAAATTGTTCGTGATTCACATGCATACTGTCAAACACCCCAAGGAATACTTATGGATTATGATAATGCGAATGACCTGTCAGTTCAAAGTGGCCTCTTCACTTCTAGAGACTTCAGTTGAGTGGTAACCTCCATGCTATTTGTCCAAAGGGAACTACCACCTGTCTCATGGAAATATATTAGTGAGAGCGAAATCCATTCACGTAAAGTGTTCAACCAAGGCCGCTCTCTCTCATGCAGATATGGGAGTTGACACAACCTGCATTCGCTATCATAGAGACTCATGATCTAAAAGAACTTCTACTAATTTAACGTGAAAATTTTGACAGTTAAAGTGATTCCAGTTAACTTCCGTCGAGATCTGCTCGTTAAAATGAGAGACGTGTCAAGTAAATAAAGTAAATATAGTGTTTCTATTTAAAGCTTTCGTGACTGCAGGGATTCATCTTCTTGGTTCTTTCGGTAAAGTCACGTAGAATATTATTTTATTATTTCCATTCTACGTGACTTTACCGAAAGAACCAAGAAGATAAATATAATGTCATAGATTACAGCGTTATTAATAACTGCGTGATCCATTCGCATTGATGCTTCTCACAGAGACCTATTACATTCACCTCGATTCTCTTTCACAGATGTATTAAATCAAGCAAACAACATTAACGTTCACAAATATATGTTATCCAAAGAAAGACATTAATGCACTTATGTTATTTTGAAGAAATATCAGTTTACAATCATAAACATCCGTCACGTAAAATTACCTACATTTTAATTGTCAGTTATACTTTTTAAAGGCACAAACATTCCCCGAAACACTGTCCGATAAACAATGTTAGGTTAGCATTTGTGTTAATATGAAATATGTGATCATACGCAATAATTCACTATAGTAGGAGCTTCAGGGTCTCGTGTCTGCACCAGTGCCGTGAGACTGTCAAACACCCCGGGCTCGAGCTTCGTGATCTGATTGCTGAACAAATACAGAGTCTGCGTGGTGGTGGAGATTCCCGCAGGCAGTCCACAGTTTACCCGTAGCACGAACAATGAGAGGGATGGGCGACAGTTTAGAGGCGGCTCACAACGGCCACTCCTTGCACGCGAGCGGCGTCGCGTGTGGCCCAACATTTACACGAGTTACCTCTTCCTGAAGATTTCTGTTCAAATGTTTTCCCAAATAGTTTTAAGAGTGCATTGTTTAAATATATACGTTGCTAACACTGATCGCTTTGGATGTGTTTTTTTAATAGAGCTTTGCATTTCGGTCTGTAGTTCATTTATTGGAAAAGCTACTGGATCATTATTTTATGTATATAACGTTCAATTGGCTCTCACCTACTTCATATAAAATATATCTATATCAATATGTTATCAATCTACTGAAAGTCGTATTCACGACCAAGCGATGTATGAATCCACCTCTCACCTGCACACAAGCTGCTGCCATTACTCCATCTCCATGGTGCACGTCCTAATGGGCGCGTTCTCTCCTTTGGCTGCCACTCCGCTGTTGTTATCGACCATTGCCAATGAGCATTGGCCATGGTGGATAATTCCATAACCTCTTCTCGCACCGTTTCCTGGCAAAGCCAGCTTGCTTATATAATCTGTTTGATATAATTTGCGAGAGTTTGGTTTCCGGTCCATTTGTTTCTCTCTCTGCCTCTCAATGTAATTCCAAGCATGCAACGCACAGTACTTCTGAGTTCACTTCTCGGTTGCGTTATAGTCACCGTGTTTCTAAACCATCTGCCATAATAGGCGGGTAACATTGATCAAAATATATCTTCATTAGTGATGTTAAATTTCTTTGTGAAGTTCAGTATTACAAAAGCACTTCAACCTGCTCTCCTTCGCGTCGTTATTTGCATTGCTTTAGTCTCCGTGTCAGTGTTGGTGAAATCTCGCATGAGGAAACAATTGGCGTTCAAGTTACAGCGTTGGCTGTGATTCGTAAACTCATACGAGGGTGCGGTGAGAATGCGGGTGATGCATTGAGTCTAGAGTCGAAGCGTTGACTCTATAACGACCACCAGTCCCTGGGAACACTCCTCGGTTGGTTGTTGTTCAGAACCAACCCATGCAGATTCCATAGGCGGTGAAATACCCCAGCGGGACGAGCCTGCAGCTAATTCCTATTTAGATCCAGAATTGTCAGCTGGGTCAGACTCTTAAACACCCAGCAGATACTGATAACTTGTGCTGATGATAATGACCTGTTAGTTCAAAGTGGCCTCTATTCACGTCTAGAGAACTCCATGCTATTTACTCATAGCGAACTCTTACTGCTCTCACGGATATTTATAAGAGAGAGCGAAATCCATTCACATGAAGTTATCAACCAGCCCCACGTCCATTCACTTTCATGCAGACACGGGAGTTGACAAAACCTCCATTCGCTATCATAGACACGTCTTGTTTAAAACAATCTTGACTTACTTCCCATGAAACCTGGCAGTTGAAGTGCGATTCCGGTTACTTCCATCGAGACCTGCTCGTTATAATGAATGTAATTTACTTGCAGAGACATCTGTGAGTTTAAGATACCTCAAATCACTTTCATGGAGAGACGTGTCATGTAAATAAACTAAATTTAATGTTATAGATAACCGCGTTATTAATTACCACGTGAACCATTCGCTTTCATGCCTCGCACAGAGACTTACAGTCACCTCAATTCACTGTCAAAGAGACGTATTAACTCAAACATACTCCATTTATGTTATCCACAAAAAAAAAACACTGTCATGAAAATATGTTATTTGAAGCGATATGTTAACAATCATAAATATCTGTCAGATAAAATCTCCTCCATTTGGATTATTAAAACCTTACTATTTAAAGGTACACATTCACGTAAACGATGTCCGAAAAACAATGTCACGTTATCTTTTGTGTAAATATGAAAGATGTATTTTTTATTATACGTGTAGTGCCTGAAATACACGCCATACGCAGGAGTGGGCGTACGCGCGAGCAGAGTACAGTGGGAGCAAATGAGGTCGAGGTTGTTATTGTCGTTAGGCGTGAGGAGGCGCCCAGAGACAGGTAGGGGGCAATTAAGGACACAGGGCGCTGATTGGCTGAGAGGTTGTTATTGTCAAACGGGGTGCCACACTGTCTGGAGAAGGTAACAGGTGGTAGGGGGCGATTAAGGACGCAGGGCGCTGATTGGCCGGGAGGTTGTTATTGTCGCCAAGTGGCACCGCGTTGTCTGGAACACGTGGCGGGTGCCAGCGGGGGCTGGGGGCGAGGAGCATCGCGGGGGACGCCACCTGATTAATTAGAGATTAATTGGCTTGGGCATAAAGAGAGGGGGTTTGAAGCAGACGGGAGTTCGCGCCTGGGAGGAGAGGAGAGATGTTGGAGCCGAAGCAGCGGAGCCAGAAACAGTGGAGAAGCGTAGGGTAGCAGTGGAGAAGCGTAGGGTAGCAGTGGAGAAGCGTAGGGTAGCAGTGGAGAAGCGTAGGGTAGCAGTGGAGAAGTATAGGGTAGCAGTGGAGCAGGGTGACAGCGAAGCCAGCGGAGAGTGACTGAGTGTGACGGAGAAGCTGATAGAGAAGCGGCTGAGTGTGACGGAGAAGCGGCTGAGTGTGACGGAGAAGCGGCTGAGTGTGACGGAGAAGCGGCTGAGTGTGACGGAGAAGCGGCTGAGTGTGACGGAGAAGCGGCTGAGTGTGACGGAGAAGCGGCTGAGTGTGACGGAGAAGCGGCTGAGTGTGACGGAGAAGCGGCTGAGTGTGACGGAGAAGCGGCTGAGTGTGACGGAGAAGCGGCTGAGTGTGACGGAGAAGCGGCTGAGTGTGACGGAGAAGCGGCTGAGTGTGACGGAGAAGCGGCTGAGTGTGACGGAGAAGCGGCTGAGTGTGACGGAGAAGCGGCTGAGTGTGACGGAGAAGCGGCTGAGTGTGACGGAGAAGCGGCTGAGTGTGACGGAGAAGCGGCTGAGTGTGACGGAGAAGCGGCTGAGTGTGACGGAGAAGCGGCTGAGTGTGACGGAGAAGCGGCTGAGTGTGACGGAGAAGCGGCTGAGTGTGACGGAGAAGCGGCTGAGTGTGACGGAGAAGCGGCTGAGTGTGACGGAGAAGCGGCTGAGTGTGACGGAGAAGCGGCTGAGTGTGACGGAGAAGCGGCTGAGTGTGACGGAGAAGCGGCTGAGTGTGACGGAGAAGCGGCTGAGTGTGACGGAGAAGCGGCTGAGTGTGACGGAGAAGCGGCTGAGTGTGACGGAGAAGCGGCTGAGTGTGACGGAGAAGCGGCTGAGTGTGACGGAGAAGCGGCTGAGTGTGACGGAGAAGCGGCTGAGTGTGACGGAGAAGCGGCTGAGTGTGACGGAGAAGCGGCTGAGTGTGACGGAGAAGCGGCTGAGTGTGACGGAGAAGCGGCTGAGTGTGACGGAGAAGCGGCTGAGTGTGACGGAGAAGCGGCTGAGTGTGACGGAGAAGCGGCTGAGTGTGACGGAGAAGCGGCTGAGTGTGACGGAGAAGCGGCTGAGTGTGACGGAGAAGCGGCTGAGTGTGACGGAGAAGCGGCTGAGTGTGACGGAGAAGCGGCTGAGTGTGACGGAGAAGCGGCTGAGTGTGACGGAGAAGCGGCTGAGTGTGACGGAGAAGCGGCTGAGTGTGACGGAGAAGCGGCTGAGTGTGACGGAGAAGCGGCTGAGTGTGACGGAGAAGCGGCTGAGTGTGACGGAGAAGCGGCTGAGTGTGACGGAGAAGCGGCTAGAGAAGCGGCTGAGTGTGACGGAGAAGCGGCTAGAGAAGCGGCTGAGTGTGACGGAGAAGCGGCTAGAGAAGCGGCTGAGTGTGACGGAGAAGCGGCTAGAGAAGCGGCTGAGTGTGACGGAGAAGCGGCTAGAGAAGCGGCTGAGTGTGACGGAGAAGCGGCTAGAGAAGCGGCTGAGTGTGACGGAGAAGCGGCTAGAGAAGCGGCTGAGTGTGACGGAGAAGCGGCTAGAGAAGCGGCTGAGTGTGACGGAGAAGCGGCTAGAGAAGCGGCTGAGTGTGACGGAGAAGCGGCTAGAGAAGCGGCTGAGTGTGACGGAGAAGCGGCTAGAGAAGCGGCTGAGTGTGACGGAGAAGCGGCTAGAGAAGCGGCTGAGTGTGACGGAGAAGCGGCTAGAGAAGCGGCTGAGTGTGACGGAGAAGCGGCTAGAGAAGCGGCTGAGTGTGACGGAGAAGCGGCTAGAGAAGCGGCTGAGTGTGACGGAGAAGCGGCTAGAGAAGCGGCTGAGTGTGACGGAGAAGCGGCTAGAGAAGCGGCTGAGTGTGACGGAGAAGCGGCTAGAGAAGCGGCTGAGTGTGACGGAGAAGCGGCTAGAGAAGCGGCTGAGTGTGACGGAGAAGCGGCTAGAGAAGCGGCTGAGTGTGACGGAGAAGCGGCTAGAGAAGCGGCTGAGTGTGACGGAGAAGCGGCTAGAGAAGCGGCTGAGTGTGACGGAGAAGCGGCTAGAGAAGCGGCTGAGTGTGACGGAGAAGCGGCTAGAGAAGCGGCTGAGTGTGACGGAGAAGCGGCTAGAGAAGCGGCTGAGTGTGACGGAGAAGCGGCTAGAGAAGCGGCTGAGTGTGACGGAGAAGCGGCTAGAGAAGCGGCTGAGTGTGACGGAGAAGCGGCTAGAGAAGCGGCTGAGTGTGACGGAGAAGCGGCTAGAGAAGCGGCTGAGTGTGACGGAGAAGCGGCTAGAGAAGCGGCTGAGTGTGACGGAGAAGCGGCTAGAGAAGCGGCTGAGTGTGACGGAGAAGCGGCTAGAGAAGCGGCTGAGTGTGACGGAGAAGCGGCTAGAGAAGCGGCTGAGTGTGACGGAGAAGCGGCTAGAGAAGCGGCTGAGTGTGACGGAGAAGCCGATAAAGAGCAGCTGGACTGTAACGGAGAGAGTGGAGACTCGACGGAGGGGGAGACGTGGAGCGAGCGAGGCCGGCGGAACGTGGCGAGCGATCGGAGAGAGCACCGGAAGGAATGTTGGATCGAGTTTTGCAGAAATAAAGTGTGAAAGAAAAGCAAGAAGCTGTCGTGTAAAGTTAAGCACTACATACACACTATCGCAACGCAATAGCAGGAGCCTCAATGTCTCGTGTCACCTCCAGTGCCGTCAGACTGTCAAACACCCCAGGCTCGAGCTTCGTGATCTGATTGCTGCCCAAATACAGCCTTTGCGTGGTGGTGGGGATTCCCGCAGGCACAGACACGAGGCCTATCCGTTCACAGCGCACAGTTGTCCCTGAGCACGAACACTGCGAGAGACGGGCGACGGTTTAGAGGCGGCTCACAGCGGCCTCCCCTTGCACGCGAGCAGTGTCGCGTGTGGTCCAACATTTAGATGAGTTGGGATTTCCGTGAAAATCTTTTACCCCATTACTTTTCAGAGTCCTGTGTTTAAACATGTATAAGTTAACACTGGTCACTTTCAATTTGGGTTGGGATTTGTGTTATATTAGCGTCTAATAGTTATTTGTAAATCTATTGGATCATTAATGTATTTAGCAGGTGCTCCCTTGAGCAAACAGAAACAGATTTCAATAGGTACTCACCTACTTCATATTAAATGTATCTATATCAATACTTGTGTAAGTAATCGTCAAGAGGCATAATTATTGGAGGCGATGTCTTTGCTGGAGTCGTTGGGTCTCTCGCTATCATCCCATTAGCACGGTTGGCTACGTACGGTGCGAAAGAAGATAAACATACTTTACTGTACATATATACGGCACGCATAATCACGTGTCCCTCGCTACACCAACACCACCATCACGAATAATATTGAACTACTAATACGATTATAATGGATGAAATACTGCTTTGATAATAATTATCACATGCCATCATCAATGTATTAATATACTCCCACGATTACTGCCACCACCAGTGCTGTAGCGAGAACAGCAGATCCCTGCTCCGTGATGTTAGGCGTTGCATGGACACAAGTCAGCTCTTGTTTAAAAATTATCGCGTCGTGTTTGAACGCTTACCGCGGGTGCCGTCGCTTATATTTAACACTAAACACGGAACTGATGAGTGCTTACCGACGGACAAGCGGTGGCAGATCGTTATCAAAGGCGTCTGTGGTTTCGAACAATTATCCTGAAAAAATCGAGACCGTACTAACGCCGTGTCTGCATAAAATCCGAAAACGTGTTGCATAATGAGCACGCGTATGAGTTTCTGGAGAGGAATATTTTTTTAACATAGTGAATCCAATGGCATGGAGAATTGGCAATTCGTTGACACTGGATAATAACGTACATTAATAGTTAAACTTGAGTACACTAGAATTTCCTTAAAGAAGCATGGAGAGATGAACGCTTGAATTTACATGTACAGTACTGTACGCTAGCTATAGGAAGAAACATCGCGAGCCGTGGCTCAACGTCGCTGCCTCCTCACTCGAGGCTGGAAACACCGCGTGGCCTGGGACCCGCGATGGGCCGCTTGGGAGACAAGATGGCGCGCGTGGGCTTCCGTGGCAGCATCATCACGAGCAGTGCAGTCACAACGCGTACAGGAATCTCGTGGCCAGCCGCGAATGGTCGAGCCACAGGGGCGCGGTCGGTGAACTCTACCTCAATAAACCGCGATAACTTTACCCGCCAGAGAAAAGGGTTTGCTGTATTCTCGGCTATTTGTCTGTGTGACGAGATTTGTGGCAAATTCCCACATCATGAATGAGTACATGCCGGCTCCAATCAGGAACATCTGCTGGACTACATAGTGAAGGCACAGTGAATGCGGGCCCATATCCTTGACACCAGGACCTACCGTGAACCTGATCTGTTAACGGACTATCGGTTTGTCATCTGTACAATTCGGCTGTCATTCTTCCGGGTGGCTGAAACCCAACAAGTTGGCTCAGTGGGGAGCAGAGATGGTCGTGCACTTTAGCCACATTTAATTTGTCTACATTCCAGCTCTTGACAACTAAAATAACGATTTGACTGTCTTGCGATGGATATCACTCTCATATGTAGAGCGATTGGTAAGTGATGCTCTCAACTGTGTGTGGACCTCAAGGAACTTGAATGGATCTCATAGGAAGCTCAGTGGATATCCACTTGCGTCAAACCATTCTGTAAATATCACACTCGGGGAAGTGATGTTCACGTGGATAATTTATAGTGAGGCAAAGTAGCTTGTTTTTGTGTTCGTGACAGATTGGACACCGAAGGAGATGGCGGTTTTCAACAGCGGACTGCTGTTACTTCTACGTCACGAGTCCAGGTTGTTTGTGTCTCTCCCTGTCGACAACAACACCCTGACCCTAGCTGTTCTCGTGGTCGATCACGGACAATGCCTCGGTAGCCGCAACGCCATCACCAGTCGGGGTTCTTTGCACCAAGTTAAGGACCAGACGATCGTAGTCAGCACCGTAGAAATGGTTGATTAAAATGAACACCAACACTGTCACTGAATATGTCCCTCTCGGTGTGAATGTTTACATTGATTTAAGTTATTACCACTGAGGTACATGATCATGTCTGTTTTCAATCGAACAATACCTCTACATCAATGTGTTTATTACCTTCCGTACTCATCCAGTTCTTAGGATTTGATGGAAACGATACTCATTTGGATTCCAATTCCAAATTTTCCGACCCTTTTCCCTCCACCTCTAAAAATACACAAAACACCGTTATATGTTGTACAATGTGTTATTACTGGATTAAAATAGCATGCCAATCTGTGAATTTAAATGATAAAACTAACTATGTGTATGGTACTAAATAACTGAACATTACACACTACGGCTTCTAAGGATTATAAAATAGAACGACCAGGTGCTACGAGAAATAGAACAGGTTGTGATAATTAAGAACGCAGGTGGCCAGATGTCAAACAATCGGAGAGCAAGGCATTGTAGCAAGAGACGACATTGTAGAAAGAGACGACATTGTAGCAAGAGACGACATTGTCGCAAGAAACGACACTATAGCAAGAGACGACATTCTAGCAAGAGACGACTCTATAGAAAGAGACGACATTCTAGCAAGAGACGATATTTTAGCAAGAGACGACACTGTAGCAACAGACGACATTGTAGCAAGAGACGAAATTGTAGCAAGAGACGACACGTAGGAGCTATTGAAGGGCGGAGAGAGAGAGAGATTGAAACAGGGGAGCGTCGCCGACAGTTGGGGCACTTGCCTGGGACGAAGATCAGTTGTTGGATACGCTAGAGCAGTACTCGACGGAGAGATGTGAACATCTACACATACGAAAATAAAGATCGTGCCTCAATCTTCATGAACATCTCGTCGGAGCTTCTTTACAAATGTACAGAAACAGAATATACATAAACTGAAGGTTCTGAATATTGTATGGTACCTGAATGTTGATCAAATACTTGAGGATACCTGCATATTGAAAACTATATTTAAAAAATATCTTGAAAAAATAACAATGCAAGTAATAACCCATGATCGTAATTCACACACAAATAACTGCTAAGTAAAATTCATCTAATTTGCTTGGCGATTTATGTGTTGGAGCAGGCGAAGTCTGTGCAGGAGCCGCGCGGAGCCGCACGCCCCTCGCAGTCTTGGTGCTACGTGGGTTCTGGATTCCAAATAACGGACTGTGACGCCAAAGGACTGAGTTCAGTTCCCTCTGGGATCACTGACAACACCCAGATCCTGAATTTGAAAAACAATGGCATAGAGAGACTCCCCGAGGGGGTGTTTGGCCCAGTGTGGTCTCATCCCCTCGCTTCATTGAGAACTTGATCCCCGTGTTGCATGTTGCGGATAAATAAAGGACGCTTTATTGCAAAAGGAAATTGCTTGATGTTTCCGATAGCCTTTTGATATCGTTTGCACGTGAACTCGACTGATGTTTTATATAAACAGAGATTGTGCCTTCACAATTAATGATGAGGCAGGACTTGCTTTAATGTGGTAAATCATTATGAAGATTGGATGGACTTCGAAAACTAAATTCGCGAACCGATTCATAAATGCCGTCGCTCACGATATACGCTTGGATGTGCGTGTAACGAATCTGTTGTCGCGGTCGATACAATACAAACTACTTTGTGGGGAAGTCAACAATGGTTGTCCTTTGGAGAGACTCGCACCCGGTATAGGAATGTGGAATTTCCACCACTCACTCTGGGCTCTACGCATGGCTGTACACATGAGCACCAAGGCCTCAATGCTCATTTGAGCAGGAGATCATTTTGACTCAAAATGCAACGCATTTGTCTGGAACAATAACAAATGGTGGTGGTGCATACTGACGGTACCGCCATATTTATGCCTCGCCTGTTCCGACATCCGCACGACAAAGTCTACCCATGTGAGCAGTGGAAAACATCAGCCTTTCTCAATCAACAGCTGGATGAAGACCTCTCCACACCTTTTCGTAATGGGGCATTCATGAGCATACTTCATCCTGTTGGCACTGCATTTTTCTGCATGCGAGTGGGGAGCGCTTCTGCATCGGAGCGGAGCAGTGCAGCACGAGGGGGGGTGGTGGGTGGGTTTGGGGGTTCTGCTGCACTGCGCTCTGCTGCGAACCGCGTGGCCGCGCTGCAGTCTCCACCATGGGTTGCGCGTCGTGGTCGCCCACACGAGGTGCTCTGAAGGCTCAAAGCCCTGCTGAGATGCCGAGAGCGGTCGCATTCCGGGCGATTAGGGATCAAAGCTCTCGATTGGTGCCTTGACCGTGAGGTCACACGGATTCAAAACCATGGCCATTATCATCACCATCACAATCCTTACTCGCCAACGCCAAGAGCAGGTCTGGTGCGATGAACACAGGAACTACAATGATAGTTGAAATTCCCTTTCGGTGTCATTGCGCACTGCGAGTCGCATCGCCTGTCTCGAGTGATCTGCCTATCGTCCACGCGGTATCGTGTCACTGTTACATCTCTGTACACGTTTTAATATAATCATCAGCAGCTGTAGCCACGATCATGCCACTGCTAGATGAAGCCTTCCCCAAGCGGTCAGTATCCGTATAGTACATATGTCTATATGGGCATGTCTACATTCATATGAATGTGTCTATATTTGCATGAGAGAGCTGCTTCTGATCGCTAACAGAAGCTGCTGCGTCCCTCTTGGACATCAGGTGTTTCTCTATCGATATCTCACTGTTCAGGGGAGTTTGTTTGCTACCTATTGGGAGACTGGGTTCATGCGGCAACTTCAGATTCTTCAAGGAGGCCTATTGTGGGTCGCGGGCTTCAACCAAACATCAATCAAACTGCCCTCTCTTTCTGCTCTGAAGAAAGGCCATTGCACGAAACGTTAGCATATAATTTATGTTAGATAACATCGAATTAAACCAACCATCGTATACACATTATGTGGAAATATCTCGCTGAAGTAACGGTGACTTAATGTATATATATACTGTAAACACGCCATGGAAGACCCGAAGCATCACAAACTCGTGCTGTGACGGTGAGCGAATGATGAGCGGTGTCGTGTTTTAATTTGTAATTTCATACGCAAGAATGAAATATAAAATAATCTCCGAGTGATGTATGTCTGACGAACGCGTCGGGTTCATCATTAGTCGCTGTCGCTCGGCCTCTGTGATTGGCGCGATTCGACCCCAGCCATCTTTCTGTACAACAACCCATGGGACTGCGCCTGTTCACACGGCCTGCGTCTCAGCCGGCGAGTGGCTGAAGCCGAACTCGGGCAGTACCGCGACGAGTTTGTGATGTCCGTGAGACCCAAACCAACCAATAGCTCTTGTGTTAGTGATGCCGGGCATGTAAATATTAATATATTGTAATTCATTCCTATATATAAGGATATCGCGTTATTAAGTACCACCTCATCCATTCGCTTTGATGCCTCTTGCCGATACCTCTTCCATTCGAATACCTCGATTCGCTTTAATAAAGATGTATTAACTAAATGTAACTCTATTCAGGTTCACAAAGATCTGTTATCGAAAGAAAACACTTTAATGCACATCTGTTATTTGAAGTGTTATCTGTTTACAATTATAAACATATGTCAGGTCAAATAACATCAATTTTAATGGTCACAGCTATACTTTTTTAAGACACGAATATTTCCCTTAACGATGTGCGAATTTTTTCATCTCATATTTTGTGTAAATATTAAATATGTATTCGTGATCATACGCAATGATTCACTACCGCAGTGGCAATAGCGGGGTGCCTCAGAGTCCCGTGTCTCCAACAGTACCGTCAGGCGATCAAACACCCCGGGCTCGAGCTTCGTGATCTGATTGTAGTTCAAATTCAGAAACTTCGCATTGGTAGGGATTCCCGCAGGCACAGACGCGAGGCTTTTGCTATTGCAGTCCACTGTTGTCCCTGAGCACGAACACTGCGAGGGACGGGCGACGGTTTAGAGGCGGCTCACAACGGCCTCCCCTTGCACGGGAGCAGCGTCGCGTGTGGTCCAACATTAACACGAGTTGCCTCTTCCCGAAGATTTCTGTCCAAATGTTTTCCCAAATACTTTTAAGAGTGCATTGCTTAAATACATATACGTTGCTAACACTGATCGCTTTGGATGTATTTTCATAGAGTTTTGCATTTCGGTCTGTAGTTCAATTATTTGAAAAGCTACTGGATCATTAATTCATGTATTTACCAGGTCTCTCATGAGCTAAGAGATACCCATTTCAATTGGCTCTCACCTACTTCATATGAAATATATCTATACTGTATCAATATGCGATTAATCTACTGCAAGTCGTATTCACGACCATGCGATGTATAAATACACCTCTCACCTGCACACAATCTGCTGTCATTACTCCGTCTCCATGGTGCACGTCCTAATGGGCGCGTTGCCTCCATTGGCTGCCACTCCGCTGTTGTTATTGACCATTGTCAATGTGCATTGGCCATCGTAGATAATTCCATCATCTCTTCTCGCACCGTTTCCTTGCCAAGTCAGCTTACTTTTATAATCCGTTAGATATAATTTGCGAGAGTTTGGTTTCTGGGCCATTTGTTTCTCTCTCTGCCTCTCAATGTAATTCGAAGCATGCAACGCACAGTACTTCTGAGCTCACTTCTCGGTTGCGTTAGAATCACCGTGTTTCTAAACCATGTGTAATGCGGGTGTAAACGGCTTCGCGGATATGACAT